>NC_092873.1:453929569-454268319 GCF_028372415.1 Notamacropus eugenii | reverse complement strand
GATAACTTTAAATAATTCTCATATAGCAATAATATTAGCTAAGTAAATGCTAGAATTTGAGCTGTGACTTTTATGTGGGTAGGCTCATTTATCTTTGTATCTTACCCAAATTGCTATCACAACGTCACAGAAAAAACAAGGTATTTAATAAATATCAAATATTATGATGTCTCTGAAATATTTTAAATCTAAATATTTCCTGGTAAAAGAAATACTTGAATTACCTAAAGCATTTATTCCCAATAGTGACAAAAAAAGTCAAATAAACTGTAGTAACCTCACCAATTCAACATTCCAAGTCAAACCAATGTGAATTTTTAAGTACTTTATATGGGCCAGATGTTATTTTTTGATTCTACCTAAAAAAATAGAATGCAGTTATTTTTAATTAAGCTATGAGTATTTTAATTTATAGAACTACCCAATGAAAGATTTTGTATGGGTTATACATATTAGTTTGGACTAGATGAATTTGAAAGTGGTTAACAACTCATTTTATTATTATTTGGATTTACCTGAAATACAAAATAAGGAAGCAATATCAAAGAAATTCTAAAAAATTTTTAAATAAAACTAGAATATTTAATTGAAACATTGTATTCATGAATATATGACTGATTCTCTCTCTTCGTATAAGAACACATTGGCTAGTAGTGCATCCATTTGCTTATATTAATAATCAACAAAACTGTATAAGTATTCAGGCTTTCTCTTCAGTAAGGATAATCAAGTTGGTTAATTGATAATGTAATATATGTTAAACTAAAAGTGAATTTTAACGATGATAGAATGCCCACTAAAATTTTATATCAATTTATCATTGTGATACAAGGACGATGCTAGATTCTTGAAAGCTAAGTCAGTAAAGCATTAATTTTGGCAAATCTCTTGAAGTTGAGAAGTCTCCAAGTTTGAGCATGGAGCCAGATTGTCTCCAAGAATTAGTCTCAACAAGTTTAGAGAGTCTTATAACCAAAAGGTTGGCCACTAAATTATTCTTGTTTCTTTTTTTCATACAAACTCATGAAAAGTATCTACTCAGTTAGGAAGAGGAAAATATCATCCCATGAAATCACAAATCTCTTGAAATATTTAAGTAAGATTGTACATTACATTATACATTTTATGTACATTTTACATTTCTTAACAGTAAGGGGTGGGGAGAGAATGTAAAAAGAGTAAACATTCAGGCTAAAAATGAAGGAACATTTTTAGGATTGTTAAATCTAACCGAAAAAATTAGAGAAAAAAGGGAATCATTCCAAACACTGAACTCAGTTAAAGAAAGCAAGAAGCAGTTGTCCAGAAGTAATTCCACAGGGGCAAATAAACAACCACATATCCTTTTTAATACGTGTGACCTAGACTTTCCACTGCTATAAACACCCCCAAGAGCATCTTCTCCCTTCACCACAGAGAATTCTGAATAATTTTGTTCTATCATCTCCCACAATTCCATTTGCACTTTCACAAGCACAGATGGTCACTCTCCCTGTTCATGCTTTTCACATTATTCTTCTTTGCAGAGCTGCTAAGAGTCTCCAAAAGGTTCTACTTAATCATAATAACTCACATTTATATCACAACTCATATTTGTAAAGTATTCTTCCTATGCTACAAAACAATTTCATTCTGAATATTCATTGTACTAAAGCAAGGATTTCCTGGGAGAGTGGAAAAGGGCAATTTAACACAAATCAAAATTGAAATTTGATAATCTGTGGCATAACCATTCCTTACATGTTGAAATCCAGATAATGTTTACATAGACCCCACATGTACAAAACACAAGCTTCTTATTAAAAAGTTGTCCAATTTTAAAGCATGAAAAGAACTGTGGCATATTTGTTAACTGGTTTGTATAGGGAAATAAGTTATCTTTTTTTTTTTTCTTGATGAGAGAGCAAAGAAAAGTCAGTGGAAGCAATGCAGATATAACATCATAACAATTGGTTAATTGGGTGAATCAAATAAAACAATTTGCCCATTCAATAAACAAATTACTTATTTGACAATGTATAATTCAAAATGGCTTGTTGACTCCACTTTTCATTTTTCAAGAGATGTAATGACATTGTGTAAAAAAGAAAATCACCTGGGAAAAATTGTGAAGAAAACCAAGCTTTTCTTCCATGCTTCTATATCTCCAGTCTTTTATGTGAAATTTCAGTCATTTGTAATTCCTTCTCCACAAATTTTCAAATGACCTCTGACTGCCCCCATCCAATATGTTCTCATAAAAAGTCCTGATAGCAGTCAGTGAAGTAGCAAAATATAATAACACAAAAGTAAGCCTGGGAAAGAGGACATCTACTTATGAAAAATGACACAGATATCTAATGGCTTTGTAACCTTAATCAACTCCCTAGCTCTCTGTGATCCCTGGTTTGCTCAAATTTAAAAATTAAGGCAATAATAGTTTTAATATAAAACTGAGACATTTGTGAGGAAAGTAGGTTGTAAACACTAAAGTCTACATAAATGAGTACTATACCTTTGTGTTCATTTGGCATGTTACTCCTCCTAAAGGCATTTATATTTTAAATCTTATATTTAATTGTGTAAGAAAAACTTTAATATCTCATAACCCCTACTAAATGGAGGAAGTCAGGTGAGAGTTGAAGCAAAAATAAATCCAGCTATAAGTTTATTGCAATTATCCAGATATAAGTGATAGAGAGTTGAATCCAGGTGGAAGCAAGGGTGGTAAAGGGAAAGGGGTACATAAGAGAAGTTATGAAGTTTGAAAAACCAAAAAGACAGGCACTAAGAGATGATTGGATATGAGGCCAGGAGTGAGGATGACACCTAACTTATAAGTTAAAATAATTATTGCATGTTGGTATACTTGACAGTTATAAGGAAGTTAGGAAGAAGGGAAGCTTTGGGGGAAAAGTGAGTTCACTTTTGGACATGTTGAACTCAACATGTATGAAATGCTGTAAGAAGGCATATACAAGAATGCTAAGTGGTACAAGGAGGTCAAAGAGGATGAGGATTTTATGAAAAAAAAGATCACTGGATTTGAAACTAGATTTTTCATTTATGATCTTGAGAAAGCAGTTTCAGTAGAATTGAAGAGTGAGTAGGGGAGAAGGCAGATTGGAAAGTGTTAAAGAGAAAGAGGTTATTGAAGAAATGAAGAGCTCTGGTAAACATTCTTGCATCTCACCCTTCCCTTCCTGCACTTCCGATATACCTATGAATAAGGAAAGAGAACAGGGTTATGCTGTAGCTGGATGGTGTGTAAATTTGAAAGGAAAACCTTTTTAGGGACAGTTAAATAGCATGACAGACAGAGGAGAGGGAGGGAGAGGAGAGGGTGAGATAATGTTCAACATTTATTTACACAAGATTTTGAGTTCCAAATTTTCTTTCCATCTTTCCCCTCCCCCTCCACTCCAAGATGGCACACATCCTGATTACTCTTTTCCTTAGTCTGCCCTCCCTTTTATCATTCACCCCTATCCTCTTCCCTTTTACATTCTTGAAGAGGAAGATAGATTTCTATACCCCATTGCCCATATATTTTACTTCCCAGTTGCAATTTTTAGCATTTGTTTTTATAACTTTGAGTTCCAAATTCTGTCCCATCTTCCCTCCCCATGCACCCCCATTGAAAAGGCACACAATTGAATATAGGCTATACATACATAGTTGAGAAAACACCTCCTTAATAGTCATGTTGTGAAAGACTATATTTCCCTCCATCTTCTCCCCCCTCCAGTTATTCTATTATCTCCTTTGACACTGTCCCTTTTCAAAATTGTTTGCTTCTGACTGCCCCCTCCCCCATCTACCCTCCCTTCTATCATCATCCTTTTATTCCCTTATGCCCTTCTTTCCTGGAGGGTAAGATACCCAATTGAATGTGTATATTATTCTCTCCTTTAGCCAGATCTGATGAAAGTAAGGTTCATTTATTCTTTCTTACCTCCCTCTTCTTCCCCTCCATTGTAAAACTTTTTTCTTTCCTCATTTATGTGAGATCATTTACCCCATTCTATCTCTCCCATTCTCCTTCTCCCAATATTCCTCTCTCACCTGTTAATTTTATTTTTTAATTATTATCCCTTCCTATTCAACTCACCCTGTGCCCTCTATCTATCTATCTATCTATCTATCTATCTATCTATCTATCTATCTATCTATCTATCTATCTATCTGTCTGTCTGTCTGTCTGTCTGTCTGTCTGTCTGTCTGTCTGTCTGTCCGTCCGTCCGTCTGTCTATCTATCTACCTACCTACCTACCTATCTATTTTTTCCAACTACACTAATGCTGAGAAAGGTCTTATGAGTTACAAATATCATTTTTCCATGGAGAAATGTAAACAGTTCAACTTTAATAAGTCACTTATGATTTCTCTTTCCTGTTTACCTTTTCATGTTTCTCTTTATTCTTGTATTTGAAAGTCCAATTTTCTATTTGCCTCTGGCTTTTTTATCTAGAATGCTTGAAAATCCATTATTTCACTGAATGACCATTTTTTCTTTGAAGTATTATACTCAGTTTTGCTGAGGAGGTGATTCTTGGTTTTAATCTTAGCTCCTCTGACCTCCAGAATAGCATATTCAAGCCCTTTGATTTCTTAATGTGGACGCTGCTAGATGTTGTGTTATACTAGTTGCAGTTCAACAATACTCAAGTTTTTTCTTTCAGGCTGCTTACAATATTTTCTCCTTGACCTGAGAACTCTGGAATTTGGTTACAATATCCCTAGGAGTTTTCCTTTTAGGACCTCCTTCTACAGGCAATGTGGTGGATTCTTTCAATTTCTATTTTACCCTCTGGTTCTAAAATATCAGGGCAGTTTTCCTTGATAATTTCTTGAAAAATGATATCTAGTACCTTCTTTTGATGATGGCTTTCAAGTAGACCAATAATTTCTAAATGATTTCTCCTGGATCTACTTTCCAGGTCAGTAGTTTTTCCAGTGAGATATTCCACATTATCTGTTTCTTTTTTTTCATTCTTTTGGTTCTGTTTTATAATTTCTTGATTTCTGATAAAGTCATTAGCTTCCATTTTCCCCATTCTTATTTTAAAGGAATTATTTTCTTCAGTGAGTTTTTGGACCTTCTTTTCCATTTGGCCCATTCTTGTTTTTAAGTCATATGTCATCAAGGACCCCAGCATACACAGGAGGGCCTTATGTACAGGTTCTTATATTTGCTTTTCTAAAAGGAAAGCATCTATTGAGGGTCAGCAATCTACCTTAATCAAGCACATATGTCATTCACTTAATTCAGGGGGAAATCACAGCACACTGAATTTCAAAGAAAAAACAAACAAAGAAATAAAGACCAACAGACAAGGCTTCCAACTGTCTGACCATACACAATGCATACATGACTAAACAACAGACAGGTTCAACTATCTGACCATTACATACATATATAGTTAACAGTGAGAGAAGCACCAACATCTGGGTTTTCAAAGTGGTGGGAGGAAATCCCTTGCAGCTACCCAGAGTCTTGTCTGGTCAGACAAACACTTTCAAAGACTAAGCCCCAAAGTAAAACCTCACTTCAGTGTATTTATACACCTTTCAGAGCCTGAGGGCAGGACCCTCTGACCCAGTGCCTCAATAGAAATTAACAAAAGGTGTTGAGGTCTATAAATGGGCAGGAATGATCTTTAAAACTTCCTCCCACTCACCCATCATTAACCTTACATTAACATCACAAGGCATTCTTCTCCTCATTGGCCATTTGGACTTCTTTTGCCCTTTGGGTTAGTCTGTTGTTTAATGTGTTATTTTCTTTGCTAAGATTCAACTGTCTGAGTTCTTTTACAATATTTATTCATCTTCCCAGCCAAACTATTGACTTTCTAACCCTTTGTCAAGTAGAACTTTGCTTTCAGTGGGGGTATGTGGTGGGGGTTGGTATATTGTCCTAGGCTTCAGGGATTTTGTATCAGCTGCTCAATTCTCCACAGTCCATGAGCCCAAAGCTCCAGAAGCAGCCTCTGCCATGCTCTTTGTCTGTCTTGTGAAATGAGAAATTCAAACTAGATGAACATTAAGAGAACTTACATCTTTCAATCCTATGAGCATATAAATCTACCTGTGTTGAATTGGATAGAAATTCAGAGATGAGGGACCTGCAGCTTCAAAGCCACATGTGTCCTTCTAGGTCCTTGGGTGTCACATTTTGACTGAGTACAAGTTTTATAAAACAAATCCTTTTATGAAGGGGATTTGTTCTGTGAGGTTTATATTCGGTGAAAGGACAGTTCATTAGGAAGCTAGGGGGCCACATGTGGCCTCGAGGCCTCAGGTTTCCCAAAATAGATCATCACTTTCCAAAACAAAAACAAACAAAACTGTATTGACTCCATGAAGTTTCTAAAAGTTCAAAGCCTTCCTTAAGATAGCTTCCATCTATCTTTCTAGATTTATTCTATGTCACTTAAAAAGTCAGATAATTCAAACTAAGTCCAACATCCCTACTTTTAGCTGAGAAAACAGGTATAAAGAGAATGAGTATTCAAGAAACATCAAGAAGTAAATAATAATGTTGTATTCAAACAAATATCCTTTAACTCACTAACTTTAACTGATTTTTGTTTGCTAGTTTGTTTTTTGTTTTAACAAAGCATACTTTTCTCAGTCACATATTTGTTTCTCTAGTTCAAGTGATCCATTTTCTATTCTAAATTAGACTTTGTTCATCTGTCTCTGTGTGTTAGGATGAGCTTTTTCCTCTTCCCTAAACATGCTTCCACTTCATTTCTCCTTCTTATAATCCCTACTTTCTTTCAAGATTTAATCACACTAAGTCCCATGCAAAACTTTCCTAAACTGACATAAAGTAATGGATAGAGTTCTAGACATGGATACAAGAAGACCAAGTTTCAAATTCTGCCTCAGTACTAACTGGCTGTGTGATTCTGAGCAAATCACTTAATCTATTTGTTTCTCCATTGAAAAAATAAGGGTGGAGGCCCTAGATTCAATATTCCCTAATGTTTCTATCAGCTTTAAATCAATAATCAAGTGAACCACAGATGTTCATGTTCCTCTCTAGTGAAATGACATTACAGTGGCATATCTATTCACATTGACTCTACAATCAGCTATCCCCAGGACATTATAAACTCCTTGATGGAAGTAATGATCATTTTTTATTTGTTATTTGTAGCGGATGGCCCGTGTCCCTACATGGCTCGGTGATGTGGTTGAAGAAAAGAGACACGGGAGGTGGGAAAAGATAGACCAATTCTGTTTATTGATCTGAGGGTCAAGGTATTTATAGACAGAAACTGTAAGCCTATGTGAAATTCTGCTTATCTCCAATCCCAGCGATTTGGCCAGTCTTATTGTCTTTAAAGACTGTTAGCCTAGAGGGTATCTGTTTTACAAATCCCTTGTTTTCTGTAAATCTCTGGTTTGTCTCACAGAGACAGCAACACCTGGGGGGCATAGAGAGCCATTCTGGATGATAATGAGCACAGTCTCAAAGAACAGTTTCCCTGAAGGTCTTTCCTGATCTTGTCAATAGCACTCCACCCTGGCCCTCAACAGTTATTATAACCTAGTCTTGATGATGTGTCTTTGCACCTATTGGGTTCTTAAGTAAAAGTTTGTTGAATTGAATAGTAGACAGTTTTAACACAAATATAGAAAATTATAAGAATGAATATGTAAATTTCAGAAATTTTTCTGAAAATTATATTGACTTAATTGAAGAATTAGACCAGGTAGGTTTTGCTAAAAGCAATATTCTCTTTAATTTGGCATGTTCAAAGGCAGGTCATTTGGCTCAAATGGAGAACATCTAAGAGCACAGAAGGAAAAGGAAAGAATTCTAGAGCTGCCCTTTCAACACATAAACTGGGACCAGGACACATCCAAACTCCTTCAAGGTAATCTACCAACAGTCTACATTCCAGGTACTTTACCACCCTCTGACACCTCTAATCACACAGGAAAGACAGAATCAATATCAATATCCAAAGTAGGACTAGAAAAGGACAGAAAAGGAATATTACCAACCATGGTAAGTTAACCTCAGGTACAGTGGTTATCAAGAGGTGGTGAGAGGGGGTGGAGCTAAGATGGCAAAGTAAAAGCTGGGACTTCTAGAATTCTTCCCCCCAAACCCATTGAAATACCATAAAAAATGCCTGTAAACAAATTCTGGAGCTTCAGAACCTACAGAATGATGGAGTGAAGCAAATCTCCAGCCCAAGACAGCCTGGAGAATTGGGGGGAGTCATATATCACTGTATAGTGGGAGCAGAGTACAGTCCAGCGTGGGCCTCACTGGCACAGATGGCATCTTAGTTGGCCTGGGAGGGACCAAAATCTCTGGTACCTGTCATGGGTTACACACTTCCCAACCCCAAAATGCTAAGAACAAATTGGAAGATGAGTAGCAAAAACCTTTAAGACCTGTGTGAGAGAGTACAGTGGTCTGGTTCCAGGCACAGCTGTTGACAGGACACCCCCCACAGCTACTGGAAGTAGAAAACTACCTTGACAAAAGAGCTCAAAAATGAAGTAAATAACTGGGGAAATGAGCAAAAGCTGGAAAGAGAATCAGACTATAGAATCTTACATTGGTGACAAGGAAAACAAAAATATACAAAGAGAAGAAGATAACAAAGTCAAAGCTCCTACATCAAAGTCCCTAAGAAAAATATGAATTGTTATTAGAAAACAGAAAAATTCAAAAAGGATTTTGAAACTCAAACAGGAGAAAAAGAAGAAAAATTAGGAAGAGAAATCAGAGAGATATAACAAAATCATGAAAAGTGATTCAAATGGAATTATCTAAACTGTGTCCAGCTATCCCACTCCATCTACAATAAAAAGTTTTCTGGGATAAAAAAAATAGATAAATCCAAATGGCAAAGGAGATTCAAAAAGCAAATGAGGAGAAGAATGCCTTAAAAAGCAGAATTGTCCAGATAGAAAAAGAGGTTCAAAACCTCAATGAAGAAAATAGTACCTTAAAAATTAGAATGGAGCAGATGGAAGCTAATGACTTCATGAAAAATCAAGAAATTATAAAGCAAAAACAAAGGAATTAAGAAATAGCTATGTGAAATATTTCATTGGAAAAAAACTGACCTAGAAAATAGGTCCAGGAGAGACAATTTAAAAAATATTGGGCTACCTGAAAGCCATGATCAAATAAAGAGCCTAGATATCATTTTTCAAGAAAATGTCAAGGAAAACTGCCCTGATATTCTAGAAACAGAGGGTAAAGTAGATATTGAAAGAATCCACTGATTGCCTTTTAAAAGAGATCCCCAAATGAAAATTTCTAGGAATATTGTACCCAAATTCCAGAGCTCCCAGGACAAGGAAAAAATATTACAATTAGCAAAAACAAACAATTTGTGTATTATGGAAACACACTACTTCTACTTTAAGTGATCAAAAGGCTTGGAATATGATATTCCAGAGGTCAAAGGAACTAGGATTAAAACCAAGAATTACGTACCCAGAAAAACTGAGTATAATACTTCATGAGAAAAATTGGTCATTCAATGAAATGAAGGATTTTCAAGCATTCTTGATGAAAAGACCAGAGCTGAATAAAAAAAAAAAAAAAAAGATTTTCAAATGCAACAATCAGGAGAAGAATGAAAAGGTAAACAGAAAAAACATATCATAAGGTACTTAATAGAGTTGAAGTGTTTACATTCCTACATGTAAAGATAACATCTGTAACAGCTGAGACTTTTCTCAGTATTATGCTTGTTGGAGAGATCATATATATGGATAGAGGACACAGGATGAGTTGAATATGAAACAATGATATCTAAAAAATGTAAAATTAATGGGTGACAGAGGAATATATTGAGAGGAAAAATGGAGAAATAGAATGGGGTAAATTATCTCTCACATAAAAGCAAGAAAAAGCTGTTTCAATGGAGGAGAAGAGGGGAGAGGTAAGAAGGAAAGAGTGAAGGGAGGGCAGATTGAGGGAAGAGGTAATCACAATGCATGATATCTTGGGGTGGACAGAGAGAAGAGATAGGGAGAAAGTTTGGAATTTAAGATCTTGTGGAAGTGAACATAGAAAACTAAAAATTAATTAACTAATTATTTTTTTTAAAAAAAAGAAGTGGTGAGAGAAGGGTTGTCCATATTGTCCTTGCAAGGGGCTGCTACCAAAAACTGGCACATAACTGCACTAAGCTCCATTTGGACTTCTTAAGTCCATACTCCTAGGCAACTATAGATGCTCTTAAGATCAGGGTAGCTCTAAGATTAAGGATACTATAAAGTAATTCGGAGAAAAGAGGCATGATATTCAGGCAGTCAAGTGTGATTCGATATCTGTGCTTGAGATCACAGACCATCAGCTGTTAAACAGAAAACCAGGAGGTTCTTGCCTGTAATAGAAATTTTCAAATAGTAGATATTCTGAGAGTAGGGAGTACAGAAGAGATGAAGTACTATTAAGAAAGAGGGTTTATAGCTTGTCTATAACTCATGATATGGAGAAAAACCAGGCTTAAAAATGATAGATTTTCTCAACTGCACCAGGAAAATAATCTAGGATGATCTTTAAAAACATACCTTCCTAAATATTCTAGTGTCTAGCTTACCAATGATGTCATCATCTAGAAATAGACACTCATCAGCATTTTGATGGTGCTCCATTTTGATGGAACATTCTAAAGATCTGCCATTCAAGCCACAGTCATATAATTCTCAGGAAATGCACATATCTCTGTATTTTTCCCTTTAATACTGAATTTTATTTCATAACCAAATTCTGTAGGTAATGCATTGCAGTGTAATTATGGTTGTTTTAATAGTTTATTCATGTAAAGAATTCATAATTATAGCTAGATGTAACGGCCTATAAACACAAGGCCAATCAGGCATTTTTGCTTAAGTATAAATCACAGTGATGCACAATGCACTACATAATTATCTGGTTTCATATATTGGAGAGCACAGACTTGTCAGACACTTCAGCATCCATCTACATTCATTTATTTATGTGAATAGAAAACCTTTTTGTGGTAAGCACCTTAGTTAAAAAATTAAAAACACTGTTAATTTCACCTTGCTTTCTTTCCAACATTCTCTGAGTAGTTAATCTGAAGTTATATCCTTCAACAGCAGGACTTTCAAGAAGCCTTCATTGGGAACTAAAAATAAAGTGTACTAAAGCAATTTTGTCTTCAAATTATGAATGAAAGGATAACCTCAGAGAATAAAGATGGAGAGTGGTGACAGAATGCAAATGATGTCAGGAGAATTTCTTTAACCCAAGGTTGTCTTCTTTTTCACCTTTTCAGACCTGCCCCTTTCAATCTCCACTTCATGAATTTTCTTGTGAAATTTTGTATGTATTCTTTATAAAATTATATATGTACGTTTTTCCTGGTTTTTCTTTGTATCTCTAAAGGTTAGCATAGTACCTTACTTATTGTTTCCTTTGATAAAATACAATACCACTCAGAAGTCAGAACTATTTTATTTGTCTTTTTTTCATACTAGCACATAGAATAGTGCTTGGCATATATTGTGCAAAATAATTGCTTTTTGATAATTTTTTTTTAAATGTTAGTCACATTCGTGTAAAATCCACAAAGTAAAGCAGGTACTACATAAAAAGCATGGAATCTTACAAATGTTAAAAAAAAAAAAGCTAAACAACAATCTTTTTGAAGTTTTAGCACTATATTAGGAGGCTGCTCAATATGTTCCCAATAGATATTGTGGAATCAATTCTATAGTCATTATCAGTAATAGTTATTACTGACTAGTTATTATTAGTTATTATTATCAATAATAGTTATCACTAATAGTTATTATCTATTCCTATGCATTTTAATGTTGTTAAGCAAAAGGGATTAAATGGGAATATTGGGAAACTCATCTAAGCATGCTCTGGATCCCTCTCTCAGAATCAGATGAGCTATATTTCCCTTCAGGGTCTAGAGAGTAATGGTAGAAAGTTCAATGCCTTATCACTATTACTATCAATGTGAATCAATAGCAGTTGTTTTTCCCCTCATGTTTAGGGGTCTGTGACTAGTATTCTGATTTTATTTAACAAGTTAACAAGTTAAGTTTTAGAAAATGATACACACATGCATATACACACACATGCACATAGACATGCACATAATGCATTCACATGCATATATGTAAATGCCTTTAAACACAAGGTCAGTAAAGTATTTTTGCTTAAATATAAATCACAGCAATGTACAGCATACATAATACACACATACACAACATGTATATGTGTATATGTGTGTATATATATTATATATGTGCAAATATATAAGTCTGTCTACATATGGTAATAAAATGTGAATATTTTCCACACGTAGGTCCTAAGGGGACCTACTTTATGTTATCCTTCTTTAGTGGTTTTTAGGATCAAGACTTTGTTTCTATATTTATATAGCAATGATAATGTCAAGTTCACATGAAAAGATGGCTTTTCAGTTACATGAGCCCTAGTCTCAGCTTCTTCTGGGGTGGTTCCTTAAGATTCTGGCCAAATATTGGTCCTTGTTCTTCGGTTATATTGGCTGAAAAATTCAGGGGTTTGCCATTGTTCCTCTTTCTGTGGCCTAATGGGACGAATGCAGGACCAGAAATATTCCAGAAATATTCCACCATTGGGCCAGTAGAAAAACTTGAGCCCCAGGGGGGTAGAGACAGTAAGCACCAACACCAGGACCCCAGGCAAGCCTAAGAACAGTCAGGAAAATATGACAGACACCAGCATAGATGGGGTACATCAGCCTCTGAGCCTGCTGGTGTTCTAACACAGACCTAGGGAAGGAGGGGACCTCCCATGGCCAGACCACCCCTCCCCAACACTTCATGCCAGTAGCTTCACTGTAACCCTGGGGAAACTCAGAAAGATTTCACCAGGCCTCAGCCTTAGCATAAACCAGCCACATCAGTACCAGGTAAGCTGCAGCATTAAATAGCTTCTAACTGAAAGAAGCACAGGCCACAACAAGCAAAGCAAGAAACAAGGTCCCAAACTCCCAACATAAGAAATGTGGGACAGAGCCTCCTGTGCCCCAGAAGCAGAGATATACTTTAAAAGTTAGGAAAAACGCAATCACCATGAGCAAGAAACAAAACAGTAAAGCAAAGATCATATAATCTTACTACAGAGAAGGGAAAATCAACATGAGGATTCAGAAGAGGATAACACTGACAATATACCTGCATCTGAAACCTCAGAAGGGAATATGAATGGGTCTCAAGTCCAAAAAGCATTCTTGGAAGAACTCAAGAAGGATTTTTAAAGCCAAATTAGAGAGATAGGGGGAAAAATTTCCAATGATTTTAAAAATACAAATAAAAAAATGAAAAAAAAAAGAATTCAGTGAAGAGAACAGCTCCTTAAAAAGTAAAATTGACCAAATGGATAAGGAAATACAAAACTTAACTGCGAAAATTAAACAAATGGAAAAGAAAGTATAGAACCTAACTTAAGAAAACAATTCATTAAAAATTAGAATTGGGCAAGTAAAAAGTAAAGACTACAAGCCATCAAGAATCAGTCAAACAAAATCTAAATAATCAAAAAAAAAATAGAAGAAAATGTAAAATATCTCATTGGGAAAAAAAAAAAAAACTGACCTGGAAGAAATTCCAGGAAAGAAAATCTAAGAATTATTAGTCCACCAGTAAGCCATGATGAAAAAGGAGCCTGGACTTTTCCAGGAAATCATCTTCCAAGAAATCATCAAGGAAAACTGTCTTAAATTCCTAGATCCAAAGGGTAAAAGAGTCATATAAAGAATCCACCAATCACCTCCTGAAAGAGATCCCAGATTGAAAATGTCAAGAATACTATTGCCAAATTCAAGAACTGCAAGCAGCTAGAAAGAAAAGAAAAAACAAACAATTCAAATATCGAGGAACTACAGTCTGGATCACACAGGACCTTGAAGTTTCTACATTTAAAAATTAGAGGGATTAGAATATGATATTCCATAAGTTAAAGAAAGCTTGATTGATTATCCAGCAAAATTGAGTATAATTTTTTCAGGCACAGATTTCCAGAACTTCCTGATGAAAAAACCAGGGCTTGATAGAAAATTTGATCTTCGAATACAAGACTCAAAAAGCCATAAAAAGGTATACTGGGAAAAAATTGTTATTCAATATAGGCAAACTGTTTAAATCCCTATATGGGAAGATGATACTTGTTAATGTTGAGAATTGTATATTTAGCATGACATTTACAAGGGATATACGTAGATAGAGGGAGTAGGTATAAATTAACTTATGTGAAGAAAAACATGTAATTAAAGAGTGTAAAGGGATTTTAATGGGAGAAAAGGAGAAAGCAGAAAATGGTAAGTTATGTCACATGAAGAAGCACAAAAACATGTTAGAGTAAAGGGAAAAAACGAAGGGATTTGAGCATTGTTTCAGCTTTACTCTCATTGAATTTGGTTCAAGGAGGGAATAAAATTCTCAGTTAAGTATAGAAATCTAACTTTCCCTACAGGTGATAAAAGAGTAAAAGGGAAAGAAAAGGGAGGAGGTGATTAGAAAGGAAGGAAGAGGTAGTAAGGGGTGACTGATAGAAGAGATGGAGACAGAAGGAGGCAGTAGTTGAAAGTAAAACTCTTGAGTAGGGGAAGGGAGAAGGGAGAAATAAAAGCATAAACAGGGGAGAAAATAGGATGGAAAGACACAGTAAACATAACTTTGAATGTGAATGATATGAACTCTTCCACAAAACAGTAGTGGATAGCAGACTGGATTAAAAACCATAATTCTACAATCAGTTGTTTATAAGAAACACATTTGAAACAGGGAGATACGCATGGAATAAAGGTAAAAACCTGGAGTAGAATATATTATATTTCAGCTGATGTAAAAAAAAAAAATCAGAGGGAGCAATCCTAATCTCAGACAAAGCAAAAGCAAAAATAGATCTATTCAAAAGAGATAAGGAAGGAAACTAGCTTCTGCTAAAAGGTATCACCAAAAATGAAATAATATCATTACTGAACACATATGCACCAAGTAGTATAGCATCCAGACTCTTACAGGAGAAGGTAAGGAAGTTATAGGAAGAAATAGACAGCAAAACTATATTACTTGGGGAGCTCAGTCTCCCCCTCTCTGAACCTGACAAATCTAACCTCAAAATAAGCAAGAAGAGAGTTAGGGAGGTGAATAGAATTCTAGAAAAGGTAGATATGATAGACCTCTGGAGAACACTGAATAGAAAGTACTATACATTTTTCTCAGCAGTACATGGCACATACATAAAAATTGACCATCTACAAAGACATTTAAAATCTCACAGTCCAGTAGAGAAAGGCAAAGTTAGTCAATGAATCATTTTTAGATCATGATGCAATAAAAATTATACATAATAAAAGCCAATGGACATATAGACCAAAAGTTAATTGGAAATTAAGTTGTTGTTTTTGTTGTTCTATTTCTCCTTCATTTTCAAACAGTACCATGACATCAAGATGATGAAATGACTTGCAATTGACTTTGATTTGAGTGAGAGAGGGTTGTACAAGGTCACCAACCTCACTTTCTTCTCCTGAGCCATCTGGATCCAGTGGCCTGATATTTATCAGGACATCTGGAAATGACCCAGGATGCAGTGTAAAATCTTGGCCCTTTCAGGCTAAGGTATTATCATATTCTTGCTTTGAGTGAGATACACAATTCAATGAATAGGCTTCTTTAAGTTACTCAAGGGATGGCCCCTTAAATAAAATAAAATTAAACTGGGAGGGGTAGACCCTCAGGGTTTCTGGATAAAAGAGAAACAATTACTATTTAGTTATGACATTCACTCTGAGCTAGGTGGGTGGGAAGTTGTTGTCCAGTATGTGAGTTCCAGAGTGAATTGGATTTAAGGCTCAGTCTTTGAGCAAGAAATGTAGCCAGTAAACTCAAAGGAAAAAAAGGCAGCTTTTGGTCATGGAGTCTATCATGAGGAGGAGAGGAGAGGAGGGGGAAAGGGAGGGGAGGGGAGGGGAGGAGAGGAGAGGAGAAGAGGAGCTGCAACTCACTCACAGGTTGTGTTTGTCCTTCATTCTTGAAGAGGATCATGACATCAAGATGATGACATGACTTGCTGTTGACTTTGATTTGAATGAGGGAGGGCAGTGCAATGTCACCAATCTCATTTTCTTCTCCTAAGTCATCTGGGTCCAGTGACCTGATATTCATCAGGGTGACAGACAGACAGGCAGACAGACAGACAGATAGCACAGGGTAAGTTGAATGTGAAGAAATGATATTTAAAAAAGTAAAATTAAGGAGTAAAAAAGAAGTATATTGGGGGAAGGAGAAAGGGAGAAATGGAATGAGGTAAATTATCTCATGTAAAAGAGGCAAGAAAAAGGTTTCACATTGAAGGGGAAGAGGGGGGAGGTGAGAAGAAATGAATGAACTTTACTGTCATCAGATCTGGCTTATGGAGGGAATAACATACACACTCAATTGGGTATCTTACTCTACAGGAAAGTAAGGGAGAAGGGGATGGGGGAGGAAAGATAGCAGGGAGGGCAGATTGGTTAAGGGATATTCAGAAGCAAACATTTTGAAAAGAGACAGGGGCAAAGGAGAAAATAGAATAAGTGGGGGGTGAGATAGGATGGAGGGAAATAGTCTTTCACAACATGACTCTTACAGAAGTATTTTAAATAACTACACATGTATAACCTATGTTGAATTGCTTACTTTCTCAATGAGAATGAGTGGGGAGGGAAGAAGAGAGAGAATTTTGAACTCAAAGTTTTAAAAACAAGGTAAAAAAAATTGTTTTTACATGTAACTAAAAAATAAGACATACAGGCAATGTGATGTAGAAATCCATTTTGCCCTATAAGAAAGTAAAGGGGAAAGGGATGGGGGTGGTGATAGAAGGGAGGGCAGACTAGGAAAAAGGGCAATCAGAATGCACATCATCTTGGGGGGAGTGTAGATATAGGGAGAAAATTTGGAACTCAAAATCTTGTGGAAATGAATGTCAAAAACTAAAAATCAATTAATAAGTTTTTTTAAAATCTATTTCTACACAAATTTTGTTGATTTGAAGGCTACATTCCTTTCAGTAATCAGTATCTTCCCTATTGATCTACCTCCTTGTACTTAATGTCTTTAAAGGAGTTTTCTTCCTCCTAGACTTATGCTAATCTTAGTCTCTCCCTCCCCCGTGCCTTACATTCCCCTATTGCTCACTTTCTGTGATTCTTTTCCCTTTGAGTATTGTTACTCTGGGATTTGGATCTGACAGTTTGATTTCTCCCATTCTCCCATTTTTTCTTCTTCCATTCTGCAGAATTCTTTTTGCTCCCACCAACCTTTGTTTCTGCCCTAAGTTGCTCCTTAAACAAACATAATTGGCTCTATTAAGATACTGGTCACCTTTGTTATAGGCCTGATGAACCAACATACACAATGGTTTTCTGCCCCAGTTATTTCTCTTCCTTAGATTCCTACATTACTTCTGTTGTTGCACAGAATGTTGCTGTCCATAAATTCCCAGTGAACCAGGGCAGAGTGGACAGGGTGTAGGGTTGAGTCTACTGTAAACCCATAGGTCTACTTGTGCAGATCTTCCAGAATGTGGTTCTCTTTTGGGAAAGGGAGTGCTAAGTGATAGACTTATCAGATGCAAGTCCTGATTACCTAGAGGACTTTGTGTCTTATACCAGGGAAACAATTGGCATTGCTTTATCTCTTGAGCATTATTCTTATTCTTGAGAGGTTTTAGAGGAAGCAATGTTTAGAAAAGGCCTTTTGTGTTTCATTTTATCATTATTTAACTCAGAGGTTTAATTCAAGTAGTCTTAAACACATAGACAATTATAGTAATGGGTGTGTGGTTTATCTTTCATTCTCAAAGAGGACCAAGACATCAGGAAGAAGATGCTATGACTTGCAGAAAGGGAATTGGATTTAAGTGATGGAGTGCTGTGAAAAATCACCAGCTACACTTTCCCATCCAGAGTCACCTGGGTTCAGTGACCAGACATGGATCAAGACAACTGGAAATGGCCCAGAATGCAGTGGGAAACATTGGTCTTTTTAAACTAAGGTTTTTTCAAGTTCTCACTTTGACTGAGGCAATGTATTCCTAAAGAATGAGTGGGTCAAACAACAAATCATAGAAACAATCAATAATTTCATTCAAGACAATGACAATGACGAGACAACCTACCAAAACTTATGGGATGCAGTGAAAGTAGTTCTTAGGGAATGTTTTATATCTCTGAATGCTTACATGAATGCCATCGAGAAGGAGGAGATCAGTGAACTGAACATATAACTGCAAAGGCAAGGAAAAGAAAAAACTGAAAGTGCCAAAGCAAATACCAAATTAGAAATACTGAAAATCAAAGGAGAGATTAATAAAATTGAAATTAAGAAAACTATTGAACTAGTTAATAAAACTAAGAGGTAATTTTATAAAAGAAACAATAAAATTGATAAAAAAAAAACTTCGGTTAATTTGATTAAAAAAAGAAAGACAAATTACCAGTATCAAAAATGAAAAGGGTGAACTCATCTCCAATGAAGAGTAAATTAAAACAATGTTTAGAAATTACTTTGTCCAACTGTATCCCAATAAATTTGACAATCATAGTGAAATAGATGAATATTTGCAAAAATCTAAACTGCACAGATTAACAGAAGAGGAAGTAGATTACTTAACAGCCTCATCTCAGAAAAAAGAAATTGAACAAGCTATTAATGAACTCCCTAGAAAATAATTTCCAGGGCCAGATGGACTTACAAGTGAATTCTATCAAACATTTAAAGAGCAGTTAGTAGCATTAGTATATAGATTACTTGGGATAATTGGGGAAGAAAGAGTTCTCCCAAAATCTTTTTGTGATACAAATATTGTTTTGATATCTAAACCAGAAAGGGCTAAAACAGAGAAAGAAAATTATAGACTGGTTTCCCTAATGCATATAGATGCAAAAATTTTAAATAAGACATAAGTCAAAAAGACTATAGCAACTTATCAAGAGAATAATGCACTTTGATCACATCAAATTTATACTAGGAATGCAGTGCTGATTTAATATTAGGAAAACTATCAGCATAATTGACCATATCAACAACAAAGCAAACAAATCCTATGATTATTGCAACAAATGCAGAGAAAGCTTTTGACAAAGTACAATTCTCATTTCTATTGAAAACATTGGAGAGTATAAGAATAAATGGAGCCTTCTTCAAAATAGTAAGTACTATCTCCCTAAAACCATCAGCAAGCATTATATGTAACGGGGATAAAATAGATGCATTTCCAACAAGATCAGGGGTGAAACAAGGATGTCTGCTATCACCACTGTGATTCAGTATGGTACTAGAAATGTTAGCTTTAACAATAATTGATTATCTTTTTGTAAAATGGGCATGATAAAGCATCAATCTCACATGATTGTTATAAGGATCAAACTAAATAATATATATAAAGTGTTCATAAACTTTAGATATTGAAATGTGAAGTGAAGAGGATGAGGTTTAGTACAGTGATTCTCAAAATTGTGTCCAGGTACCCTTGGGCATCCCTGAGACCCCTTCAGAGAGTCTTAAAGGTCAAAATTGTCTTCATAATAATACACATTTGTCTTAATTTTTAAAACAGTAAATATCAGTAGTTATAACCCACACAAAATTGTTTGGGGGAGTTCTCAGTAAATTTGATGAATCTAAAGGAGTCCTGAGACCAAAATTTTGAGAATCCCTGGCACAGTATATAGAATACTGAACTTTGTGTTAGGAATATTTATATTTCTATCCCTCCTCTTCCTGATCCTGGATAATTCAATTAACTTCTCTCAATTTCAGTTTCTTCTTCTGTAAAATGCAGATAATAATACCACATGCCTCACAGGTTTATTATATAACTAAAATAAGGTGACATTTATGAAGCAATTTGCCAACATTCAAATACTATGTAAATTTTAGCTATTATTAGTAGTAATACTGATAATTATCACCTCACTTAATTTGTCAGTTGTTCTTATGTGATATTAACAGTTGAAGAATAAAGAGGGGAATGCAGATATAAATTATTATTATTATTATTAATATTTTGATAATGATTTAAATTACATATTCCTCATATTATCAGTAATATTTTAAAAGTTAACATTTATATCAAATTGTTGTATAATGAATTTATATGTATTTGTAGTAATGATGTGACTTGCACTTGAGTTTTGTTTTGAGTGAGGGAGGACTGTGCAGGGCACCAGCCTCACTTCTCCTCCAGAGTCATCTAAATCCAATGACCAGATATTCATCAGGATGATAGCTGATAGAGCACCAGTGCAAGAGTCAGGAGGACCTGAGTTCAAATCTCACCTCAGACACTTGACACTCACTAGCTGTGTGACCTTGGGCAAGTCACTGAACCCAAACTGCCTCATCCTGGGTCATCTCCAGTCATCCTGATGAATATCTGGTCACTGGATTCAGATGGCTCTGGAGGAGAAGTGAGGCTGGTGACCTGCACAGCCCTCCCTCACTCAAAACAAAGTCAAATGCAAGTCATGTCATGACTTTTCTGATGGCATCGTCTTCTTCAGCAACGAAGGACAAACACAGATAACACAGAGTAGTAGTAATAACAGTAATGATAATAATTTTCTAAACTGATGTTCCTTTGTTTATTCTTGGTTCTACCTAGATCACATTGGAACAACTGACAAATTCAGTAAGGAAAAGCAATAAAATATTTTGGTTAGATTTACTTTTTTTTTCTGTTGTGCAGACCTGTGGTTTTATATGTTCAGGAATTACTGGCAAGCAATCTCCCTCCATAAATGCCCTTTGAAACCTTAGACTTAGTGATCTGCCTGCACACTGGAAAGTTAAGTGACATTCTCACTGTCATATAGATAGTATCGTCAAAATTGAGTCATGGATTTAGGTTTCCCAGGTTCTGAGGCCAGCTCTCTATCCACTACTCTAATCTAGTCCAGTCTAATCTAATCTATTGTGGTTATGTCTGTATATGTGTAAAGGGGAGAGGGACTCAGTCCATATCCATTAGAGTAAACAAAGAAGGTCAGAGGAGATAGTCACAGAATCAGTCAATCAAGGGACCTGATTATGTTTTAATGTGTAAATAAGACTATCTGTGACTTGATTTCATTATCAGTACAGTACTCCAATCCCAAAGCACTAGATTTTAAGGAATTTCTCAATAAGAATACAAGGTGTTAACAAACCTTAGTTAAATTCAAAAGAATATAGTGTTTTGGCCAGTGGATGAAAGGCAGTTGACAGCAAAAAGGAAGGATCTGCACAAGTTCTCTGGGCCTATGCATAAAACCAGCTCAGGTCCATTGATGGTGAAATCTGAGTTTGGGAGTTTATCAGTTCAAGAGTGATAGAGACAAATCCTTTCTCCTCTAATATAACCAGTGATAACAGATCTATGGGAAACAAAGAATGCTATTGGAATATAGACACATGACAATCAAAGTTAAGGAAAGTTATTTGCCTGAGGGAGAAAATGGTATAATACTTTTGCTACATAAGAATTCTGCCTATGGGCTCAAGAAAGTGTTTTCAAACAAGTAGGGGTTATGAGTTAATGCTTTGCTACTCTTATGCTTCACAATCCATGCAGTCTGTTTAAACCATTTTTTCCCATGTAAACAGTTGATTTGAATGCAGCTCAGATTTAAAGCGGAATATTTTATATCATCTCTACTTAGTTTACAAGTTTTGTTAAATGCTAGTTAAAGTTATTGACTAATTAATAGGTATGACAGAAATGGGATAGGGAAATGGGCAATGTAGAGCCCCTCAAGGGTTACCTGTAGAACCCAGAGTTGGCAGAAAAATCCTCTTCCCCATCCAAACCCCAAATTATGATTCCAACTGCAAGTCTCCCCATAATGTGTTATATACAATCACATATACATTATCATCCTACATACAATAAATACGCATATATCAGAAGGAGATTGTGATTTAAATTATATATAAAGCTACAGAGTAAATTACTTTCCTCACATACCATTGGGACATATATTGTTCTAAAACTTTCTACATATTCTTCCTCATAACTGGTTTTAGTTTGTCAGTAACAGTGACTCAAAACCTTTTATCACTATGGCACAATCTATCTAACGCAACAGACAGAAAATTGTTTCCTCTATATAGTGCACACTTATTTTATGAAAATATAATGTTGGGTAACAACAGTGAAAGGTTCATAATGGCCTAAAAGCACTTACCCAAGAAAATATATATGGCTTTGAAGAAACTTGTTCTTTAGAAAACTGAATTGAAATTGTCCACTTTGCTAAAGAAATAGATATGGCAATACTCACTTTGCTGGAAGTATTAACTTTAAGAACAGCTCTGAAATAAGTCAATAATTCACTTCTGAGCATAGCTAACAATACCAGGCCAGTTGTTTTGCCTATCATTAAGCTGGAGGGGGGAAGTCTTATGAAATTATTCCTGAATTTAGCCTGATTTACCAATGTTGACACAACTAACAGATGAATTCCTAAAATCTGATTAACTGTGTTCATAATAAATTTATACTTAGTGAATGTTTGTTCATTTATTAAATATTTATACTGTAATTGGTATTTTGGGAAGTAATTTTAAGATGTTTAATCAAGAAAGCATCACCCACACATCCAAATGACAAAAAAGGATAAATTAAATATGGCATAGTCTTCATGCTTAGATTTCTGAAGACTGAAGGATGTTTAAACTTGGAATATATAAGGATACTACAGGCTATGGATGAGGAAAGAATCTGTTCTGGCAGGAGGATTTATCTGTATGAATGCTCTAGAGGCAGGATGGAAGATTTCCAATTGGCAGCCATGTGGTATAGCAGATAGAACGCTGATCCTAGAATCGGAAGGATGCAAATTCAAAACTGACCTCAGAAATTTCCTGGCTGTTTAACCTTGGTACCTCCTTTTATTTATCTATACAATATGGCTTGAAATAATATCTACCCATCAGGGTTGTCATGAGAATTAGATACTATTTGTACAAAATGTACAAATGCTCACTATCGACTTCAGGGAAATGACTCAATTTCTAGTTAACCTAAAAGGTAAAACTAATGAAAAGGAATTATGAGATTGCTTCAGGCCTTGGAAATCAAACCAAGTTTGTATTTTATTCTCCAGGCAACAGAGAATCACTAAAAGTTTTTGTGCAGGGGATTTTTGGGTGTAGTAAAGCATATTAGGAATACTTTTGGTAGCTGTAATTTGGATGAATAGGAGATGGCAAGAGACTGGAATCAGGAATAATAATTAATAGGCTACTGCAGTATCTCAAGTAAAAAGTAATTCTCAACGAATCTACGTGAAGATAGCATGAATGGAGAAAAGGGAATACATTCAATCCTCTCTAAGACGTAGGGATGCAAACTCACTTCCTTTTTCCTACCGAATTTCACTGAGATCACGACAATTAGTCTCTTAGAACCTCACTACATTCATTGTCTCTTACTTCCTTCAGTGCTTCACTTGCTTCTTCATACAGATAGGACCACACGTCATTCATGTGTCAGTAATGTTTCAACAGTGCCCTCATTGCACAACACAATCTCTTGATTCCCTGACCTGTAGCAGCAACCCTGGTTAGCCAAATCATTCATATTATCTCTTGTACATCCTGGAAGGCTAAGTGTTGCTATGCAACTCACAAAATGGTACTGATTGGGTCCACTACAAATTCCGGTTTTTGAACCTCATCTGGATATTCAGCGAGGTGCAATAATCCTCTTGTTCATTTTTTTTTTCACTCTCTACTATGTTTGTCAATTTTTTGTTCAAATTTCTTGTTGCTACATCTTTTCCATTATTCTAATGCTTCTACTTTTCTCCTTCAAAGAATTCACTCTAAATCTCTCCACCTCAAAATATCTATCTAATCTGATCTATCCCTTCTCCTCTTATATCTCAAAGGAAAATGATTCATTTTTAATGACAAGATTAATCCATCAAGTCTTTTTCTTACTTTATCCCATCATTTCCCATTCCTTGCTCTATTATCTTTATTCTAGCTTCCACTTTAAAATCTCCTCTTGCCATTGGTTCTTTTTACTCTACTGACAAATATACCCAGGTGTCTTTAATTTTGTAACAGAAAAGACAAACACAGGAACCTTCCCTATAGGCTGCTTTTCTCTTCAACTTTAACATTTTCCCCTTCTTTCACTTTTTGACCTTTCAAATAGTTAATTGATAATACCCCTCTGTAAGAAACAAAAACAAAAAACACCAGCAACACCTGTGCACTTCTCATCTTTTCAATCTTTCTTCAAAGAAGGCCGTTCTTTTAAAAGTTTCCTCTTAAAATATATCGATGAGATTAAAATATAAAAGAGGAGAATAGGCATTTTCAAAATTTATAACTCTCCTTTTAATTGTCTAAAGTGACAGTCATTCTTCCTTCCTCCTTCTTGATTTCTCTCAAGTTGTTGATACTATGGATTAAAATTTCCTTATTACTTTCTCTTCCTTGATTTCAATGCTGTTGTTTTGTACTCTTCTCATTTTCTCCCAATTTGGGCCTCTATCTTCCTCTTCCTACCTTCTGAAGTACAGGCATTCTTCCAACCTTTGTTTTCTCTCCTTATTTCTTCTCTCTCTTGATAACGTTATCAATTCTTATTTCATCAATCTTTTGCGGTCAGACACAAATTTAAATATGTACTTCAAGATTTATTCTAAGCATAAATCCAGTACTTCTCACTGAATTCTAGACATATGCGATTTGAAGTCTTGCCTAAATTTCAAACAAATTACTGACAAAAAAATTTTTTAGAGATAAAAATGTAAAACAATATTCTTTCAGATAGGAAAAATCTACAGAATCTTCACATGAATAATTTTCAAAAGTACTGTGAAAGGAGAATAGTTATTTTCAACTTCAAGTTACAAGCAATCAATGAAACAATTTGGTTAAGAGTAAGGTGTTACTCTAGGAGACTGGATAAGCAAGAATCAGAAGCAAAGAAACCCCATAGCCTTGTGTTCTACAAACTCATGAACATAGTCTAGTTGATGAAGAGCTCCCAGTTCAAAAAAAAATAACTGGTGCAAAAACTTGAGAGTTATTTCAGAGGGAAATAAAAGGATTATGTTCATACTTTAAAATATATACTTAAATGTAAAAATTATATGGATGGATCCACCTTTTATAACAATGGAAATGAGAAAAAATATCTTGTCCAAGTAGAAGATAGCAACTAAAATAAAACCAAGTTATTTCAATAGGATGAAGCTGAAAAGTTTTTCATGAAAAAAGTCAGTGTAAACTGATAATAATAAGTATATAACAGAAATATTTTACCACCACTTTATGATAGTAAAGAGCTAAAGAACTTAAAGAAGGAGGTACGTATCTGTCAGAAAATTGCTAATTAAATTGTTGTACATAATAGCTGATATTTTGATAGACTTTATGGTTTGCAAATTGAGCTCCATTGGATTCTCTCAACAACCCTGTGGTGTGTGTGCTATTGTAATACTCACTTGACAGATTAGGGAACTTTGACTAGAGGTAAAACGTCTTGTCCAGGGTCACAAAGCATGTGACTCAGGCAGGATTCAAACTCAGACTTTCCTAATTCCCACTCATATGATCTATCTCTTAGTAGACTTAGCTGCATTTATAGAAGAGACTATAAGTATTCTTTAAGAAACAACAAACAAGATTGCTTCATCAAAACCTGGGAAAATGAATATTCACTGATGTAGTGTAAAAGAACCAGAAATACCAAAATAGTATCTACAATGATAGGAATGATATTATCAAATTGAATAAGAAGATGGATTTGAATGCTGGGTAATTTTAATGACCATAATAGTGAACTTGAAGAGGAGATGATTGGAAACGAACCCAACTCCTTTATTTGGAGAGTGAGAAAAGTATGGGTGTGGAATATGGCATGAACTGTAAGATATGGTCAATTTGATATTGACTGAAAAAGATCCCAGACTGAAAACTCATAGGAACATCATAGCCAACTTCTGAAGCTCCCAAGTTAATGAAAAGTCACTAGAAACCAGAAGGGAAAAAATTGTAGCAGAGCTACAATTAGAATAACACAAGATCTATTGGCTTTCGTATTAAATGACCAAAAGGTTTGAAATATTAGATTTCTAAGAGCAAACAAATGTCACCAAGAAAAACTTATCCAACAAAGCTGAGTGTAATCCTGAATGAAAAAAGGACATTTAATGAATTTAAAACTTTTAGATATTTGTGACAAAAAGATCAGAACTCAATGGAAAATTTGACATATAAAATCTAGGAGAAAGAAAGTAAATATTAAATTCCAATTGCAAAAGACTTAACAAGGTCAAACTGTTCACTTCTTATATGGGAAAACGTTATCTGTACCCTGAAGAATGTTATTCCTTTGGTAGTTTGAAAGGGCATACATAGATAGAAGACTTGGAGTTGAGATGAATATGATGGGATGATTCTAAAAATTTACTTTGGGTAGGAAGAAATAAATGGAGCAATTATACATATGAGGAATGAATGGAAGAACTGTTAGGGTGTAAGCAGGTAGGAGTGGAGGGCTGGAAGTGCTGGAATCTTTTCTCATCAGAAGTTGGTTAATGAGAGAATAATATATACATCTAAAAAGTTTTAAAAGTCTTCTAAATTTATAAAGAAATAAGAGGTTGGGAGAAGATTCTGGGAAGATGGCAGATTAGGTCAGAAAATTCCAAATTCTGAAGATTTTCCAACACAAAAGAGTTAAGAGAGCACCTTAAGGCAAACAAAGTGTGGGTGGACATAAATAAGAATAGGGGAACAACTAGGGTCTTCCTGGAACAATTTGAGAAGATCTGAAGAGAAATTCCAGGAAGAGATTTGATCCCTGTGAAGAGTAACATCTCCAGGTTAGGTTCCCAGCTGTGCTACAAAGAGCATCAAGGCCAAAAAGGAACCACCACACACCTGGTAAGTGCAGGAACACTTGGGGAAGAAAGCCCCTGGCTAGGGGCACTTGCAAGAGATTGGAGGTTTGACTTTAGTTCCAAGCTAGAGGGGAAAAATGAAGATCTGGGCCAAGAGGCACCATTTCCTGTACCCCAGTGCTAGAGGTGACTGCAAAAACTAAGCTATTACAACAACAACAAACAACAAAATGCACAGGCAAAGGAGAAAGAATCCAATGACAGAAAGCAATTGTGGTAATAGAGATGGACAGGGTTCACCTTCAGAGGAGGATATTTAAGTAAAGAAACCCCCAAAGAGTAATGTGAAATGGTCATCTGCCCAAAAACAATTCACAGAAGATCTTTAAAAAATACTTTAAAAACCAAATGACAGAGATGGAGGAAAACTAAAAAAAAATAACAATCCAAGAAAAAACAAGAATGGAAAATCAAGCAATTAACAAAAGAGATCCAAAATCTTAAGGAAGAAAATGACACCTTGAAAACTGGAGTTTCGTAAAGTGAAGCCAGTGAAATTATAAGAGATCAAGAAGTAATTAACCAAAATAAGAATAATGAAAACACAGAAGAGAAAGTCAAATATCTTATAAAAAAAAAAAAACAACAGATTTTGAGAATAGATCAAGAAGGGAAAATATAAAATAATTGAACTAATTGAAAGTTATGATCAAATAAAGAATCTTGATAAAATAATACAAGAAATGATAAAAGAAAATTGTCCTGAAGCATTAGAACAAGAGGGGAAAGTAGTCCATTAATCACCACTTAAAAAAGATCCTATGAGGAAAACTCATAAGAATATCATAGTCAAATACACATACATATTATGTAAAATGTATGTCTGATTCTTATTAATAATTGAGTAGCTCATAAGAAAGGCTGGGGTAAACGTGAGTATCATGTGAATTTAAAAAGTAAAAACATTTAGAAGCATCTAAAAAAAGTAATTATTTATAGAAATCAGGTGCAAGAAGAAGAATTAATAGGGAGAAGTTAGATGGGGAAGGAGTGCTGGTGGTTCTGGAAACATACTTTCTTTAGGAATGGGTTTAAGAGCTAACAATACATATATGTATTTACAAAAGAATAAAATTATTCTAAATTCAGAAGAAATTAAATGGTTGGGGTATGGGGAGGGGGGAGAGAACAAGGAAGAGATCTTTAGAAGGGAGAATGAGGGAATAAATAGGTAAAAAGGGAATACAGAAGACTCTTTAGATTTAAGAAAATGGGAATATATGGGAGGCATCCTTGGAGGCAGGTAGGCAAGTACCAGGAGGTAGTGGGTAGAACTAAAGTAAAGGAGGCAGGAAGGATAGGAAACAAGAGATATGCACAAGCATAAGAGCAAATATCAGGAGTTGAATATGTTTAGGAAAGTATTTGTGTATATATATATATATATATATATATATACATATATATATATATGTACCTATAGAGAAACCTATCTAAACTTTATTACAGACTTCTATGGGGGTGGGGGAGGAAAAAAAAAAGTACACAGCAAAGAACAAAAGAAAACTCACAAGGAAGCAAGGAAAAGATACAATTCTCAGCATAGCATGCATTATTTATCTTATAGGCTTTCTTGAAATGAAAATTTATTGTTACATATTTTGAATCCTCTCTTATATTCTGCTATGCACAGGACTTGCTTTTATTTTTCTTTCTTACTTTGTATTGAAGCTTATATGTTTTTGTTTCTTTTCTGTATTCTGTATTTGTGTTCTGACATTTAAGTCTAAAATAAAATTTAAAAAAAAGAAATAAATAAGATGTTGAGTGGATAGGATAAGGGAGGGATTCTTAGAGAGGTGGGTAGATTAAGGAGTGGAAGCATAAAGAGAGAGGATGAAGGGTATGGATTAGGAAGATAGTGGTTAGAAGTAAATTAGAAGTTTGAGGAGAGACAGCAAAAAAGGGGGGAGGGGAGAAGGATAATAGCGGGGTAAAACAGAATGGAGGAAAATACATAACTAGTAACAATAAGTTTGAATATGAATGGGATGAATTCATTCATAAAATAGAAACATAGCAAAATGAAGTAAAAACTCAGAACCTGTCAATATGTTATTTACATGAAACATATTTAAATATAAGAGATGTACACAGAGTTAAAATAAAGGGCTGGAGTAGAATTTGTTATCCTTTAGCTGAAATTTTTAAGAGAGAAGGAATAGCAATCATGATCTCAAAGTTAAAACTAAAACAGATTTAATTAAAACAGATAAATAAGGAAATTACACTGTGATAAAGTACCAAAGAAAATGAATGCACCAAATATGCACGGAATGTTATAATAGCTAATTTTTAAAGGAAAGGTTCAGTGAATTGCTGGTAGAAATAGATAATAATACTCCAATGATAGGGAACTTGGACTATCCCCTCTCAAAATTAGACAAATTAAACAAAAGTAAATAAGGAATTAAGGAGGTGAATGACATCTTAGACAAGCTAGATGTGATATTCATCTGCAGAAAACTAAATGAGAATAGAAATAGACTATTTTCTCGGTGATGCATAGTATCTTTACAAAAATTGACTACATATTAGGGTATAAAGACTTTAAAGTTGGGAGAAAAAATTGTAAAGACAGTTTTTCAGATAAAGGTCTCATATATCAAAGATGTAAATTTTTTTTTTCAAATTTATAAGAATATGAGTCATTTCCCAATTAATAAATGGTCAAAGAATATGAATAGGCAGTGGTTTATGAAGAATTCAAAACTACATACAGTCATTTGAAAACATATTTTAAATCACTATTGATTAGAGAAATACAAATTAAAACAACTTTTACATATCATATTACACCTATGTTGGCTAAAATGATAGAAGGTGAAAACAAAAAATGTTGGAGGGGATGTGGAAAAATTAGGACACTAATTCAATGTGGGTAGAACTGTGAATTCATCCAGCCATTTTGAAACAAAATCTACAATTATGATCAAAACTTTATAAATTTGCATATACCAAGAAAAATAACTCATATGTTCCAAAATATTTCTAGCAGATCTGTTTTTTGGGACAAATAATTCAAGTTATAGCAATGTCTGTCAATTTGGGAATAGTTGAATGAGCTGTAGCATATGATGTGATATAAGAAGTGATGAGCTGATAAATTTTTAGAAAAAAAGGTGAAAATTTTTGAATGAAATAATAAAGAGCAAAATTAGTAGAACCAATAGAATGTTGTATGCAGTAACAGTAATATTGTTCTAAGAACAACTTTGAGCAACTAAGTGATTTTGACTATTTATAAATGCTCAGATCAACTACAAAGGACCTATGAAGAAAGATGCTATCCATAACTAGAGAAATACCTGATAAAAAGAAGTATGTGTAGTATGGTTTTACATACATACACACATACATATATATATACATGTGTATATATATGTACACATATACATACACATTTTTTCTATCTATCTGCCTTCATTAAGGCAGGGGAGGGAGTCACCAAGAAAAAAACAAAAAGTGCCCATCAGAGAACAAAAGAAAACTTAGAAGGAAGCAGACAAAAGTAGACTAGATTTGAAAATGATGTGTACTATTTCTTACATGGTAAAAAAAAAAGTGTGAAACTGATATTCATGGGTTTTTTTTTTTAATTTAACTCTATATTATATTTTGTATATGGAAATAATTCTTTTTTTGAATTTAAGTACAAAATGAATAATTAAGTATTTGAGCTAAGTTATGAAAGCCTTCATGTAAAGGTAAGGAAAGACAACCTTCCAGGCATAGTGAACAGTCAGTGAAAATGTCAGGGATATGGAGTACTACATATGAGGAACAAACAGAAGGCAAAAGTGGTTGAATTAAAGGGAACACGAGTGAGAGAAACAGCTAGCTTGTGAAGATTTTAAATACCAACAGAAGATTTTATATTTGATCCAAGAGATTAATTGCATAAGTATTTTTTATAATAGGTTCTGCCAGAAAAGGGTAAATTTGAAGATTCTGTTTTGGGGAGGCAGAGATGTTTGGAAGTATTACAAGTTAACTCTTGTGAAAAATTATAGAAAAATGAATGTTATCTGACAACTATCTATTTTCCCTGTCATTTGAGTAGTTAAGGACATAATTTCAAAAAGAAGAAATAAAATAAATTTCTAGGTTTTCCTTTGATTTTTAATGTACACAACTTAGAAATGTCACTCAACATTTCTCAGTAAAGACCATAAGAAATATTCACCTATTTAGGTGAAGAGTTATGTAAAATAGTTGATGATTTTAGTCTTGTCTTTATGGAGTGCAGTACCTTAACAGGAAATGTTGAATATATCATGTTATAATCCTTGTGTTTATATATTTGGAAACTTGATTTTATCAGTGCACTGAAGTATGGTCAGACTTTAGATTATTAGTTCTCACTAATGAATCTTTCCATAGAAACTAAAATAAAACAGAACTTCATTTTTCACTAGGTGGTCTCCTGAATCAAGGAACAATAACAGGTTCAGGGATGCTACATGTAATCCTTCACCCTTATCACCACATGCACATGAAAAGAAGATATCACTACCCAAACTGTAAAACTATTACTTAATTTAGGAGGAAAGTTCATCTTAACTATGTCTGAGCCTGCTGAATCTATCATTAAAATGATTTTGACTGTGCTTTAAAAATGGTAATTTGATAATAAGGTAATTTGATTTGTGTTTAATAAGAATGATAAACCTTTCCAAAAATCACTTTGTGATGTGACACTTTTATTCCAGCTGTGCTATCATTACTCTAAGCAGTTTAAAAATGCCATCAGATTCTGCGGAAATTTTTATTTATGAAATCAAAGGATTGAGACAGAGAATAAAACTTAGTTATTATGTATTGAAATTTAGAGATGTGAAATAAATTGTGCCAGGTCAAAAATAGAGGAATAAATACTAGAAATGGAATTTGAATGCAGAACCTCTGACTAGAAATATTTTTTTTTTCTTTCCATTATGCCATAAGTTTTTGGATGCTGCCCAGCATGAACCTCATTATCACTTAGCATCCTATAATTTCTGCTAGATGTTTCATTTCCCTAGGACCAATGTGCTGGACTGCTGTTCTAGACCTGATGTTCTAGATCTCATGACCCAGCTTGAGCCAGTTCTTCAGCCTGAGAGAGAATGGTTGGCCCACCTTCTTCTCTCTCAGTAGGGGTATGATCACATACCTTTACTACCTGGAGGAAAATTCCAGCAGTCAAATGTATGGTGGCTGTCAAGGTCATGTAGTGTTTCTGGCAACTAGTGTTTTGTTTGTTTATTCTCATGCCGGTTTCTCTATTGGATTACAGAAATTAGTATTCTTTAGAAGTCCAGGGAGATGAAGATGTGTGTAAAATATTTAATAAACATAGCCCATAGTCATAATTGTGTGTGGGTTTGTAATTGCTGTTTATATAATGAATCCCCAAAAGTTTCTATTCTTCCTACTGAGGGAAATTCTGGGCAATCATCTGTTTTTCTGCTTTAAAAGAAAAAGAGGAATATCCATATATACTTTGGTGAGTCCTCGAGAAGAAACACATAGATAAGATGTGGGATGAAAATATTTTAGTGGATTGCTATCCGTACCAGAGGAAGATGAACCAATACAATTAACATTATAGATCCTTTGAATTGTCATTTGCTTTAATGTATATGCTATGGTATCGGCATAGTATACCAAGAGGAGCAAGTCTTATGCCTGACCAGCAGGCTGCTCGTCCTCCTGTGGAGCTCGTGAGTAAAAGAATGAGGCAGGAGAGCAGATCATGAAGCAACTCCAATTTATTCAAGCAAGCACTCTGATTATATAGTCTCTGCCAGCCAGCCCAATGAACCATGGTAACACACACAAACAAACCTGAAACTATAGTAACGAACACAAGCTGGAACTATAGTAACAAACACAAACGAGGGGTGGGGCCGTCCCTTCCAGTGCCATCTTGTTCACCCTTCCCTGAACCGGACTCAGTTTACCTGATGTCCGTCAGTGTGGCGTCCCAGATGGTGTGGCAATCAGCGCCCCTTACGTGTATAAAAACAAATTTGGAGCCTAGATAGTAATAGCAAGTGATTTAATAGTAATGACATATTCCACTAGTCATTCAGAAGTCCATGCCACTGAAAATATTAATTACTTTGCTTTTTGATTGATAGGAATTGTGAAAAGTCTTTTATTTTATACACATAAACTCAGACTTATATAATCATACAAATATGATCATTTATACATATTTATATATGTGTGTCTTGTGTGTACTTTTGCAATTCAAAGATAAGATAACCAAGTACTATTGCAAAATAAAATTATTGCAGATGGTTGTAAGTATCTAAAAGAATATAGAGCACTAGAATTCTTAAAGCAAAGCCTCTAGGATTTCCTGGGTTCCAGAAAGAAAAACAAAAGGGAAGAAAAATGAGGCATATGATTATACTCAAAGTCCAGATAAAAGTTCAAAAATTCATTCACATATCCATACATGAATGAGCATTTATAAGCACATTTTTCTAAAAGCATTATATAGTCAGTATCATGTAGATAAGTAATAACTTTAGAAGCCTGTTGTTTTTAAACATTTTGATAATGCAGAAAGGCTGGGTCTACAATCCAGAGGCAGCTAGGTATTACAGTAAAGTCAGGAAGACCTGCATGCAAATCCAGAGTCAGGCACACAGCAACCTTGTGACTCTAGGCACATCAGTTGACATCTCTCTGACTCTGTTTCCTCCTTTGTAAAATGATCATAACAATAGCATCTACCTCTCAAGGTTGCTGTGGGAATCAAAGGAGTTAATACTTCTGAAATGCTTTGGACTCCTTAAAGTGTAATGTACATATTATCAATTACTATCACCGTCACCATCATCATTATTAATAGGATTAATCAACCCTTTGAAAAATCACCTGAATGGTTCCCATATTATTGATTTCTAACAAGTTTTCAAGATTTGCTTTAAAATTAGCAACCAATTCCTGAAAGAAAAGGTTTTTTTTGATCAATTATACTCTTTATTTTAACTGATCTTTTTTTGTGTACAGAACAGAAACTGTAATTTCCTTTACCCATTTTACTTGAATTTACACACCAGATCAATGAGCACAAACATTTTCAGTATCTTGGTAAAACATTAAACAAGCAAATAGTATTTTAATTATACTTATCTAATTTCAAATAATTTGAAGGGTGGGATTTAAAGGATATTTGAGGTGAAATGATTGAGTATCAACATCCAATATAGAATTTTATAACTTTGAAAACAAATGAGATCACATAGTCTTATGGATGAATAAACTTTTTCATGATTTTGATAATACTCTTAAGCTATTGGCAAAGAGGGAATGAAAGAAAGAATTGAATTCCAGAAATTTTACGCAATAAGTCAGTTTGAGTAGAAGCAACAAATAATAAATCTGATGCTTGACATCAAAATTAAAATGAAGCTGTTTAGTCGTGAGAATCAGCAAGTTAACAATAAACTCCCTTTCCTCATGGGAATCCCAAATTCTGAACTTGGTATGAAAACAAAAATGTAGGTGACACAACAAAAGATAACCAGCAGATTAAACAAAAGTTAATATAAGACACAAAGTTTCATCATACTAGATCAATATAAAAACTAGCATGTCATATTTGAACAAAGAAAAGGTCAGCGTGTTCAAATTAAAATTATGTGAAATATTGATATCATAAAGGTATGATTAAAAAAGAAAATAATAGCTACATATGCTTCTTAATCTCTGTAGTTCTTCCTACCTTACTTAAATATTAGATAGGAAATATTCTATATCTAATTAAATGATAATCATTTGTTAAGTGTTTAATATATATGAAGCACTGCTGTAGGAGCTGAGGATATGAATTAAAAAATGAGAAAGTTTCTGATTTCTGTGGGTTTACTACAAACAATGAATCCAATATATTAGCTATATTCTGTTAATATCAATGAAAGTTATATAAATATTGCATATATGCATGTATGTATGAATGTATGTATGTATGTATATATGTGTATGTGTATACTACAGAAAATTTCAAGATTTCCTTTCCTTCCTCTTTCATCCTCTTTCTTTTATTATTTCCAGAGCAAAGGAATATATTTTGCTTCAATACAGTGCTAAAATGATAACAGGAAAACATTCCAAAAAGAAATTAAAGTGTCATTTCTTCTACAAGGGAAAATACAAAAATGAAAAATGTAAATTATATAATCAGAAGTGGTAATTGACACAACATAATGTAAAAGTATTACCTAAAAACACTAATGATGATGGTAATTACTAATATTTATATTACACTTTAAGGTTTCCAAAGTACTTTAACTCAGCATGTACTGATTTCTACCACATGGTGTATGGCTAAGGAAACTTTATAAGCATTCCAATTTTTTATAAAAATTTATAAAGTTAAGTAAATTTGATGGAAAATAGAAGTAAAAAATAAGAAAAAATTTTTAGAAATCCTGTTTATGCATATAAAAAAGAAATAAATTCAATCATAATCACAAAATACTCATTCCCTTTTCATGAGTGGCTATTATTTTCTTCCTCCTCTTATTCCTTTACTCTTTCAGTCATGATTGTTTTACTTTAATTGTATTTTTGTTTTTGCCTCTTTTATCATCATGCAGAAATTCAGTTTGGATAAGCAACAGGTCCTGGTCCTGGATGAGAGCTTGAACCAAAATGAGGTACAATGATCAGCTAAAAATTATATACCATTCATTGTGTATTTGAAAGAGTTTTATCTGAAATTCATTAAGGATGCTTAGAGTCAAGCTACAGTTATTTCCATTAGAATTGCAGGAACGAAGTAAAGATTTTTTTGCTTTTGGGGTGGGGGAGGCAATGTTTCAAGTTACAATTTATTCTCTTCTAGAACTTTGCTGTCACTAGTAGATTATATTGTTTGAATTATCTAGGAGGCAATATGAGATAGTATATGGAGAATCAAACTAGTTATCCGGAGTTGTTTTCCAGACCTAGCTCCAAAACAAACTGGCCATATTTTGGCACAACTCTTAATCGTGAAATACCATGGACTCTCCACATGGAAGGCAGAACTAATACATTTATCCAGACACAAGAAAGCCAAATCCATCATAGCAACAAATATCTATACACAGTAACAATGCAGAGAACAGCACCAGACCCAAGCCTTCCCCGTGCTATGCTTTCCACAAACCAGGGCCCTTAAATAAATCACAAATAAGCCCTTTCACTCACTCTAACCAACAGCCTGCATCCATCCTAGCTCAGACTGCTCTGATCATATTTCTTCTCAGTTCTGCTTTAGCTCTGCCTCTTCCTGTTCCAATCATTCAGCAAGTTCCTCCCCTTACGGACTCCATATGACTCAGGCTTTCATATGACCCAGGCAGGTCACATGGGCCTACTAAAGAATAGGAAAGATCTCCCCATTGAAATTATCATTATACCCTACAAAGTAATCTTCAATTCAATTTCACTGGCCTCTGCTATTTAACAAATGACACCTTTAATTTCTCTGTGCTCTGGTTATCATCTCTGTCTCCCAAGCATGAAATATTCTTCTTGTCCCTCCTCCCCCTTCCTGATTTTTCTGGTTTCTTTTAAATCCCAGAGAAAATTCTACATTTTATAGGCAGCCTTTGCCCCAAACATCTTAATTCTCATGTCTTCCCTCTGTAGATCATTTCCAATTTACCCCACATATAAACTGTATGTATGTATTTGTTTGCTTATTGTCTCTCAAATTAGATTGTATGGAATCTGAGGGCAGGGATAATATTTTGTTTTTCTGTGCTAGTAATTTGATGTTATTTTTCTTAACTTTAAAATGATTAGATTCTAGTATTTGTTATTTCTTCTGCTGACTGCTTCTGAAAGATATGTTTGTTTGTTTTGTTTTTCCTTTTGCAAAATAGTTCATCAAACTTATGCTACCTATGATACAAAGGTAATCTTTTTTTGACTCAGTGATCAATATTTTAAACAATTGTTTTCTAGCTAGTTTTAATCATGTTCCAAAATACTTACTTCTAGCTACTCTTGTTTCCTACTGATATATGAAAAATGTTAAAGTTAAATTTTACATTGTAATATAATTGCCTTGAACTGAAACATTTTGAAGTGTTTCAAAAATGTTATTTCACTCTATGTATGTATGCATAAATTTTTTTTAAGGTCTAGAGATTTGATTGGGTTGATAATTGAACAAGTTGGGGGCAGAGCCAAGATGGTGGAGTAGAAGGACAGACCTATAGAAGCTCTGCCCCCACAGCCCATAAAACACCCATAGAAAATGACTCCAAACAAATTGTAGAGCAGCAGAAGCCACAAAACAACAGAGTGAAAGAGATCTCCAGTAGAAGACATCCTGGAAGGCCAACAGGAAATAGCTGCACTGGGCTCAGAGCGAAGCGCAGCCCAGCCCATCCTTGGCTGCACAGCATGGCAGGGATAGGACTGGAGCAGGTAGAAGCCCAGGTAGCAGCTGTGGTTCTGAGATTTCTCACCCCACAAATGCCAAAGACAGCTTCAAAGGGGAGTGAGAAAACTCTTTCACCTGAGTGATAAGGAAACACAGCCTGGTTCCTATACCAGGTGGCAGGAGCCTTGCCCATTTTTGAAGTCCTCAGCCTAAAGACCCTGGGAGAATTGAGTTGCTGATCTGGGTCTCAGACCTGAATGGTGACCCTGGGGTGAGGAGTAGCACTGCCTGGCCTGATGGAGCTGCTGGAGTCTCTAGAGACAGAATTCTATTCACAGATCCTGAGCAGAAAAGTTTTTGGTTGCTCCCAGACCAAAGTGCAGGGCTAGACAGGTGTAAACTCCTCTCCCTTGATTGCTCCACCATAGAGGAACTGAGAACTTACAGGTCCCCAAAGTATGCCCTCCACTTGACAAAGGACTCAAAAGTCAAGTAACTCACTGAGAAAATGCCTAAAAAAGGGGAAAAATATATGACTACAGAAGATTACTTTCTTGGTGAGCAGGTGTTTTCTTCCATCCTTTTGAATGAGAAAGAACAATGTATACCATCACAGGAAGATATAAAAATCAAGGCTTCTGTATTCAAAACCTCCAAAAAAATATGCAATGGTCTCAGGCCATGAAGGAGCTCATAAAGGATTTTGAAAATAAAATAAGAGAGGTGGAGAAAAAATTGGGAACAAAAATGAGAGTGATGCAAGAAAATCATGAAAACTGAATGAACAGCTTGGTAAAGGAGATTCAAAAAAATGTTGAAGAAAATAATATCTTTAAAAATAGACTTAAAAATGGCAAAAGAGGTCCAAAAAGCCAATAAGAAGAACAATGCTTTAAAAAGCAAAATTAGCCAAATGGAAAAGGAGGTTCAAAAGCTCACTGAAGAAAGTAGCTCTTTCAAAATTAGAATGGCACAGAGGGAGGCTAATGACTTTATGCAAAACCAAGAAATCACAGAACAAAGAGAGAAGAATGGAAAAATGGAAGATAAGGTGAAATATCTCATTGGAAAAACAACAGACCTGGAAAATAGATTCAGGAGAGACAATTTAAAAATTATGGGACTACCTGAAAGCCATGATCAAAAGAAGAGCTTAGACATCATCTTTCATGAAATTATCAAGGAAAACTGCCCTGAGATTCTAGAACCAGAGGGCAAAATAAATATTCAAGGAATCCACAGAACACCGCCTGAAACAGATCCAAAAAGAGAAACTCCTAGGAACATTGTGGCCAAATTCCAGAGTTCCCAGGTCAAGGAGAAAATATTGAAAACAGCTAGAAAGAAACAATTCAAGTATTGTGAAAATACAATCAGGATAACACAAGATCTAGCAGCCTCTACATTAAGGGATCAAAGGGCATGGAATAGGATATTCCAGAAGTCAAAGGAACTAGGACTAAAACCAAGAATCACCTACCCAGCAAAACTGAGTATAGTACTTCGGGGGAAAAATTGGTCTTTCAATGAAATAGAGGATTTTCAAGTATTCTTGATGAAAAGACCAGAGCTGAAAAGAAAATTTGACTTTCAAACACAAGAATGAAGAGAACCATGAAAAGGTGAACAGCAAAGAGAAGTCATAAGGGACTTACTAAAGCTGAACTGTTTACATTCCTACATGGAAAGACAATATTTGTAACTCTTGAAACATTTCAGTATCTGGGTACTGGGTGGAATTACACACACACACATGCACACACGCACACATACATAGAGACAGAGTGCACAGAGTGAATTGAAGAGGATGGGATCATATCTTTAAAAAAATGAAATCAAGCAGTGAGAGAGAAATATATTGGGAGGAGAAAGGGAGAAATTGAATGGGGCAAATTATCTCTCATAAAAGAGGCAAGCAAAAGACTCATTAGTGGAGGGATAAAGAGGGGAGGTGAGAGAAAAACATGAAGTCTATTCTCATCACATTCCACTAAAGGAAAGAATAAAATGCACACTCATTTTGGTAGGAAAACCTATCTTACAATACAGGAAAGTGGGGGATAAGGGGACAAGCTGGGTGGGGGGGATGATAGAAGGAAGGGCATGGGGAGGAGGGTGCAATTTGAGGTCGACACTCATGGGGAGGGATAGGATCAAAAGAGAATAGAAGTAATGGGGGACAGGATAGGATGGAGGGAAATATAGTTAGTCCTATACAACACAACTATTATGGAAGTCATTTGCAAAACTACACAGATTTGGCCTATATTGAATTGCTTGCCTTCCAAAGGGAAGGGGTGGAGACGGAGGGAGGTAAAGAAGTTGGAACTCAAAGTTTTAGGAACAACTGTCGAGTAATGTTCTTGCCACTAGGAAATAAGAAATACAGGTAAAGGGGTATAGAAAGCTATCTGCCCCTACAGGACAAAAGAGAAGACAGAGACAACGGCAGAGAGGGATGATAGAAGAGAGAGCAGATTGGTCATAGGGGCAATTAGAATGCTTGGTGTTTGGGTGGGGGGGATTAAAGGGGAGAAAATTTGCAACCCAAAATTTTGTGAAAATGAATGTTAAAAGTTAAATAAATAAATTTAATTTTAAAAAAAAGAAATTACAAAATAAACCAAAAGAATGAAAAAAATAGAAGACAATACCTCATTGGAAAAACAACTGACCTGGAAAATAGATCCAGGAGAGACAATTTAAAAATTATGGGACTACCTGAAAGCCATAATCAAAAAGAAAGAGCCTAGACATCATCTTTTATGAAATCATCAAGGAAAACTTCTACAACCAGAGGGTAAAATAAAAATGGAAAAATCCACTGATCACCTCCTGAAAGAGATGTGAAAAAAAAAAAAAAACTCCTGGGAACATTGTAGCCAAATTCCAGAGTTCCCAGATCAAGGAAAAAATATTGCAAACAACCAGAAAGAAACAATTTGAGTATTGTGGAAATACAATCAGGACAACACAAGATCTAGTAGCTTCTACATACAGGGATCAAAAGGCATGGAATAGGATATTGCAGAAGTCAAAGGAAATAGGATTAAAACCAAGAATCACCTACCCAGAAAAACTGAGTATAATACTTCAGAGGAAAAAATGGTCATTCAATGAAATAGAGGACTTTCATGCATTCTTGATGAAAAGACCAGAGCTAAATAGAAAATTTGACTTTCAAACACAAGAATCAAGAGAAGCATGAAAAGGTAAACAGGAAAGAGAAATCATAAGGCACTTAATAAAGTTGAACTGTTTACATTCCTACATGGAAAGACAATATTTATAACTCTTGAAACTAGTTGGAGGGATTATACATACATACATACTACATACATACATACATACATATATATAGGGGGGGCACAGAGTGAGTTGAATAGGAAGGGATGATATCTAAAAAAATAAAATTAAGGGGTGAGAGAAGAATATTTTGGGAAGAGAAAGGTAGAAATGAATTGGGGCAAATTATGTCTCATAAGGGAGGCAAGAGAAAGCTTTTTCAGTGGAGGTGAAAAATGGGGAAGTGAGAAGGAAAAAGTGCATCCTACTCTCATCACATTTGCCTTAAGGAGGGAATAACATGCACACCCAATTTGGTATGAAAATCTATCTTACACTACAGGAAAGTAGGGGAGAAGGGGAGAAGTGGGTTGGGGGGATGCCAGGCCTAGAGGCCTGAGGGCTACCCGAGTCTTACCTTACCTCTATCGGAGGTCTTCGGCTGGCCAAACTGGATGCTCGTATGAGAGAAAGGACGTTCCAGAGTCGAACAAGGGTTGAGCTTTATTTCAGGGTCTAGTTACAAGTGCAGGGGAATTCTTCCTTAGGAGGGAGAGAGAAAGATCTCCCAAGGAGGCAAAGATCTTACAATAAGAGATTGGAAGTAGAAGTATAAGTGGGGAGAGAGGGGGAGGGGAGAGAAGAAAGGAAATGCGGAGCCTTCTGTCCACACACGTGGCCCCTCCGCCCAAGAGAACTTTCAGGCTTTCCTGACCCTACTTAAGCTCTCCCGTCGCGTAGTTTACATGTCAATACCGAGCCTGTTTGTGCCCAGATCCGGGACAGCCTCCAGAGCGGGGATGCTCCTCCCATCACGTATCTCACGGGAAGAGGTGGAAATACACGAGATAGCTCGGTCTCCTTCTCGATTCCCTGTTGTTATTATGGGGGGCCTCGTGAGAACTCTAAGATTTAGACGTTCCCACCTCTACCCTCCCGAGACCGCCCACACGGAATTGAGCTTCCATCCCCAGCAGGGGGAATGATAGAAGGGAAGGCAAATAGGAAGAGGGAGTAATTAGAAGTAAACACTTTAGGAGAGGGACAAGGTCAAAAGAGAGAATAGAACAAATAGGGGGCAGGTTAGGATGGAGGGAAATATAGTCAGTCTTTGACAACATAACTATTATGGAAGTCTTTTGCAAACTACACATATATAGCCTATATTGAATTGCTTGCCTTCTCAGTCGGGATGGGTGGGGAATGAGAAAGGGAAAGAAGTTGAAACTCAAAGTTTTAGGAATGAATGGTGAGGGGTTTTTTTTGCATGAAACTGGGAAATACGAAATGCAGGTAATGGGGTATAGAAATCTATCCTGCCCTACAAGAAAAGAGAGACGATTGGAATAAGGCAAGGGAGGCAGATTGAGGGAAGGGGCAATCAAAATGCATGGTGTTTTGAGGTGGGGGGAGGAGAGAGATAGGGAGAAAATTTGGAACTCAAAATGCTGTGGAAATGAGTATTGAAAACTAAAAGTAGACAAATTAATTTAAAAAATATTTGGACAAGTTCCATGTATACAAAATGGAACTCACACTGTCCTAAAGCAGGGGTCTGAGGGGTAAGGAGGAGGTGGGAGGCAGTTCCTGGACTTTCAGGGAAGTGAAGAAGCTAGGGTCTCTGGCAGTCTGAGTCTCCCACCCCCATCTCTGGGAGAGGGTCAGAGGCAGGGCCATCCAAGAGGCCCTGGCCTGACTTTGGTCACAAAACTCAAACAGAGCCCAGAGCTGGGATGTGAGTTAGGGTTGTGAGACTTCAGGGGCCTAAGGGCCACTTTGTTCATCCCCCTCATGGTAGGGTCAGTTCAAACCTAGGGGCTTGTGCAGGGGGTGTGCATGAAGTATGCAGGAAAGAAGAGATACCAAAAGGGAGGAGTTGGGGTAGACAACCCAGCCTGGCTCCTCCCCAGAGGACACTCAGGTTGCTGCTCCCTTGAAATAGTTTTCTAGAAAATTTTCTACGTATACATTTTTCATTAAAGAATAGAAGCTCCTTGATGGTTGGGACTATTTCATTTTTTGTCAAAGTACCTGACACCTAGTATGTCCTTAATTAATATTGCTTATTGAATTGAACTGAATTTAGAAAACCCAAAAAACTCAACAATTAGAATAAGTCAATGATCCAAATATACATAGAACAGTGATTCTTAACTTTCAGTAAGTCATATTACAAATTTTATGATTTATATTTTATGTAATAATATTGATTATTTCAAATTGGTGCTATGTTTATATTTATAGGCATAAACACAAACACAATTCATAAATATAAGCATTGTAAATATACATGTATGTGTGTATATGTTTATATTTGTATATGTACACAAATAATAAAATTGTCCCAAAATAACCTTAATTCAATTTTAAATGTCAGAGACAGATGAAAGATAGATAAGTATACTTAGGTGTGCAATATGTTTTCCATATATGTACCTACATAGTGTATCCAAAAAATTTTTAGTTCAGTTTAAGCTGTCTTTTTTGTATAAAATACTGAGTCAATTTAGAGTATATAGATCTGGATATCTGCCAATATAAATGAAAGATATTTAGTTTAGGCTGTTGAGAATGAATTGCGTGGGATGGCAATGGGGGGTGAGGGGAAAGAACTGCCTTAGCCTTGGACTTAGACTCTTCTCTCTCTTCTTGACAAGAAGTCATTGTGAATTTCAGTTTTCAGAGGGTTTTAGAATTACTATATGAATTCTAGAATCACCCTCAAACCATCTTATGTCAATGTTCACATCAGAAGCCAAGAAGAGGGTAGACAATGAGGAAAGATAGCTTCAAGACTCCATGAAAAATCTAGAAGAAATAATACATAATATGGAAATGGAACACCTCAAAGAATTTCAGTAATAGAGAACTGTGAGTTATCCTTTTGCCACATATCTTTCTAAACTTGAGTGCCCTTTCCCCATGATTCTATGTGTATTAGAAGGAGAGAGTGCCATAAGCTTTTGAGGGGGAAATGTTTTATACCATTTGTTTTTATTATGCCACTTTAGTAAATAGTTCTTTCTAAAGGCTAAACAAATCAGGATTACTGATTAATACCATTGAAGTATTCATGCCAGTGGAGATCTGAGCTGTAGTATTGGAAAATGTTGTGTTTATCCTTTGTTTTTGAAGAGGACCATGATTTCAGGAGAATGATGGTGACATCCAGAGCCATCTGGATCCAGTGGCCTAATATTCATCAGGACAACTGGAGATGACCCAAGATGCAATGGGACACCCTGGCCCTTTTAGGCTAAGGTCTTTTCAAGTTCTCACTTTCAGTGAGGTAAAGCCTGTTCAGTGAATAGGCCTCTTTAAGAATTCAGTCAAGGGATGGCCCCTTTAATTAGGGGAAAAAAAAAGAAAAAAAAACCTAGCAAACATGAGGGTCTACCTCTCCCAGTTTGAATTTTTTTCTAATTGGAAAATATTCCCCTAAAATATAACTCAGAGTTACCCCCAGACCAGGAAGAGAGATGAAATAGCCTTGATATAGCAATCTGATAACCAGTACATAAGGGACTAGGTGAGTGGCCACAAAAATGTATTGCAAAAATTCTAAGTTATTGAACCATTAAAAGAATTGTTACATAAGTAACCAAACACATGCTAGTAACCACATGCTAATACTCAATGAGAAGTCTTAGTTACACACTTGAGAACTATACAGTCCTAAATTAGTAGTACATCTTTAAGTGGAGTCTATTTAGAATTGGAGGCATCTCAATTCAATATCAAAAGAATATATTCTATATCCATTCTATATGACTTATTGGATATCACAGCATTAGTTCAAGAAGGAATTGCCATATTTTTAATTGACAATCATGCTCTTAATGCTCTGATCCATTTGGGGCAAGCTGGAGGAAGATATTATTTTACCCTCTCACTGACTACTAAAAATACCACTAAATGACAATAACTTTAAGAAATATGGAAATAAATTAGGAGACCTCTCAATAACTGTTCTCATTACTGTTCCTTATTGCTTCTTTTCATTTGCAATAAAGGGGAAAAAAGTTATATTTCAAAATGTTTGCATATCAAGTTCTTTTAAAATAGTGTTATTTTTTTTTTTTTGGTGTAGACTTATTATTCCCTGTAGTAGGGAACTTTTGATGAGAAAACCCCCTCCATTAATGAATGTTAGCAATTACCCCAAGTGTTATGAGTGAAATTCAATACAGACAGACTAAAGCAAGTTTATCTCATCAAGATAACAGTTTATTAGTAGGGCACGAACATGCCAATTCATTGGGTCTATAACTCATTATCTAAGATAAAGATCCTGAGTTGAAGACTTAATTCATTGTTATAAGATTAGAACAAAGAACCAAGTAGGATAAGTGTTATCCTGGGGATGAGGACAATATGATTGACCACATAGATGAAGCATGGGGAGCAACATGATTAGCTAGCAACCCCCTCTTTTTATTTACTGACTAAGAAGTTTTCATTGTTTGAGTCCACCTACAAGGTCAGAGATAGTGAACCAGACTTACTTGAAAGATAACTTGGTTGTATAAAGATACTACATGAGATTATCTGGTTTCCACCCACATTCCATAAAGGATAAAAGTTTTGCTAAACTTCTCTGTTGCAAGTCAGTTGAATTTCTGCACTAAATTCAGAAACAAAGAATAGTGGCTTAGGTAGTTACAGGATAAAAATCAATAAATTTAAAATATGATCAATTAAAATTTTACAGAATCAATTTATTCTTACAAATTCTTAACATTTTAGAATGCTGTCTGGTTACCTGAAGAGGTTAACTTATTTGCCCAATTTGAGGAAGGACTTGAAGCAAGGACTTTGTGACTTTCTATTCACTGTCCTATATTTTCTCTCACCAAAGTTTGGGATGTATCAAGTAATAACTGTCCTTTTGAAAACATCCTCATTATTTAATTTTGAATGAATAAGTTCTTACTATATATTAAACAAAAAGTTTTCTTTCTTATTTCCACTCCTCAAAAGTTTTTGAACCAGGAATTTCAAATTGATATTGCCCTTCCTTTTCTTTGAAATCAATTTCCATTTCTGTCTCTATCACTTTCTTGCCTTTCTATATTGAAGAAAGTATGTATAAGAATGCAGCAGTGTAGCAAAAAGAGAACTACTTGTGGAATTAGAGAACCAGACTTTGAACCATGATTATGACAGGATTCATTGTGTGACTTTCATTTAGTCATGTACTATGTATACGTCTCAATTTCTTTGTCCATAAAATTGCAGGATTTGATTAAATGGCTTCTACAGTCCCTTAGTTCTCAATATCCATGATCATAAAGGGGGTTAAAAAAAAAAAACCCTTCATGGAAACAAATATGTACTTTTCAGTCCCTGTTTTATAAATGAGCTTGTCAGTATACTCATTACATGTAAATATATCAAGATTCTGTGATTTTATTAGTGTCAAAATGTCATCTATCAATGAAGACCACAACTATAAATTGTAATTGTAGAGTGTTTCCTAAAGTTATAAGGCTTAGTGACCTTTGATCATACAAGTAATAGTATATCGTATTTATATTATGTAAATAAACCCAGATGATTTTATTAGATTTTTAGGCCATTAAATGAACTTGTACCTTATGATGCATTTCCATGTATCATTGTATCTTCACATAAAGAAGATATAGATCTCTCTTTTATTTCGCTATCTTATCTTTTCTTTTTGGAATCTCCTCAGCATCTAGTATAGGGTCTCCCATATGCTTAATAAGTGTTTATTATCTTGCAGTTGTTGGTCTTTTTGGCATACCTGATCAACTTTTTAAAACCAATTTACTCAGTCATACAGAACTGGTCTTAGTCACAGACAGGCTAGAAATGTCATTTAAAAATGTGCAATTGAATTAGTTCCATCATGATTATTTTAAATTTATTTAACAGCAATAATGCATTGTATAAAATATTGAACTAGACATGGGCACAGTCCATTGATCTAATAAAAATTACTTTGAGGATTTTTAAAAATGAGCATTTTTATTTATTACAAGTCCTTAGGAAATTCAATAATAAATTTTTGTTTCTAATGTTTTGTTGTGTTTGTCTTAAAAGGTACTCAGGAAAAAGAAATCTAGGGAATTAAAAATAAATACCAAAGTGGAACCATATTGGGAATTATTCAAGACAAACTGTGGAACACAATCCATGGAACATGTATATATTTCTCTTCATTCCTCTGCAGTAAACATTCTGAAAATATAATGGTTGAAGATTAATTTCGTACTATTCTTTACATTATCCATAAAAATGCTTCTAATGTTCCAGGGAGAAAAATGTACTTCAAGATGTCACTCAGTTGTAAATGTTTATATTTTATAATAATGAAGATGAAAAATATTCACACACCCATATATTCTTCACGTTAAATTTAAGTAGTCTACTGCCCATCCAAGTGATTATAAATATATACTTTTATTGAACTAAATAGGTTTAATGTTATTCAGTTCTCTCTATTTGGGTCTCAAAATATTTTCTTTGAATAATAACATTCCATATGCATGACATTTTAATGACATTCATTCAGGAAACCTTTGACATGTATACTTAAAGGGCAAAACCCTCAAAAATCATGCATTTCTGAAATATCATCTAGAAAGATAGTCATTAAGGATTAGAAGGGAGCAGAGGCCATCAAGTTAATGTATACACTTATATGTATATATGTACTTATTTTACACATACATGTATATGTGTGTATAAATAATCAATATTCCTACATATACATTATTTTGGAGAGATACCACAATTGGATAATGAACTAAATCCTAAGAGTGAATAGGAGGCAGAGAACTAGAAGGATTTCACTTGGAAATCATATAATTCTTTCAATTATTATGAACTGCATCCTGGAGGTAGGGGGAATCCTTTTGAAAACTAACTCAACAATGTTATGTGGGCATGAATCATGTAGCAGCATTCTCTTTCTCTGTTTTTTGTCTATTTTTATCATTGTCATTATTATCATTATTAATTCTAGAAATCAGGCACCATATCCTGTTCAGGGGGGAAACACAAGGTTTACTCATAAGCCCAATATCACAATTGATCAGTATGGCATCTTTGACCTTTTCCATTTCTAAACAGGGCTGGTTCACACTTTTTTAGGCAACTTGGTTATCCTTTCCCTTCCCAATATTTCTCATTTCATTGATGCCACAATTAGTACAAAGCCCCAGTCAATGCAGCCCATCTAGCTCAGAATTTCTTAGCTTGGTAGTGAGTATAAGCAGGACAAAACACCTCATCAGTGATGACTTTTTAAATATTGGTAATATACAAAAAATAGGCTCAATGTTCATGACATGCCATAAGTAATTGAAACAAATGGGGATATTTAGATTGAAGAAAAATAAATTATGAAAATACACCTGTTTTTAAAGTCTTCTGTGGAAGTGTGATTTGATTTGTCATTTTGAGTCCCAGAGGGTAAAACTAGGAAGAAATAATACAAATGTCAAAGAGGCAAATTTGAGCTTTCTTTAAGGATTAAATATTTAACTATTAGAATCTGACTCCCACCATCCTGCTTCTAGGCCTTTTCAATTGACATATTCTACCCAACCTGGCAAGGAAAGCATCTGGTTTAAAGATTTTTAAAACTTTTTGCACACTCTTAGTAAACAGTTTCAAATAAACCCAGAGCTTTGTGAAATTTTAAAATGTTTACAGAATTACCCATGTTTTTCTCTAATGAAGTACTAGTTAAAATAAATTTCAATACATAAAACATCATTTTTTCTTGTAAAACCTAGTACTACCTGATTCTCACAGGTGAGCAAAGAGAAAAGGCTAAGTGTGCTAGCACACTCAGGTGCACCTGACTGAGGCTATCAGCTTTCTGGTGAATTTGTGGGTGTATTTGTATATAATAAATGGAAGCTTTATTTCTTTGAAAATAATTATTTCAAGGGAATTTTTTTCAAGGCAAAAAACAAACGTAATCAATGATACATAATTCATGTTGAACCATTGTATGAAAATATAGGTAGATTGTTCCTAAACATTGCTGAATCATTTGTGACCAGCAAGTGTGCTTATTATTTTCTCTGTCCTCATTAAGGCATCTGAGTAGATGTCAGAACCTGTACTTCCATTACCATTATTATTATATTCCATTATTATGCATTTATATATATGTACAGTATTTGCATACTAATATATTGCATGCACATATGTATTATACACATTGTATAGTATATTTATTTTGTAAAATCTGGTGAGGGTTTATTCAAAGAGGATGATTTATACAAAGGAATAACATATGATATGGATAACATATGATAGGGACAGCCACAGTGTTGCATAGGTAATAACAAAATATTTAAATATTCAGAGGAAGCCCACTGAGTGGATCTTCTACAGTGAAAGGCCCAGAGGAGAGTCTTGTAGTAAGAGAGAATGGAAATGATTTGTAGTCCACAAACGTGGACAGGTCAGAGCAATCCAGGATTGCTTTTATAACTCATGGAATGAGTTATAAGAATCACTAGTTTCCTAAAATGTGAGTAATTGCTTCCATCTCACAATGACAGAGAAGATATAAATTCCTAGGAAATGGAGAAGTCACAGTGTACAGAATGTAGTGTACAAGAGTCTGGGGATATCACTGATCTACATTTAGAGAAAGTCAGAGATAAAGCTACACAGACAGAGATAGGGACAAAGAGACAGAGAGATTTGTGCAACGCTACTGGTTGAACATCAAATACAGACAGTTCTTGCTTTACATAAATTCACATTAAGCAAATTGAACTCCCTGTTGTGTGGGTGGCAAGACCCTGTACTGGTCAGAGTTCCAGGTTTCTGTCAGACTGAGGCAGCAGCTGTTGAAGTGTCAACTATGGTGCAGCACTGAGCCAGGGATCCTATGCTCCAGGCACTGAAGTTGTTCTGGCTGCAGGTGGTGAAGTCATGAAGAGGGTGGGACCACAGAGAGTCCTACGAGAAAGGGGGAGAGTGTCCTGTTGAATAGTCCACTTACATTAAGAAAGTTGCTTGAATAAAATAATTCCATCATCAAATGTTTCTTAGGAGAAAGATGAGTTTGAATTTTTCACTGAAGAGCGTGGTATGCATAGAAATATTTGCTGTAACATTTTTTCAATGGGTGATCTTGTTGTTGCAAATGAGGTTTTAAAAGATATTCAGAAGGACAAAAAGAATAATTGAAATATTTTCATTAGCATGTCTTTCAATAAATAAAAGAAGTGTTATTCCCTACCCCAAAGAAGGAATGTGAGCTATTATAAATTCTAGAAGAGATTATTTTCATTTTCTTCACTCAGAGGGAGGGAACTATGAGGAATCTCTTCAGGGGGAATTTGTTCTAATTAATGAAATCACTTGTATTAGATAAACATGAAAAATCAAAAAGTAATTAAGTCTTAGTGAACTTATTAAAAAATTATCTGCCCTACCTCTTCCATGGTGCCCAGAATGCTTGAACTATGCCATTTATAATAGGTACAAGATATTCTGAGAATACTGTAGTCTAATTAATAGTTTGACATGCTCCAGATTTGGCTAAAGTGATTTCTAAGTTAAAATGGAAAAAGAGGATTGACCACACAATTCAGGCTAGCAGCGCTATCACTGCCTGTAGCTCTGATGGTTTCAACTGAAGGAAAGAGCAGCGTACACTTTTTCTTTACTCAAAGTGGATGTTCCTGTCTTAAGTTCAACAGATCCAAAGCAGAAAGCAAATTATCTTTACCTTCAAACCCTCCCCTTTTACTAATGCCCCTGTTACTTTCAAGAGTAACAATACCCTTTCAGTCAGCCAAGCTTGCAATCTAGGCTTTAAACTCATCTTGTCACTCTCAGTCATACCCCATATCCAATTTGGTGCCAAGACCTATTTTTCTAAATCAATAAATAAGGACAAAAATGAAAACAATCCTGCTCTCATGTACAGAAAAGGTATCATAACAAAAGTCTGTTAAATCAAATTGTTGCATATACAACATACTGCTCATCCAGAAGGAAAATATGGGTGATGCTTTCCTATAATGAATTATAAAACCAATAAAATGAAGCATTAAATAATGACTAGGAACTCCAGGTGTTTGGCTATCTCTTATGTCTTATTCTGTGAAAGGTAAAGTATAGGATACAGATTTGACCTACCTTTCTGATGATTTCATCTCTCAGAAGGTTGATGAAGAAATAAAGGGAACTGCTACTCTGAATGGTAATGAAGAGGAAATGGATAATGAAATGGAAGTAAAAGGGATCTTGGGAGAAAATTACTGTGCCATGTTAGAGTAAAATAACAAGGTGGTCAAGCAATAGCAAATCAGAGCACAGTTTTTAGCTAGAGTGATTCCCAAATTTTCACAGGACTTGTGAATTTTAGTATAATAACATCCCTCCCATAATCATTCACCCTGTTATCCTTTCATACTGCCACCTGATGCAGGCACTCACTATCTCCACCTGGATGATTACAGTAACCTCTTCATTGGATTTCCTGCCACAAATCTCTCCCTAATTTAGATAATACTTAACTGTCAAAGTGATTTTCCTAAAGCAGAATCTGACCATATTATCTCTTTAATCAATAAATTACAGTGGTTCCCTATCATCTCTAGGATCAAATATAAAATTCTAGTTAGTATTCAAAGCCCTATATAAACTATGCTCTGCCTTGACCATGTGTCAAGTGTTCTTACATCTGACACCCCTCCATATGGTCTTTAATCCTAGTGACACTAACTTTCATGTTCTACCTGATTCGGAATATTTTCATAGACTATACCCCACATCTGGAATAATATTTACTGGTCCTTCTTGACTTCTCTGGCTTTGTTCAATTCCCAGCAAAAATTCCACCATCTATAGGAAAGTTTCCCCAATCTCCCTTAAATCTAATGCCTTCCCCTTTTGATTATTTCCAGCTTGTTTGTACATAACAGGTGCATTTTATCTTTCCCATTAGTCTTGTTATTTAGTTAGTTCCTTGAAAGCACGGATTTCTGTTTTTGTTTGTTTGGTATTTTTGGTTTGTTGGTCTATTTTGTCCTTCTTTGTAGTTCCACAATATAGCATGGTATCTGTCTTATACTAGATACTTAGTAAGGGCAGCTAAGTGGTGCACTAGATAGAGCAGGAGTCAGGGGGACCTGAGTTCAAATCTCACCTCAGACACTTGACACTCACTAGCTGTGTGACCTTGGGCAAGTCACTTAACCCCAATTGCCTCATCCTGGGTCATCTCCAGTCATCCTGATGAATGTTTGGTCACTGGATTCAGATGGCTCTGGAGGAGAAGTGAGCTTGGTGACCTGCACGGCCCTCCTTCACTCAAAACAAAGTCAAGTGCAAGTCATGTCATCAATTCTCTGATGGCATGGTCTTCTTTCTGCAACGAAGGACAAACATACACACTTAGTAAATGTTTATGGACTGACACATTAATGCTGCCATGTAGAACCTTGATTCAAGTTTTACTTTAATACTTCATTTACATATGGATGTGACCCTGAGTTAATGAAGGCTTCTTCAGGAGATCAAAGTTTCAGTAATAAACTGAGGAAAACTAAGTTAAGTGACTTACCAAGCATTACACAGCTACTAAGTGTCTAAGGCTGGAAATGAATTAAGATCTTCCTGAATTCAAGTCTGATTCTCTATCCACTGTGATAGAGTGCTGCCCAACACTGGTCATTTACTACTGCATATTAAGTAGTAAGAGAAGTAATCAATTGGGAAAATATTTGTATCAGATATCTCTGAAAAATGTTTGACATTGAAAATATAAAAGCAACTAGCAGAAATATATGATCCCAAATCATTCCTTAATAGATGAGTATTCCAAGGCTGAGTGAGCATTTTTCAAAAGAAAAATTTCAGACTATCAATAGCCATATGAAAAACATTCTCTAAACCACTAATATGAAACAGTTGCAAATAAAAATCTTCAAGATTTCACCTCTCACACAACAAATTACCAGAAATGACAAAGGATTAGGAGTGTCAATTTTGAAGAAATTGTGAAAAGATGGATACAATAATGGATCATTGGATTAGCTGTGGAATGGACCAACTATTCTGGAAAATAATTTGAAATTATGCTAAGAACCTAATTAAATTATGCATACCCTTTAAGTCAGAGATTCCTTTGCCAGTGGTAAAGCCAAAGGGGATAAGTAACAAAAGGAAATACTCTGTATACATACAAATATTTATAGCAATAGTTTTTGAAGGAAAAAAGACATGGAAACAATGGGTATTAGTTAAACAAATTATGGTACCTGAATGAAATGGAAAATTACCATGCTGAAGAAAAAAATAGATAAATCTAGTAAATACAGAAAAGCATGGAAAAGGTCATATTAACTTATATTAAAAAATAAACAGAACAAGAAAAAATAATATACTAATCTCTAATCATTTGAATAGAAAAATCAACAAAATAATCAAAATTAAATGCTACAGCATTATAAAGATGAATTTTGCTCAGAAAGAACAGCTAGAGGTGAGGAACATCTTCCCAACCAGGACTTCCCCACCTGGCTTAAGACTAGATATTAAGAAGCTACTTGTTGCCAATCTGCCAAATTTATTTCATCAGGACCTACCCAAGGCAACCTCCAGGTGTGCACAGAGGCGATAAGAAAAACTCTATGAACTGTTCCTCTTCTAAATGGGTCCTCACCCTGGATCACTACCTCCAACATGTGTCACTCAGCCTATGCTATGAAATAATGCTGGCAGCCTTACTATGAGTGCCTCTTATGAAACTTTTTTGATCATTTGATTAATAAGTGTCACCAGCCATTGTTATTAATAGCAAAGGTGTTAAATAGAACACCAGCTCTGGAGTTGGGAGGACCTAAATCCAGATCTGGTCTCAGATACTTGACTACACTTAACTTGGGGGCAGCTAGGTGGTGCAGTGGATAGAGCACCAGTGCAGGAGTCAGGAGACCTGAGTTCAAATCTCACCTCAGATACTTGACACTCACTAGCTGTGTGACCTTGGGCAAATCACTTAACCCCAATTGCCTCAACCTGGGTCATCTCCACTCATCCTGATGAATATATGGTCACTGGATTCAGATGGCTTTGGAGGACAAGTGAGGCTGGTGATCTGCACAGCCCTCCTTCACTCAAAACAAAGTCAAGTGCAAGTCATGTCATCATTTCTCTGATGATATGGTCTTCTTTGGCAATGAAGGATGAACACACACACACACACACACACACACACGCGCACACACTCACACACACACCAGCTCTGAACTACATGGGGAACAGCTGTGTTATACCCCTGAAAATTGGACCTGATGGTTTTCTGGGCTATCCTCTCTGCACCATGACACAAGATTACTTCTAGCTTTCAACATATTAGGGGCCTACCCCAGGGCAATGACGTGAACTTCACTGCCATCTAAGGCAAAAAGCTATCCTACCTCCTGAACCCAAAGGCCTTCCCCAGGACAGGCAAAACACCTTTCCTTTCACTAAACACTCTCCCCACCCCTTTTTTTGTGACTGTATCTCTCTATCTCACCCATACTGAAAGGTCAGCAACCATTCACGGCCTTGATGCCTATTCTGATCAATACAGAAACTTTAACCTGCTCTATTTTTCTGACCTTGGCTGGTTTTCCCTTCCATAGACAGTCTAGTGGCTCATTGATCCTGAGGACACACCATGATATCATCTGACTTAACATACGCTTTATTGCCTTCTTCTCTATTATAGCTCAAAACTCCCATGTGCAAGGGACCTATCAAACTCAGAACCCAACAGTAGCAGGGATTACAGGTAGATAGCCTGTGCCTTGTGTATCTTTACTTCTTGACCAAGTTCTCAAACCTCTTCCTGAACCTATGTGTTGTCAGACTAGATTCCTAGTTTCTCACAGGTCACATTACCATATGCTGACATATTTAAATACCCTCTGATCCCATGGCTCCCTCATAAAACCTCTTTCTCATCAATGATACTCTGCCTGAATTCTGTTAAATTGTCAGCAAATTCTGATCTGCCTTTAATTATCTTCTTCCAATGATTCTGAACCCCTGCTCAGTGAGGTACAAACTCTTGTCCCTATCCTCAACTTGCTATTTCTTCACATCTACCAAACTTAACTCTGCCATCCATTGTAACATAGATCTGCCCAGCATTTCCTCCATGACCTTTAGAATGTATAATCCATAAATAACATATGCTTTTTTTGTCTTAATCTTCTTTATACTTTTTATATCTTTTGGCCATTGCCAAGATATGGCTGTCTCCAGATGACATTGCTAGCTTTGTCATTATTTCCAGTATTCCCCATGTTTTCTTTCTTCACCCTTGTTCACTTTCCAACTTACTGGTCATGGTGATTAAGTCAGAATGTTTCTTGATCCCCACTGACAATTCTAGAGTCTACCTCTACAATTTTTGGTAAGCAACCTTTCATCCTTTGAGATAAGCAATATCCATCCAGATTTTATTAACTAGTCCATATCCTGGTAGGTGTTATCTACCAACCCCCAGTCATCCTTCTTATTTCTACAATAAGTTCAAGGTCTGACTCATAGATATTCTCTCTTTGTAAGGTCATGTTTGGCCTTCAGACTAGAAAATTCATCATACATATTGATACCTCTTGAAATAGCTCATTGTTCCTTCATCTATTCAAATCATATACCCTAACCTCTCTATTCTAACCCAGTCACACATAGAGAGAGGTTTTGCTATGTCTTACAACATGATACTTTTGTCTTGCTATCATCTATAAGTGTTCTATCTCTTCTATCCCAAACTCTGATATATCTTTATATAATTATGATCATAATACATTATTCCATCATTTCTTGTGCCTTATGATTCCTAACCCTCTTCTTCAATCTTCTTTCCCTCCACAATTCAGTTCTTTTGCGTCAACTCTGCACTCACTACTCTTCTCTCCTTTCTCTATTTCAAGACCTTTAAACTAGCTCAATACTACTTTATCCATGACACTTGTATCCCTTGGTCCCTTGTTCTATTGCTGATTATACTTTATCACACCCCAGTTACTCCCTCCACCAGTTTCTGTTCCATTTCTTCAGGTGCTGACCTTAAAACAATGACAACTGAGTGTACTAAAAACTTATTCATATAATTTTAATTGCTCATCTCACTACAACAGGTTAGATATTCTGTTCCTTCCAAACTAATTCAATATTCTATTCCTCTGTCCATGCAGTGTTGGTTCCAAACCTTCTAGCTACTCTGCAAATCTTGAGATAATGCAAACCTCATAACTCACCCCATGAATTGAGAACCTTGCTTCATGCTTCACCTAATGTGATAGTTTAGAAAAAAGTTGCCCTTTTCCCCTTCTTCATTTCATTTAATTTAGATATATTTCAACTATTGCCTTCTTCACTCCAGTATCAGAAAATGTGGCCTTTCCTCTTGCCAAGCCTAACCCCTCTATATCTAATTTAATCTTGTCTTCTTTCAACTTATCCATCAAATTGTCTCCAGCATATACCCAATTGTCTCTCTCAGTTTTCATTCTCTCACTATTTACTGGTCACTTTTCTTTTGCATGCAAATTTGTTGATGGTGCTATATATCTCCTCCCCTTCATGGGCAAACTTTTCAAGAAATTCATCTATTTTCAGGCCTCTACTTCCTCTCTTCTCTCTCCCAAATCTTCCTCAGTTTGGCCCTTGACCACAACTGAAATTGACCTCTTCAAATTTACTACTAATTCCTTAACTGCCAAATTCAGTGGCCTCTTCTCCATACTTATGCATCTTGATCTTTCTGTATATTTGCCATTGTTGATTACCACCTCCTGGATACTCTCTCTTCTCTAGGTTTGCATTAGTTTGCCTTAGTTATGTTTCTTACTTTCCAACCAGTCCTTCTCAGTTTCTTTTACTGCTTCTTCATTTATTTTCTGCTGACCATTCATGGGTATACCTCAAGGATATATTCTGAAGTCTCTTTCTTTTCTCCTTCATTATTGTCTTAATTGGTACTATAATCATTTACCATGTGTATAATTATCATATTAGGCATATGTTTCTCAGATTTTTGTATGTAGCCCTATTTTCTCTCTTGAACTTTCTTTATCTATCTCTAATACTTTATTAGATTTATCAAAATTGTTTTCCTGTAATGGTCTCAAATTTGACATATCCAAACTTGAGTTCATTATTTCCCACCCAAAGTATGCATCCCTTGAGAAAATCCATATTTTTTCTAAATAGAATCACTTTCTGGGCATGAAGGTCTACAACCTTAAAATTTTCATTGACTGTTCACTACTCACTCTTACTCATTCCCTATCGCTAATCAATTGTCCATGCTCATCTTTCTATTTTCACAAAATGCCCCAAATTTATTCCTTTATCTCTAACAATTATTCCAAAATCCTCATTATCTGTGGCTTGGAATTTTGTAATACCCCTCTAACTGATCTCCCTGCATCAAGTTCTTCCCTACTTCAATCTGCTCTCCACTCAGATGACAAAATGATTTTTTTTTTAATAGAGGTCTGAACATGTGACACCACTGCTCGCTTGAGGTCTGGCAGCTCTTTATTACCTCTGGATCAAGCGTAAATAACTCTGTTAGTCATTTAAGGCCCTTCATTACCTAAATTCTTTCTTTTTTCTACCCTTCTTACCTTTTTACTCTCCTACACACACCTTTCCTACTTGCAATCCCTAAGGAAAAAAGCAAACACTCTATCTCTTGTCTTTGTACTTGTGGAGTAGCTCTCTGCCTTGCATGAAAATTTCTGGGACCTCTCCTATGCCTCTTAGTTTTCATTTCATTACAGTTTTCCTGTAGGACTCAGTTCATGTCTCTTCCTCAGGAAACTTATACTAGTCCCTTCATGTGCTAATGCTTTCCTTTTCAATCTATCTTCCATCTACTTTGTATAGAACTTGTATGTACCTAATTATTTGCTTGTTGTCTCTTCAGTTAAAATGTATGTTCTTGAGAATAAAGGTTTAAAAAAATTATTTTTGTATCCCCAGTGCTTAACCAAATATCTGACAAATAGTAAGTACTTAATAATTGTCCATTGCCTGCCTCGCTTATATTGTATGCTATGTTAGAGTTTTCAGATATGCTATTAGTTTTTCTGAACTACATATTGTTTTCCCTTTTAAAATTATTTTTCTATAAGGCATAACACTAATGAGGGTTTAAGAAAGGGGCATATTGAGAAATGTAGATATTTTATAAATTGTAAAAATAAAAATAAGTTGATTTCTAAGGTTCCTTTATGGTTTAAAATTTGTACTTTTATGCTTCTTATTCGGGATTTGCCACCATATAGCTTTGTGACTTTAAGCAAGTCATTGACTCTCTCTGGGACTAAAGTTTCTCTCTATAAAATGCTCACTATAATACCTCCCTCACAGATGTGAAAATCACAGGTAATATGAAATTATTTTGCAAATTTTAGAGGTATTATATAATCATAAGGTATTATTTTCTGGAAAGGCATTTGAATTACTTTATCTCCCACAAAACTGTCTCTTTTATTTAGGAGATTACAGTAATCCAATAAACTCTGATTTATTTACCTGTGAATTATCATTTATAAATGGATTATTTATAATGAATTTTTAGTAGCATGCTGATTTCCACCTGACTTTCAATGTATTTCTAGATAGAATCAATTGCACAGGGGATAAAAGAAGGATTTTAAACAGGAATATTAGTCGTAGCAAACATAAAATGGAAAATAACTGTGTTCGGTATAATAAAATCATACGGTGTCTTCAGAAAATAAATCTTGTGGGAATACAACTATTTTTCCTTCATAGGCTATTTAATTATGCAACTTAAAAATACAAAATAAACTGAAAATGTCATATTGACCAATTTGATATAAGTGATCAGTTCTTCAAGTTTCTTTATTTGTAGATAGAGAGATATAGATAGATAGATAGATAGATAGATAGATAGATAGATAGATAGATAGATAGATAGATAGATAGATAGATGATAGATAGATAGATATAGTGGTTAGGCAATAAAAATGTATAATACTTTAATATCAGAATTGGCATGGGTGGAGAACAAATTATTTTGGAATGTCCAGCTTTACTCACTGCTGCAAAAACCACTGTCAGATTTCAGTATTCTCTTGGTACTACAATATTCCTGAAATATATTAAAACATAACAATTCTAGGAGAATTAAAATATCAAATATAATTAGAGCAATATTAAGTTGCATGTTGGTTAGTATATGATCACTTGTGCTAACTTCCCTACCTGGCCAAGTCCCAACTTTTGCAAGAAACCTTTCTTGATCATTCTTGTGCTACTGCCTTTCCTCATTTAATAATCCTTCAACTTATCCTGTATATAACTTGTTTGTGTATAGATGTTTGCATGTTGTTTTTCCCACTCTATTGTAAACTCCTTGAGATGAGGGGAGGTGTTTATATTTGTTTGTACCCCTGGCTACTAGTACAGTACTTGGTACCTACTAAATATTTAAGGAATGTTAAATTGACTGAGTTAGAAGTCATCTAATTCAACGTGAACTAACCCAGTGATTCCCTCTGCAAAATTGTCAATAGTAGCCATCCAGCCTCTGCTAGAAATCTTCTAGTCAGGAGAAACCCACCACCTGTCAGGGCAAACCATACCATTTTGGGGACTCTAATTTTCAGGAAAGTTTTACTCACATCATCCCTAAATCTATCTGTGTAATTTCCATCTCTTATCCCAATTTAAATGGCTTAAATGATTTAAAAGACATCATTCAGTATAAGTCCTCTGTAAATAGAAAAGTTTACCATAATCATCCCATACTGATGTCTCCTCAAAGCGCAGAAATGATGAAAGCTCTGCTTTTAAAAATGCTGTACTTGCAGAGTACAACTCTGACAGTTGCTATGATAATATATAAAAGCCCAAGTGCATTACTGGTGTCATGACTTGTCTGCTATCTGAAGACTAAGTCTGGAGGTGCTTATCATCAGTAGGCTGACTCCTTGGTAATGGATTATTTGCTTATGGCAGTCCACAAAACACAGAAAAGTACACACAGATCCTTAGCTTTATTCAGTGCCCTTTCTGCTTCTCTAGTTATGTCAGCAGAGATTCAGACAAGGAGGGAGGAGATACTAGCATTAATTTAACAACTGGTACTCAAAATGGGATATATTAGTTCAAAAATCAATGTCAGTACAATAGTAGAGGACCTAAACCCTATCTAGCTGTATGTAACGATAAGAACAAGAGTGGTGAACTTGATTGATCTTGGATATTATTTGGCTTCCCTGAACCTCTTTTTTTCATATGTAAAATGAGGAAATTGCTCTGGATTGCCTCTAAAGCAATTTCCAGCTTTCAAACTATTATTTCCATATTGATATTAATTCTATAAAAGTAAGAAATTCTATCTAAATTGTAGTTCACAAGTTCTTCTTAAGGAGACAAGCAAAGAAGTTTGTTTTATTGTGCCTTTTAAAGTAAAACCAGGTCATAGGAAACTAGTTCATCTTGTTCTATAGCACTCTTGATGAATATAAACAAAAAAGACTACTGTGAAGATGATTGTAACTTATATGCCACCATCTGTTGGAAGAATAGGAAAAGGAGAAAGGAATTCTACCAAAATTGCTGCAAATTAAATTAGCATGTATTTTGATACTTAGTTATTTCATGCAAATGAGGTTATAGGAGAAGGGATAGAAACTGGAACTGTTATGCCACTGGCACAGGGAACACCGTAGAAAAATTATTTTACCACTGTTTATTGGCAGCTTTTTTGTAACTGAAGTCTTAGAGAGCTTTCTAAATTACTGAAATTGAGTGACATCTCCAGGTCATTCAGAGAGTATATTTCAGAAGAGAACTTGAACCCAGGCTCAGGAAGACATGGAACCTAGATTTTCCTGGTCCTAAGGGTGGCTTTTAAAATGTTTTATGATATTACCTTGATGTTTACTATTATAACTCATAGTAAAGAAACTAAAGAAGTTTGTAGATTACATAAAAACTTCGTGCTTATTTATCATCAATACTCAATGAAAGATGAGAAAGTACTGGATGTAGCACCCTCTGAACAACTTCATCAAAAAAGGAAATTGACTATCTTTTAATAGACAGGAAATGACTAGTTATCATTATGGGATCTATTTCTGTATTGTCTATGTATATTCAGACCATCACCATGTTTGAACATCAATAAGAATATAAAACAAATTAAAGAGATAAAGTTAGAAAATTTAATGTATATTTAAAAACTTCCTGTTGAAATTATTTCTCTATATCCTCAGCACTTCATAAAGTGCCTGGCTCATGCCTAATCTCTGCCTTTTAAATGATTAATTAAATATAGATCAATAATAAAGATGGAAATGTCAACACAAAATTTGACAATTTCCTATGAAAGATATTAACTTAGCAGTCATAAAAAGAAGATAATAATGTCTATGTAATATCTATGTAATTTCCAGTCAACAAAAAACCTGAGCTCCTTGCTAAGGAGTGATACAAGGCAGACAAAGATATCATTCAGTTTGAATACAGATTTGTTTATGAGTCTTATGAAGGAAGATGGAGGGAAGACTATAAACTATCACTTCATGAACAGTGAGAAAATAGAGAGAAAACACATCTTCAGTTGCTTGGCAAGAAACCTATTTAAACTAGATTATCCCAAGTTTATATAAAAATGAAACCGGAAAAAATAGGAAAAAAAGTTATTTCCTATTTCATAAGAAATGACTTTCAGTGACATTGAAGCCACCATAGTTTGACTCTCCTTCCCTAATATGTCATGTCAGAAGGCAGAAAAGACACTATAGAAAGAACAGTGAAAATAAGAGATAGAACATAACATTAAAAGGTATGAGGGCAACAACAAAAATCGTTTGAAAATTTGAAAGAAGTACAAAATGAAATTATAATTTTACTATCCAAAGACCATTAAGAAGATAGTGATAGGTACTGAATCATACCTACATTCCTAAAAAATTTTTATGGAAGTTATATATACATATTCATGTCTATTCACTTACATATTAGAGGGCATAGTATAGGCACTTTGTGTGTGTGTGCTTATGTGTGTGTGTGTGTGTGTGTGTGTGTGTGTGTGTGTAAATTATTTTGAATTTGTGAATTTGGAACTTGGTGCAAGTAGCACAATGCCAGGCACAAAGGGGAACATTTGGAGGTCCTTACCTTCTATGGGAATCCCACAACTAAATGAATACCATGAAGAACATCCGCCATGGTAAATAATTTTCATGACCATATGTTTTCTCATTTTATGGCTCATTTGATATCAATAATAAAGTCCCTGAAAAATAGCATCTGTGCTGTTACATCTATTAGGGATTCTTACATGATCTTTACATACAGTTGGGAAATATTTTGTCAGAGTGAATCAAATGCTTCCTTTTAATAGTCAACAAGTAAGTACTACAATCTTGTAGTTTTTGCAACTGTAAGTTAATTGCATAAAGTACTAAGATGTGTTCACATATAAAATATAGCCAGTTAAACCTTGTCTTGTTAAACTCCTTATGTTTTAATAAAATGCTTTCAACATGTATATAAATCATTCTCATAAATACTTTTTGTCATGAGTCAAATATTAACACATTCTTAGTCACTTTAACTATAGTTACATTATATTCTCCAGTTATTTAATCTTCCTCTCTTCTTCCAGACACTTTGAAATTGTATGTGTACATATAGATATAGAAATATATATATATATATATATATATATACACATGTATGTATACTGTGTATATATATGAACATGTATTATTTGTATAAATGTATCTGTATAGATGCATATGTCTGTCTATATTCATTATATGTACAGATACACATATGCATATACAAGAAATATACATATAAGTAAACACATGCACACAGAGACTGCAGATTGCATTGAGAGTTGAATGGAAAGATTACTAGAGTACACTGGAATGGATTTGTACTATTTTGTGTGACTTTCAATTTCCACAATATTTCCCCTGAAATAAAAACCTTTATTTTCTGACATCGATAATCCTGCATTGCCTTTTGTGCCGCATAGGCATTTAGTAGTTGTTTGACTCTGGGCAAGGTGGACCTCTGTGTGTCTCAAGAAGCTCCTTAATACTTATCTACAAAATCATGGGTGAGTTCATGTGGGTAGAAAACGTTTCTAGACTGGAACATTCCCATGTCATGAAATTACAGATTATTTATTTATTCAAACAGTCCTAAAGTAAAAAAAAAATGTCTCTATGATTTATGAAATCCTAATATCTTAAAAGAAGCAAAATTTCAAATCACGTTAAGGGCCATAAGGGAGATGAAGTCTGTAGCATATTACCTGTGATAATTATTAATAAAGAATGAAACATAATGTCATTCAGGAAATAAATGATAAAAAAATTTGAGTCTACCACATAGTAAAAGAAAAGAGAAATAGCTTACATAATTCAATGGTTCATAAATACTGTTAAAAGTGGAGGAGGAGGTAAACTCTATGAAATATTTATGTGAAAATATGGCCAAGAATTTCACTGGATAAGAAGCTGTGAACGGAGTATGGCTTTCACCACTGAAGAGGATATAGTGATAGAAGAGATATCAGAGAAAATGAAGTATTGAGTCAGCAAAAAAAAAAAGAAAAGAAAGAAAGAAAGAAAAGATGTGTCTAAGTCAAGCAGCAAGGATTAGAATTGAATAGTAGGCACATTTTTAGTCTTAAGCGTACACATTTCTTTAGGTCAGGGACTGTTTTTCATTGTGGCTATGGATTCTCTGCAAATAGTATGGTCCCATGTGCATGTTGCCTAATGCTAGAAAGATCAGATATGTTAGTTGATAATCAATCACAATATTCTTCGAGGTAATCTTACATTTTTTATTAATAAAGTTTTATGAAAATTGAATTGGGTGAAACCTTTATGATGGGTTTGGTAATAAATGGACAAAAAATGGCATTGGATAAGAAGGATTGATGTTACATGTAAATTTGAAGAAAAAACAACCACATCACATACCTATAAAGGCATTGATCAACAATAGTTTCTAAGCAGTATCCTTCTAACTGATTCATCCATTTCCTCTGTTCTCTTCCATTAACATGAATAGTACAAATTAATGTTCTTCTCTATTATGGAGTAGAGGACAGTGGTTGGAAAAGGAGAGTGAGCGATAGAAAATATGGTGGTAGGATAGCTATTTCCATGAAAATTATGACTTTCAATAGCCTGTGAATGTCTTGAAGCACAACTTATCAAAGTCTCCATCTCCCTAAAATCTTCCACATGGAAAGGAGCCATATGAGTAAGCTTAATGGGTCTGCATAGTGTCAGACTTCCAATAGAAATTGAAGCTCACCACTCAATGACATATGTGGCTCAATGAATCAAAGGCTATATAAATGCATGAAAATAATGGGGAAAATGAGACAATTTGAAGAAGTACTAATTTGTAAATTAGATAATTGTGTGGTAGGACCTATCATGTAGTAAATTTATGAAATATTATCACAGAAGGTTTTGAAATGACTGGAACAAAAGAGTTTACACAGCTTGATGAGAACAAAGCAATTTTAGTACATAGGTGTAACAAAAAGAGAGTTAGTTTTGAATCCTGGCACAGATACTGAATAACTGTAGGATTATGAGTAGGAAACAATACACTGTAGCTTTATTTTCCTAATTTATAATAATCTATAAAAGGGGGTAAGAGTAATCTGTACTACTTATATCCCAAGATTATTATAAGGATCAAATGAGGTGGTAGATGTAAAAAAAGTATAAACAAATTATAATTATCACCATTGTTATTGAATGCTCTCGTTGCTATATTCTTGCTCTTTTGAGTGTGATATTAAGGTTTCTTCTGGGAGAAAATTCATGGAAACTCTAATTGCTGCCTCTTTTCAGGCATTGGTTATTTAACGCATCAACTGAGTTTCTCAACTTTTGGAGAATCTAAAAGTGGAAGTTGCAATTCAAGATATTCACAGGCCATTGAAAGTGGCAATTTGCATGGAAATAGCACTCCTACAGATGGGTTAGGATGTTTGTATTGAACTTGTGATTTTAGCTTGATCTTTCTGCCCTGTGTAGACACATACTTAGTATACCAAATGATACATCCAAAATAACCTGCTTCATTTTGAAAATCTTTTCAATTCAAGAATGGAAATAAATTGGATTTGGCTTTGAAAGTGTCACAGAAAAATAGTTGGAGAAAATTTGAATCAGCATGAAATGAGATATTTTGAGGATTATTGGACACTATTCATTTTCATGGTGATCAGGACAAGGTTATTTAGCACAGGTGTTTCTGTAATTGTGATACATTAGGAAAATTAACTGTGTTCAATGGTCCTCAAACCAGCTTTTCCACCTGTATGTGGAATCTAATGTTAAGAGCAAGGAATTTTTATTTGAATCATGCTTGAACAGAATTAGGTGTAAAATCTACTTGTGATTTTCTGAGTTGTATTGTATTAAAGTAAAAGAATCTGTATAATTATTGTATTATTTATTTGACAATATTAACTCAGAATAGAATTAAGTTTTAAAGGCATGACTCTAATATTAGTTAAAGAATTCTATGAGTATCCCAAATATATTTGAGTAGTTATCTGGATTAGAATTTAAATTGAAAATGAGAGTGTTATCCATAAGTGGCTACTGTGCGTGATTACTCTAGGTACTTTGGTTCTTTTTATAGTTAAATAAGTGGGTTCAGATTATATAGATATAGATATACACACATAGATATATGTATATATATCTCCATATATATACACATATATACAGACACATAAACATGTGTGTGTCCACACACATATATGCATATATGTGTATGTATGTGTATATATATATATATGTGTGTGTATGTGTATATATAGAGATATGATAAGGTGGACTAAAAAGGGGAATGAAAGTATGAGAGTAAGAGAGACATAGCTTCCAGACATATTCCCATTAAGACTAAATATGCTATTCAATGAAATATATAGATAAATAGACAACAATTCATAATCAGTATGTTTGACACCTGGTTAAACATATTAAATGACCTTTGGTCATTTGTAGCCTCTTTCCATTATAATCATACTCTCGTGTGCCCTCTTCTGATCTCTTTATGTCCTCTCCTTTGGAGACCTCAAAAGTTCCAATGGACATAATTACTATCTCTATGTGGATAATTCACATATCTATATGTCTAACCCTAGTTTCTCTTTTCTGTATCTCTAGTCATGCTCCCTAATTGTTTGATGGATATTTCAAATCAGATGTAACAGTCATACCAAACACTTCCAAAACTGAAATAATTATTTTTTACTCTAAAATCCAGTGCCCTTCTGAATTTTCTTATTTCTGTCTGAAACCTTGTTATTCACAGGCTTATATTTATTGGATAGATACATGAAATATGATTCATGTTCATAGTAATTCAGTATTTGGAAGTGAAGTTAAAAAGGGGCTCACATTAATGCCCCCAGTAATGAGCTAAACTTTAATATTGGTCTGGGGATTGAGATCCTAGCCTTGTACTAGGAAAGCTCCCTATCCTGTGTGGCTCTCATTGTGCTTTAAGTTTACAATCTAAGTGACATCAGGCAACATGGTTGGGTGTTGTCCTTCGTCTTCAAAGAGGACCAAAATGGCATCACCATTATAAAGTGAAATTTCAGTGTGTCTGACTGTGGCTGATCAAACCAATATGAGCTCAGAATGCTCTACCACAGATTGGATACAGATACTCCATTTGAATATTTGGGGTGAATATCCCAAATTTGCGCATTCTGCATTTCCTTTGTGCTGTCTCAATTCTGCTTTGCTCAAAGAGCACAGCATCTTTTCTTATGTGGGCACACCATGCTGAGTGGTCCTGTGCCACTGTCTCCCATGTTGCACAGTCAAATCCAAAATTCTTAAGAGAGACTTTGAGAGTGTCCTTATATCATTTCTTCTAACCACCATGTGATTGCCTGCCCCATGCAAGTTCTCCATAAAATGGTCTTTTCGGCAAGCGTACATTTGGCATTTGAATGTGACCAGCCCATCAGAGTTGTGCTCTCTGAAGCATAGTTTGAATACTTGGCAGTTCAGCTCAAGTAAGGACTTCAGTGTCTGGTACCTTATCCTGCCAGGTGATCCTCAGAATCTTCCTCAGACAGTTCAAGTGGAAGCTATTTAGTTTCCTGGCATAACTCTGGTAGACTGTCCATGTTTCACAAGCATATAACAATGAGGTCAGCAAAATGGCTCTGTAGACCTTCAGTTTGGTAGTCAGTCTAATACCTCCTCTCTACCAAACTTTTCTTTGGAGCCTTCCAAATGCTGAGCTAGCTCTGGCAATGCATGCATCAACCTCATTGTCAATGTGTACATCCCTGGAAAGTATACCACCAAGGTATGTGAACTTCTCCACAGCATTCAAAACTTCTCCGTTTGTTGTAATCAATGGTTGCACATATGAATGGTATGGTGGTGACTGATGGAGCACCTGTGTTTTTTTATATTAATTATTAGGCCAAAATTAGCACAAGAAGCAGAGAATTGATCCATGCTTAGTTGCATCTCAGCTTCAGAGGCTGCATGGAGTGCACAGTTATCTGCAAGCAAAAAATCATGCACCAACACTCCCTCCACTTTGGTCTTGGCTTGTAACCTTTTCAAGTTGAAGAACTTACCATCAGTACATTTGCTGACCTTGATGCTGTGCTCATTCTCATTAAAAGCATTTGTCAACATAGCTGAAAACATCATGCTAAAAATCATGGGAGCAAGCACACAGCCCTGTTTCACTCCTTTGGTGACTGGGAAGGCACAAGAGCTCCGTCCATTATCCAGAACTTGGGTATACATGCCTTCATGAAATTGATGTACAATATTTATGAATTCTCTGGGCAATCAAATTTTGACATAATTTTCCATAAACCCTCACAACTAACAGTGTCAAAGGTCTTGGTCAGATCCACAAACGTTGTGGACAGACCTCTGTTCTACTCCTGGCATTTCTCCTGGAGTTCTCAGGAGACACCATATCAACTGTTCCACATATTCATTGTTTGTAGTACCTTTCAGCAAAATATAATTTCCTTGATTATCTCTTTTACTTATATCTGTTCTTGCTTTTGGGTGGCAGCTAGTTGGTTCACTGGATAAAGTGCTGAGTCCTGCAATCAGAAAGACCTGGATTTAAATCCAGCCTCAGGAGTTTACTAGCTGTAGGACCTGGGGGAAGTGGAGTAATCTGGTTTAGTTCAGCTTCATAATCTATAAAATGAGCTGGAAAAGACAAATCATTGCAATATTTTTGACAATAAAACCTGAAATCGGGTCACAAAAAGTGGGACAAGACTGAAAGGTCTGCATACTAACATTTTTTTTCTTTTGATTTGTCGAGATTGTAATGGCTATTATTGCCTTTTTTTTTTTTTACTTCACCTGAAGCATATTAGATTCTGCTCAAACCCTTTATTTTGACTCTCTGTATTGTTCTTTTTCAAATGTCTCTTGAAACAACATATTTCTGGATTCTGAATTCTAATCTATTTTGCTGTCCATTTCCATTTTATGAGTGAGCTGCTCCTATTCCCATTCCTAGATATGATTACTATGTAGATCCCTCCATTCCACACTGTCTCTCTGTCTGTCTGTCTGTCTGTCTGTCTGTCTGTCTGTCTGTCTCTCTCTCTCTCTCTCTCTCTCTCTCTCTCTCTCTCTCATACATACACACATACACACATGTATATAATGTAAGTAAAATTATGTGTAGGCATATATATATATAATTGCATTTTGATTTATACTTCTGTAATGTATAACAATTGTCTCTCAAATCTTTGATCTTCTGTATGCCCTGGGACATCAACGAATTTATTTCAATATTGTATAGTACTTTCCTAGGGACATATGTAAAAGAAGGACAGGAAAAGCTACCTGAGGACAGTCAAAGAAGACCAGATCTCCTTAGCTATAAAAATAGTATGAACTTGCTCTAGCATTCTGCTGCCTTCCAAGACAAAAAGCTCATAAATATTAGTATAATGAACCAGCTTATAAGAAACAGTACCCAATCTGCCAAGAAATTATAGTTTTGATTGCTCTGTTTAATTTATTTTTTTTTCTGCTTTATTTCCTTTGAGTAATAGAAAGAGATTTTGTCCTTGCTAGGACTATTGTCAATAGCTTCTACTTTTTTTTTTGCCCATGGGATGGTGTTTCCTCACTAATTATTGTAATAAACAAAGTTAGTATGATTTCCAAAGTACAATTCAACTCAACAAAATCAGTTTAGTGCTTAAATTAACACCACAACATGTGTTAATTATGTTAGGAGGTATCATTATTTTTTTAGAAGTGATCATTCTAATAGTGGTTTTTTAATTTATTTTATTATTCAGCTCTGCCTTTTAAAACTCTCCAAATAATAATGATGACTGGAAAAGAATGAAGAATGTGACTAGGTATCAATCAACCTAAGGAGGTTTACTTGGGTTAATATAAAGCAAGGAAAAAGGGAAGTTTTTAGTTCTTACCTCACATTTACCTTTCACTTTGTGGATACAGAACCTTTATTTAGCATCCTCTTGTAAGGGTCAAGAGTTTCTGTTTTCCCTTGACCAGTTTATTCATCATTATATATGGTTCAATGACAGCTCACTAATCATAAAGACAGGGGCATCTGGATTAGCCAGTAATTGACCATTTAGGCTGGAAATCTCCCCTCAATATGGCAGAGCACACTAGTTTGAAACAAACATTTTTGATTAAGTGTTCCGCAAGGTGAATTTGTTTTTTCCATTAAGAAAACAATTCCCTTACCCCCTTTCATTGATTTATTTCTTCCAGTATTTGTACCACTTTTTGATAATATGTCACTTTACTTTTATGACCTACAATACATAGTGCTGAAACTCTAGCTTATAGATAGCAAGAAAAAAGAACATAATTTCATCTTTAATATTTTCCTAAATTTAAAGCTATGATTTTATACACAGATTGGGACATGAAGAATATTATATTAATTCAAATACAATAATTTTTTCCAGGTAAAATGGTAGCTTCCCTGCCCCTTGAATTATCTAGATTAATTGACTTATTTCTTCTCTTTCTACTGTTTATTGACAAAATATCAAAGAGAAGTGAATCTATCTGTGTAGTCACAAAAAAGAAATATCCAAATTCTGGTATAGTGTTACTTTCATGATTATTCTGCTCTGGCAAAACATTTGAATTGAAAATGTTTAGGAGATTCTCAGAAGCACTTTTGTTACATTTGTCCTAATCATTTGCTTACACTGGGAGTGACTGTAATCTCAAGGCACTTGATATCCCCACATGTTTTCCATTACAGTCTTATTTACTGACTGCAGATAACTTTGCTTTGCACAGATGGAATGAGAGCTTAATAGACATTGAACTTGGAGACTTTTTCCAATGAATGTCAATCACAGAAACACCTATATTAAATAACTTTGTACTCATCCACTGGGAGAGTATGGATTATAGCAATCCAGGCCATTACAGGTTTTTCTTTTTATTCTTTTCCTTTATCTCCTTTCCTTCCTTCTTTTCTCCCTCCCTTTCTTTCTTCCTTCCTTCCTTCTTCATTTCTTTCATTCTCTTTCTTTCTCTTTCCTTCTTTTGATCCTTTCTTCCTTTCTTTCCTTCTTTCTTCCTTTTTCTTTTCTTCTTTTCCTTTATTTTACTGTTTCTTTATTCTACAATCCCCACAAAACACCTGTATTTAAGGCATCTAATCTTTATAGGACATATTTATATTTGAAAAATTTTACATCTTTACATCCATATGATTATTGTATCTCTTTAACAATAGACCAAGTTTTGTTTATGAAGCTAAATTTTATGTGCATTTTCATTTTGAATAAAGTATTTTCTTTTAAGATATGGTACTGCAAAAATATCAACTCACAAATATATCAAAAAAGATCAATATATTGACAAAAAGAAACACTTTAATTCAGATAAAATCCAAATGCTTTAGAATGATAATGTGTGTGTGCGTGTGTGTGTGTGCATGTCTCTCTCTCTCTCTCTCTCTCTCTCTCTCTCTCTCTCTCTCTCTCTCTCTCTCTATATATATATATATATATATATATATATATATATATATATATATATATATATATATATATATATATATAGCTAAAAGATCCTAAGTGTTTCTTTGAACTCAGTGATGCAGCATATGAAAATGGTCAGAAGACATCTGGTTCACATTCCAGTGTGATATTCACTAGCTTTGTGAACCTAGCCAAGTCATGATTTTATCTCTGCTGACTTCAGTTTTCTCATGTATAAAATGTGGATAATAATACAGAAAATGACCATTTAACAAAGTTACTGTTAGGAAAGCATTTTGCACATGTTAAAGTAGCATAAAAAATGTGAGCTATCATTATTTGTTCTTTTTCTTAACCCAGGATTCTTCAGTGAAAAAGAAATCATATTTATTTAGTATTTTAAGGTTTAAAAATAATTTTATATATTAACAAATAAAAACCACATTTATTAAGCAATCAACAAATCAAACAATAAACATTTTAAGCACCTATTATGTGCCAGGCACTTTGCCAAGTTCTGAAAATATAATTAAAAAAGGGAGGGAAACTAGTCCCTGTACCTTCTTGGTTCCAGGTATTGAGCTCAATGTTGGAAATAAAAAGGCAAGAATGAAAATGCCCAACTCTTCAAGAATATTATCATCTTTATGTTATAGTCTTATTTGATCTTTATGAGAGCACAGTGAGCCTGGGTATTATTATTTCCGTATTTTGGATTAAGAAACTGAAACTCAGAGAAGTTAATTTATTTGCCCAATATCCCACACTTTCTACTTGGTTGATGTGGAATTCAAAACCAGGTCTTGTTCCAAGTTCACTGTTTCTACTACGTGATACTTCCTTTGTTTGTAAAAAAAAGGTCTTTTAAGATACAATGTTATTGAAAGGAATAAGCATAAATTTAGAAACTTGACATGCAATACCACATTGCATATTGACATAATGTTGAAAGTCAAGTAATTATGTCCACATTTTCATATTTAAACAAATTTTTGTTCTCTACCTGACCACAGTTTAAACTTTTTATATCTTATTTGTACAGAGTTATTTGCATATTGCCTCGCCATTAGACTGTGTCCTCTTTGGGAGTAAAGATTGTTTTTATAATTCTTTTTTTTTTTTTTTTTTTTTTTGGTATCCACACAGCATAGTATCTGGCACCCAATAGGCATTTGATAAGTACTAGTAAACAGACTGATTGTTAATTTTTTTTTTAATCATAATAAGAAAGAATCTATCCACAATCTTAAGTTTGATTACTTTAAAAAAAGAAAAAAGAAAAGAAAGGGAAGGGAAGGCAAAGTCCAGCAAGTATTTTGAAATCAAGTTAGACGATGGAAAATAATAATTTTCTTTTGAATTGGGTAAGGGTAATTAACCCACCCTTATTTCTTCCTTTATTCATACATATATGTAGCTACTTCTGTACGGCATGATCAGTGACTCCACTAGACTTGAGATAAGCCATTTGATCTTGCTTCCTTAATCCATGGAAACAGATGAGTGAGTTCCTCTCTAAAGGTTATGTGCGCCAAGGAATTGATTTACTCTCCTTCTCCCCATTCCCATTAGTAGACTACCTAAAAAAGGGTGAGAAAACATATTTTCTCTCTTCCTGTCCTCTCCTCCTTTCCTTTAAGTACTATGTTTTCTAAATCTATTGGTTATATGAAACACAACCTTAATTATTAAACAAGCCTTAATTATTCCTGGATGGAAAGAAAAGAATAGTGTAAGGTTTTTCATGTTGCTACCTCCTGGTTCAAGTTGAAATCCTATTACTACACGTTTTAAAATGCAAAGTTTTAGTCAACCACTTAAGAAGCATTTATTATGTTAGGTAAGGTGGTAAGGGTTGGGCATTCAAAGAAAAGTAATCTCTCTCTTCTATTTGTCTGCAAGTAGCCAGAATCCTGCCACTATTTTGAAAATTGAAATTGAGAGTTGATTTTTATTCTATATGTGTACACATGCGGTTGTTGAAAAGGTTCTTTCCTGGCCTCCCTTGATATAGCATATGAATATAGGGCTCTGCTTACTCCCCTCAAAAATGGGGTATCAGTCCCTGTATTGTATTCATAAAGTAGTGACATGGGAATGAATGGTGGGGATGGGGATGAGGGCATAGGTGGTCAAACAAAGGCTACAGTAGGACTTGCAAGCAGGCTCTTGGACAAGTAGGTACCTTCCTAGCAGACATGTGTGTGAATTTTCCTTGGAAATCTTTCTGCTAATTTGCTGTATGGAATTCATCCACAAAGAAGAGAATCCTAGCAACTGGATGTTCTTGAAGCCATAGCTCCCTATGATATACTCCTACTCCAGTCCTTGGGTTGATGCTGTAATATATAGGTTCTATATATTATATCATGTCCTAGACCATGAAACCAAAAAAAAGCTCCAATGATGGTGGGGTAAGGAAGAAGGGGGAGGTTGGGTAAAGTATCACAGCTCCTAGAAAGTGAAAGGAAAGGAGAATGAGGGGCAGAGCAGGGAGCCACTGCCCCTTTATTGGAAGAGGGAAGAACACAGAATCAATCACATTAATATTTTTCTTAGTGGTTGGCACAAGGTGGCACTCTACTGGGTGGCTCAGTTAGCTTTTTCACTTACATCCCAGTACTAAGGAGAAGCAAATACACATTGGTCAACAAAAGAATGATTCAAAGCTACAGGTAGCTTGAGGGGGAGGGTCAAAAGAAAAAAATTTTCTTTCCGCTTAAGGTTTCAGACTCATCTGCATCAGAAAGAATGCAGATAATCCCAGAAGGGATCTTAGATTAAAGTTGGAAAAGATTTTAGAATATAGCTTAGAACTGTATGAGATCTTAAAACAATGTTTGAGTGTAGCATCACAGGACACGGAGCTAGAGAAGACATTAGAACTAGTTTGGTCTAAATTCTAGATTTAACACATAATAAAATTAAAATCACAAATATAATAATAATAAAAATAATAATACCTACAGTGATATCTAACTCAAAATCTTGTGCTTTTCACCCTCTAATATATTGTACTCCATATGGTATCGACTCTTTGGCCCAAGGCATTCTACCCTGTAAAATACATCTAGAATGCAGATTTTTTTTGGCTTTATATAATTGGTTCAGGGAACATTATATAACCTAAATGCTATTTAAAATCATGTAATGTGAAAAATATCTTTTGAATTAGAATACTGCTGGAGATAATGAATTTTAAATATGTTGACAGGTCACTGAATATTAACATTATTTAATATAGTACAATTCAAATGAAATGTTTCACATGAAAATATTAATGGTTATGAGAATATGGTCACACAAATGCAATTTCATATACAGCAATTCATCATAGACCTATTAACAAGAAATGGACCTATGTTTCACATTCAATTAGTACAGTTACTATAATTGGGTGCCTACTTTTACTTTCCATATTTTGTTCTTAGTTTTTATGTTTTCTGATATTGAGAACTGAACATTTTAGCAATATATTCCGTGTATCTATTGTATACAAGGCACAAGAAAGTCAAGAAAAGGAGTTAATTCTGTAACAATATTTTCTTTACATAGTAAGAATATAATTAAGACAAGAAATACATGGACATGATGCATATGGCATTTTATTTATATTTTTAAAGCCTGATCACTATAATACTCCAATATTTGCCTGTTGATATTTTATACATACATACACATTCTATTTAGTACATTGCCAGCAGCTGGCAGATCAGAGGCGAGGTGCTTGATAGAAAAGAAAGAGATAACAGCAGCAGGGGCTAAGTGAGCCTGTACCATCTGTACATAACTGGTACATGACTGATTTATTGATCTGAGGGTCAAGATTTATATACTCTCTTAAGCAACCAAGCAAGCAAGGTTATTCCCATGAGAGCATTTTTAGTTTACATCTTTTACTTCCATATCTTAGTTCCTTCTACGTAACAACCTCGGGGTACACAATCTGGGTCAGGATGATCTTATCCTTGCTTATCAGGAGTGAAATGGTGACCCAATTTCCTGAGAACATCAGCCTTTACACTAGTACAAGTATCAAGCACCTCACATTCTGGACTCCATCAGTACTGCCTCTCTACAGTACATGATAAAACATCATCTGGAACAATAAAGGTACACATATATACAGATGTAGCTTAAAAAAAATATATACTATTAGGTACTCACCAAGGTCGTTTAATCCTTTACTTCAGTCAGGTATAAACCTAATTGAACAACTCAGCTTTTCCCAGGACCTGCAGGCCAAAAGATATTAGCTTTGTTCTACAAAGAAAAGGAATAAGCTTTTATTTTCTGGCTTAATACAAGAAATCAATGTAGCAAATTCACTTTTTTTAACACGGTTTTCGATTTATTTAATACCTTCAATTATTAGTCACACCTCAGCTGTTCAATCATAAATGGCTGTTTTATTTTCCTATCAGTCATAAAAACCCCATAGTGCTATAAAGATTTATGTAAAACAGTAATTTGAGTAATATCCTTAATTATCATTGACAATTTAAAAACTCTTTAAAAAGCCACTATATCAGCTTGTTGTGTACAAATGTAGAAAAGGCTACAGTTTAAAGAGAATAAAAGGTTCTCTTAGAGATCCTTCATGGCTATGGAGTGGCTGTTTATAGTATGAGTACGGAAATAGTCAAATGAAGTGGGAGGGAGAGCAAGATTTCCATTCATAAGATTATTCATAATCATATCAATTTCCTCTCACTACCTTCTCCTCTTGGCAGACAAATGTTGTACAAGAGCATGAGAAACTAGAAGTGGCAATAAAATCTACAAATAGTGAATATTTTTACTCAAATTCAGAATGATTTTCTTGGGAGAAATTATGTTATTTATGATGGTGATAGGTAAGGGTCAATGTTTAAATATGTTCTGTTAATTTCATGAAGTATGTTTGACAATGGTTACAAAATAATCTATTTTACTTAACTGATGCCATATGAGCTACTTATGAGCATTAGAGTATCATACATTGTCTACTATGAAGGTATGTGAAATTGAAAAATAAAATAAAATTAGAACCACAGAGCTTGGTTAATTTTGTAACTTTAAAATTACTTTCCCAGTTCAGAGGTTCAATCAGATATAATTCAATTTTAACTGTATTATTATGAATATAGGCTATATCTCTTAGAAACCATGTATTCTTTGATCATACACAAATATGTGTATATACAAATACATACATACACACATATATGTTATTGCCCTAAATTTTTTTAAATCATCATATTCAGTATTGAAGGGAAATTGATACCTTTATTTTTATAAATATAAAAATGATTGAAAGGAATGATATTTTTTTAAAAACTATAAACTTATTTTTAAAGGAATGTTTTATATACAAGCCATCTCGTTGAATGACAGGTATTTCAGACTACAACACAACTATACTGTAGATTCATCCTGATAATTAATATCAACATAGTAAGACAGGAATTAGAGGCTCTACTCATTTTGAAAGTATACAAATTGATGAAACAGGATAAAACAATTTTGATAACCAATTTGAAAAGGCATAATGCACAAGTGTTAAAGAATTTCAAATTAAAGTGTTTGACATCCAATATTTTCTGTATAATTAATTTATTTCTTCTATACTAGGGACCAATGAGTATTTAATCAACATGAACCATACAAAATTAAGCTGTTCCCCTAAAATCTAAAGCAATGACATCACTCTTCTAAATTTTATTAGTTGATCCTTTATATTAAGCATGTTTTCTTTCTATCATAAAAGCTACCATGTAGTTCAATTTTTCAGTGATGATAATTATGGAACAAAATTCTCTTTTTGTATGTTCAAACTTGGTTGTGACAAAAATGACTAAGATACTGGTTGGGTGAAAATCTCTGAGGTCATATTTAATTTTTAAATTATGTGATTTTGTTATGTATGTATATATTATATGTGTATTTGCATATAAAATATGTATATATATATTTTATCTTGGGAGGGGGTAATCTTTTCTATTGTATGTAGATGTTAGACAAATATGTTGCAGGAGTAGAAGAGGAATGTATGAAAAATACATAATAGAGCAAATTCTTCCTTGATTGCAGTGGAAATGTATAAAGTATCAAGTTGATAGTTACGTTGTATTTGGACTCAACATACAGGATCTCAAAATAGTCAATGTTAAGAGGAAACATTTACTAAACTCAGATTTAAAAAAAAATCTTGTCATTACTTATTTTTGTTTTAAAGCATATAACTTTTGAATGGCACTCTTGCCATTAGTTACTTTCCACAGGTACTTTTGTCTACCTTTCTAAACCTTAAATAAACAGGAGTGATTCAAAAGAGCTTGGGAGACTTCTGATCTGAGGAAATAAATATTTCATCCTCTTCACTCTATTGATACTTGAAAGTTCAGAGTAAATTAATTTGGCCAATATTCCACCCCAGTATGATCTTTGTAAAGGCATTTAAATTGGTTTTACACTTATTGTTTAGCAAATAATTGAAACAATGTATCTCACTAACATTTTAATTTTTGAAAAATTGACATGTTTACATACAATTATAATGAAATTATTTTTTTCCATAAATATACAGTCAGTTAGGGGAGTTGTCAGATATATTTCCAGAATACATGGCCTTAAGAAGAATACTGTAAAGCCATTATGTGTTATCTGATTACATCTAACAATAATGAAAAAATGCATTTCAATTAATTTGAGATAATTCTGTTAGGGAATCATTTTTAGACCTGTAGCTTACTCCCTTTGAAATACCCAGAGGCATGGATATACTTGACTCTTATTAACCTTTGTACTAATAAGTAATTTTTTACTGATCTGTTATGTCCTACATTAATAAACTGGTATTCTCTTTTCTCCTAAGTGCTATTTTAATTAGGTTAAAGAAGGTAAAGTTCATGTCTATAGAAGAGCTTAACAGATTCAAAATAAAATCTTAAAGAATTAGAAATGCTCTTTTTAAAATACCTATGCCATAGTTTAAAATGAAATGATTATCCTATATTAACAAAAGATATCCTTTCAGTTTTTCAGAAATTAAAAAGCCTTCACATTTTCAATGTAAGAGGGCAGGAGTGTCTGGTAAAGAAAAGCCTGAAACATCTCTTGGTCTTCCTGTTTCTTCTTTTAGGGAGTGCAAAATCATGTTACCAGATATGTTTAACCAAAACCATATCAATAGGTCATTCTACTTCCATAAACTTGTAGAGCACTGAAACTCTAGAGACAATGCCCTGGGGGAACTAACCAGCATTGTTTTGGAACATATGTTGAAGAGCTGACTTGCTCTATTATTAAGTTACAGCTTTTCAATCCCCCAGCTACCTCCTATTTTAGAAAAGCAAATCTCAATGCTGGCGTTGATTCTGGAAAGATTATGTCAATCAGTTTCATTTTGGCTCTACTCACCATCACAGGGACATTCCAAATGAAAACAGCCTTTTTTGGCCACCACTCTTCTGATCATTGTCTTCTGTGAGGGTCTAAAATCCTTGAGGACAGGGATTTTTATGCATTTGTGTTTTTATTCCTAGCAATTGCTGTAATGATGAACATGTATTAAAATTCTTAATCAATCATTTCCATTCATTAATTCAATCATTGTGTTTTTTAGCCAGATCCTAGATATCAGTTCAAAAGAGCAAGCTCCCTGAAATTCCTAAATCACAGAAGATTTTAGATATGACTTTGGAATAATCTAAATAAGGTACTTTACTTATGAAATATCCCAAGAGTGTATGGTACATGTGATTGTCAGAGCCAAAACAATTATTTAAAGATAGAAGGATTGCCCCATGAAACCATTACCTTACCAGTGGTTAAAGAGACAAAGTTTGATGTAGAACAAAATCTATAAAATCATGGATGTTGATAAAAATAATGGGAACAGATATACATACATACACACATATCATAGTGTAATTGAAGGAACAATTCACTTCTCTAAAAACCAAAATAAAACAAAAACTGGTTTCCAAGTACCACCTTTGCCATTTATAAGTTGTGTGACCTTGAGTGATTTTGTTTCTCTCCCTGGGCCCCAACTTCTTCATATGTGAAATGAAAGTGTTGATCCATGCTTATTTCTTTCTTTTAAATCCATAGTTCTATAGCAAACTTGCAATATGGAACATTCTAGTCAAATGCAGATGCCCTGAAACATACCCTAGCGATGTTTCAAATATAGTGTCAGACAAAATAAAACTTCAAGAAAATCAGATTTTTTCATGTAATCTAAGAGCACAGCAAAAGAAGATGGCTAGCAGTCTGTGAGCAATCTTGTTGAAGTCTTTCCCACAAAGTTCAAAATTGACATTGTCTCCAGAATAGGGGTGCCTAAGGCCAATGAGACATTGGGTCTCAAATAATCATAGTCATTGCAGGGGATGAAAAAATATACACACTAGGTGATTACCATAGGATGTAGTGATGTGACAGAGAAACCTGGGTACCTGGCACCATAAGTCCCTCATGGAGACATGAAGACAGTGTGATATCCAATATGTGATTGGAGCTTGTCAGGACTGTGCTTGGAGACAAGGCCAGCTCACAGCAGTTGATCACACAAGCAAGAAGAGATGAAACAGATGCTAACATATACACTGGTTCATTAGAAGAAGGAAACTAGTGCCATGGATTAAGGCAGTGGGAGGAACTCCATGTCCATCTGACTATCCAGGTCTAGGACTGGCAAAGAGGGAGACAAGATCACATCTACTCCAAACAGTGCATAGTACCCCACAGTGCTTGTCACACAGTAAGAATTTCACAAATGTTTATGGGCTGATGATGAGAATTGCAGCCAAGAGTTAGCAGTGATAACCAATCTACATAATGACCGGGATATATGTACACCCAGTGAATACCTCCAAGAATTTGAAGGCAGAGGTAGAGAGGCAAGTCTGGCCTTTTGAACAAGTCCTAATCCAGGAACTAAACCTGGAAATATAAGTAAATAGTAGAAAGTTCTAATACAATAAAAATATAATGTAGGTTAGGAGGAGAAAATTAAGTGCTAAACACAGAAGCTGAGAATAACTCATATAATAAATGAAAACAGAGTTTAAATTGTTTGGCTTTAAACAGATGAGGAGAGAATAATTTACAAAATATCAGATTATAATACTCCTGGAAAATTTTGACTCCCCTCTCCTCTAAAAAAGTCAAAATACCTTAATGCCGTATTTTGAAATAATTAAGACAAATACTCAGAACTATTACAGGTAGAGAACAAAGTAAAAGTAAAATGAATTTACCAGTCAGTTCCTGAATAAAACCAAAAATTAAATATATTCATGGATTTAATACCCAAAATCCAAATATTTCAGGCTAAATAAAAAAAGATATTCTAAGCACTCAAAAAAATAATAACCAAAGTCTTATAGTGAAGACTACATAAAATCATGCTTCCACTACAAAAAAAAAGGAAATTTTGTAATACAATATGACAAAATATTTTTAAAAGCTTAAAATAAAGAATAACTTTTCTTGCAAAACAGTATAAATCTTATAAGAAAAAAATGGAACTTTAACATAAAAAGATGCATTCAAGATTTTATGTGATAAGACTTAAGGTGAGTTTGAAATGCAAACACATGAGGAAAGAGAAAACTAGAAAAATAGATATATTTGAGAATTTAGAGGGAACTTACAGGATGACCAAGAGCTTATATTCTTAGTAGTAAAGGGGATCAATGATAAAATGGGAAAGATAGCATATCTCAAACTGTATTACAATGTATTAATCATCAAAACAGTCTGGTACTTGCTAAGAAATAGAGTGGGGGATTAGTAGAATACCTAATATACAGTATTAAATGATATTAGTAAGCTAGTATTTGAAAATTCCCAAATCCAAACTTTTGGAATAAATAATTTCTCTAATTAAATCTGGAGTGGCCTAGAAAGGAAAAAAATAATCAGAATTCAATATTTTTCCAGCACAAGAACACATGGAAGGTTGGAAAGAGAAATCTGTTACATGGTTTGAGGCTAGCCCAGAGCCTAAGTGGATAAAACACCAGTGAAGGGACTACATGGTAGTGGCAAAAATGTAAGAGTTTAGGGAGAATTCAAACAAGAGACAGTAAAGAGACTTGGCAGCTGTTGAAGGAGATCAGAATAGACTACTGTGCTAAAACTAGATGGAGAAGGAAAGCTGTTTGGCAACTCCATAACTTACACCCACTTCTGGCTCACAGTTGAAGGGCAGAAAGGGAGCCCTGAGAATCAGTTTTGCTTCCAATCCAAAGGGAGCAGACACACTCAGGAACAAAATCAATTGCAAGTCCAAGAGATCAGGTGCTCTTCTAGGGTAAGCATCATAATATAGAAAAGGAGAAAAATGATGATATTTCTTCACAGATCACACCACTTTAGAAACATTCAAACCCAACAGAACTAGCTCAGAAGAAAAAAAAACTGTGAAAACATATGAAGGTACCCATTACACTGCAAACAGATCCCAAGTTTGAAATAAAATTTAAAGTAAAAAAGATAAGGTACAAAAATTAGCAGATAACAACAACAAAAACACCCAGACCATAAAAATCTATTTTAATGATAGGGAAGATCAAGACACAAATTCAGAACAAGAAAACAGTCAAAAAATCCACAAGCAGAGCCTCGAAGGAAAAAAAAAAGTGAATTGGACATAAGCCCAACAAGAGTTCCAGTAATATTAAAACTGATTTTAAAAATCAAATAAAAGGAGGTGAGAGTCAAGATGTTGGAGTAGAAGGACAGATCTGCTGTAGTTCTCCCTCCATAGCCCATAAAATACTTGTGAAAAATGATGCTAAACAAATTCTAGAGCAGCAGAAGTCACAAAACAACAGAGTGAAAGAGATTTCCAGCTCAAGGCATCTTGGAAGGTCAACAGGAAAGGTCCATCACACTGATCTCAGAGCAGAGCACAACCCAGCCTTGGCCACACAGCAAAGACAGGATTGGAGCAGGCTTCAGGGCACAGAATCAGCAGCTGAGGTTCCCAGATTTCTCAACCCACAAATGCCAAAGACAGCCTCAAAGGACAATGAGAAAGTTCTTTCACCTAGGTGAGAAGGAAGAAGGGTCCAGCCCTAGACTTGTGCCCAGGGCAGCAGTAGCCACTGCAGCACAGGATTCATTTTTGGATCCCTTGGCCTACGGTCCCTGGGGGAATAAAGCAGCTGATCTGGGTCTCAGTTCTGATTGGCAGCCCTGGGGGGAGGTAGAGCACTGGCTTGGGTGAGCTGGTGGAGGCTCTGGAGAGGGAATTCTACTCCCATGTACTGGGCAGAAAAGCTTGTGTTTGCTTTCAGACCAGAACACAGATTAGGAGAGGAGCAAACTCTCCTTTGATTGAGCCACCTTGGAGGAACTGAGAACTTACAGGTCTCTAAAGTATAGCCTCCACTTCACAAAGCACTCAAAAGTTAAATAATAGACTGGGAAAATGTCCAAAAATGGGAGAAGAAATAAGATTATAGAAGATTACTTTCTTTTTTTAAATCAAATTAACAAATAGCCAGGTGGGATTTATAACAGGAATTCAGGGATGGTTAAATATTAGGAAAAGTATCTGAATAATTGACCATACCTATGACTGGACCAACAGAAACCTTATGATTATCTCAATAAATGCAAAAAAAAAAAAAAACAACAAAAAAAAACAACTTTTGTCAAAATACAGCAACCAACTCTATTAAAAACCCTAGAAAGCATAGAAATAAATGGAGCTTCCCTTAATGTGATAAGTACAATTTTCTAAAACCATCAGTAATGAGGATAAGCAAGAAGTCTTCCCATTAAGGTTAGTGGTGGAACAAGGATGCCCATTTATTATCAGTGTTGTCACTACTATTATTCAATATTGCACTTGAAATTTTAGCTTTAGCAATAAGAAAAAAGCAATTGAAGGAATTAGAATAGTCAATGAGGAAACAAAATTATCACTCTTTAGAGATAATATGATGCTTTACTTAGAGAATCCTAGAGAATCAACTAAAAATTACTTGAAATAATTAATAACTTTTGTAAAGTTGCAAGATATAAAATAAACCCATATAAATTGTTAGCATTTCTATATGTAACCAATAAAGCCCAACAGTCAGAGATAGAAAGAAAAATTCCATTTAAAATAGGTTTAGACAATATAAAGTACCAGGCAGTCTGCCTACCAAGAAAAAACCAGGAACTATATGAACACAATTACAAAACAATTTTCACACATAAAAATGCCAGATTTAAACAATTGGAAAAAGTATCAATTGTTCTTGAGTAGACCAAGTCAATTTAAAAAAAATAAAAATTTTATCTAAATTTTAATTTACTTATGCCATGCAATACAAAATAGCTGTCAAAATAATATTAAAATTCATCTGGAAGAATAAAAGTTCAGGTATATCAAGGAAATTACTGAGAAAGAAAAAAATAATTCTAGGGAAGGTGGCTTAGCCTACATAGATCTAAAAGTATATATTATAAAGTGCATAATCATAAAACCCATCTGATGCTGGTTAAGAAATTGGTTGTTGCCTATCAGATTGGCTAACATGACAAAACAGTAAAATGATAAATGTTGGAGAAGATGTGGTGAAATTGGAACACTAATGCATTTTTGGTGGAGTTGTGAGCTGATGCAAACATTCTGGAGAACAATTTGGAACTTTGCCCAAAGGGCTATAAAATTATGCATACTCTTTGACCCAGAAATACCACTTCTAGGTCTGTATCCCAAAGAGATCATAAAAAATTGAGAAAGGCTCCATGTGTACAAAAATATTTATAGTAGTTTGTTTTTTTTTTTTTTTTTGTAGTGTCAAAGAATTGGAGATTGAGAGGATGCCCATTAATTGGGGAATGGCTGAACAATCTGTGGTAAGAGAATATAATTGAATACTATTGTACTATAAGAAACGATGAGTGGGCAAACTTCAGAAAAACCTGAGAAAACTCACATGAACTGTTGCTGAGTGAAGCAAACAGAACCAGATGAACACTGTACACTCCAACAGCAACATTGTGTAATGACTAACTTTGATTGACTTATCTCTTCTTAGGTCTGCTCTTGATTTGCTGTTGCCGTGCTGTGCTTATTCAACCTGTGCTGGACTGTGCCCCACTCTCAAACTAGATGCAACAGACCTTTCCTGCCAACCTTCTAAATTGTCTCTGGCATCTGTGGGCTGAGAGGTATGGAGACTACCGCTGCTGCCAATGATTCAGCGGTCCTGAGGCTTGCTCTGCATTTGCTGGTGCCTGCTCTGTGCTAGCATGGTATGTGCTAGACTGTGCTCCTCTACCACAGTGGTGCAATAGACTTTTCCTACCAACCTACCAAGTTATTTTGGACTAGAAATTTGTTTCACTCTGTCTTTTTGTGAGTTCTGCTGCTCTGGAATTTATTTAGTCATTTTAAAAAGATTTTTGGAGGGATTTGAGGAAGAGCTCAGGTAAGTCCCTGACTTTATTACACCATCTTCTCTCTACCTCCTGCCTCCTCCATTATTAAAGGGCCAATTACCACCTCAGTTCCATTTAATCTTATATTGTTGATGAGATTTTAATAATAAATTAATCAGAAATGTAGGAGCTAAGAAATGCAAACATTTTCCCTAGTACACCACGTTAATTTTGACTTTAGACCTAAAACTTAGCTAATTTCCTACATATAATTGATCTGACCAAATTCCTTTGCAAATGTGCCATGACTGCCAGATTAGTCATTTCTACTGAGCTGGGATTATGAAAGTGTCTGTTGAAGAATCTTACTCCTTAGAAGATTCATGCTGCACTGCTTAAAAACTTGTCTTGTATTCTTATTTGAAGATATATATGGCTTGTTCTCCTGATGAAGAAAAGAGATTTCATTCCTTTCCCCTATAATAGAAAAGACTGAATGAAGAAGCTAAGGAAAAATCCTGTTTCTTGGAGTCACGTGACATCAGATGGAAGAGAAACAACAGCATTTACATGATAGTCTCTCACTGGTCAAGCAAGCAAAGATTTATCAAAGAAATTCAAATGAGCAGAAACAAAGAAGAGGGAACTGAGAATTTTAAGGCTTTTTGTAGATCTCTGAAGCCAGAGAGGCTCTACTATACCACATGGGCAGCCAAATGGAGACAGTGATAGAATGTCCACACATAGATCTATAGTCTCTCCAATGTACTTCTCTTACACAATTCTTCCCTCCGTGTGGAGAAATTGTCTCAGCCCAACAAGTTGATGGGGTATGAATATGCATGCACCATGCCCCTATTACATTCATATTCATCTTTTCTTGCTGACACAATAATATTCCATCCTATTCATGTACCACATTTCACTTATCCATCCCTCAATTTATTGGCATTTTATTCCCAATTCTTTGCTACAACAAAATGCTGCTAAAATGTTTTTGTACATATATGCCCTTTCCCTTTGGCTTTGAGATAAATATCTAGTAGTTATACTTCTGGGTCAATGGATATGTACAGTTTAATGACAAAAAATTTCATTGTAAATTGCTTATCATAAATATTGAATTAATTCATAGCTCCACCAAGAGTACATTAGTGTGCTTATCTATTCACATTCCCTTTGATGTTTTCCATTTTAATCTTTGCCAATCTGATGAAATTGAGGTAAAATAAGAGTTGTTTTAATTATTATTGACAGGAAAAGATGTGTATAACTTAGAATGAGCTTTTTCATTGGCCTTCTTTGGGGACAAAAATGACTCATTCCTAAAATGTGTTGTCCTTCGCATTTGAATTTATCAAGAGTGGGTGAAAGAGGATGAATATTAAAGTGTTGCCTGATCCTGTAAGAAAAATGCTAGAAGGACTAAAAAATAGGACGTTTTGAGACTGATGAAGAAAGGCAGAGACTACTAAAACAGGAGGTTTTAAAATGTCTGTTTTATAAATAAGAACCAGCATGGCCTAGAATCTAGAGAGCCAGTTTTGAAGAAAATAAAACATGTGTTTAAGTCCTGACTCTGATAGAGGCTAGTCTTCTTTCTAAGATAAGTTAAAGATAAATTGCTGGCCTTCATCAGTAGAGGTTTGTATGTTTATTTGTTTGTTTCCATACTGGGCTTTCTTCACAATAAATAATAAAATCACCCATTCCAATTCAAAAAAAGATGGAGGTGAGAACTAAAGGAAGGTGAAGTCCACTTGCTGGATGTCTGAGTAATAATAAAGTATTGAAAGAGGAGAGAGTGGTGGTGTCGTTTCCATTTTGTCTGCCTAGAACTGTGAAAGAAGGTTGGGCTAAAGGGCCTGTACAGTACTTTCTTCCTTTAAATCTATTGTCTAAAGTTTTTGAACTAAAAAGACCATATCAAATATAACTAACTCAGGTCACCATTTAAGATAAAGAGGAAATTTGTAAGAGATATCTGCTTGTTCTTGATGAGTTAAAATCACCAGAAACAGATGACCTCACTAGGGGAATAGTCTATAGAGAGTTTTGCAATCAGTCAATTGGAAGGATGTAAGGTTTTTAAAGCTCCTACTGTCTGGCAGGCAATGTGCTAAGTGCTTTACTGGTCATATTCCTTCTTCCTTACTCACCCCCTCAACAAAGTTAATTTTGTTAAGATTGTGGACTTGTCTCCAGCACAACAATGCCACTGCCTTCGGCTTTACCCCCACTCCTATCCTCCAACACTTGCTATTATCCGTTTATGTCCCTTCTAAGCAGCAGGCCCTCAAGATGTTTAAGCCTAATCCAATTTAGACAATACAAACAAAATGATTCCCCTTCCCCAAGCCCTTATACTTTGTCCCCCATCACCACAGCAAATTTTATCTTCTGGGCCAATAGCACTGAGGAGAGATCCTCTCCATTCCTTTCTTTACCTCCCCCCACATTTTTCATTTTTCAGTGGTGAGTAGCAGAGAATGAGGAGGTTTGGAAAGGTTGTGATTACCTAAACTTTCCCTCAATACCTATTTCCCTTCTGAATTTTTCTAATCCTATGGAGGCCATAATCTTCTCTCTAATCTCTACTACAATTCCTCCTTAATGTGGATTCTTCACTCAAATGTAACTGTTGCCTTCAAAGTTATCAAAGATCTCTGAGCTGTGAAATCTGATGGCCTTTACTCAATCATCTTTTTTTTGCTGTTTTTTAACATTTAACATTTGACCCTATCTCCTACATACTTACATATTAAGGGTTTCTGTGCTGTCAAGACATTTCTCTTTGTTCTCCTTCCACCTAACTACAATTTCTCAGACGTCTTTGCTGGATCATTATTGGTAACATCTTAGGCTATCGATATACTTCAAGGGTTAATCTAATGTCCTTCTTCCGCTTTAGATACTTTCTCAGTCAGTAACTTTTTCAACTACAATGAGTTTAATTATCAACACTAAGTAGATCACTCTCATGTCTACATATTCATCTCTAGTATTTGTTCTGAAATTTCATGCGTATTGGACATTTCAAACTCGATGCTGCAAAGAAATTTCAAATATATCTGTCCAGAATAGAATTAATTTTCTTTTCCACCAAATCTGTCCCTCTTTATCTTTCCTATTTCTGTTGAGGTTATTGCTATTACTTGGGTACACAAACATTACTTGGGTATACAAACCCTAGTCTTTTTCTTGACTCCTCATTTTTCTTGACTCCTCATTTTTCTTTACCCCATATATCCAATTAATCGCAAAATATTGTTATTTCTCTCTTTGTAATTGTTTTTTCCATACTTCTCTTTTTTTCAACTCACATAGGCATTACCATGCTTTGGGACGCTCCCCCCCCCCATCACTTCTTGCTTGAATTACTGAAATAATCTCCTAATTGGACGTCCTGACTGAACTTCTCTCCACTCCAAGTCGTACTTCATTTAACTTCCAAAGTGATTTTCATAAAGCTAGGCTTTGACAATGTTTCTCTTCCCTGTTCAGCAAAGCACAAAATCTTTTTTGTTGACTCTAGCAATAAATATTTCAATAGGTATTTTTCTAGGACATGATATTCAGATGAAATAATGTATTTTAGGAAAAATGTTTATTTTTCCTAGATTCTAATCTAGTAAAATTCTAGACCCCAAATTCAAAATTTCTATATTAATATTTCTAAAATATTATTTCTTGTAAAATAATATTATATGGAATTATTAATAAATAATATCCATAAAAATTAATTCTAGAGATAATATTATTTCATATTAATGTCTTATTTTATTTTTAGGTTTTATTATATACATAACTATTATTATAATACATGCAATTTATAAACAAATTACCATGTATGTCATGTTCATTTTTTTTAACTGATTAGGGTACTTGAACAAAAAAGATTGCTAAACTTTGACCCAACAATATCACCTCTAGGACTGTATCTCAAAGAGATCATAAAAATGGGAAAGAGTCCCACATGTACAAAAATATTTTTATCAGCTCTCTCTGTGGTGGCTGAGAACTGGAAATCAAGGGGATGCCCATCAATTGGGGAATGGCTGAATAAGTTGTGGTATATGAATGTAATGGAATACTATTGTGCTGTAAGAAATGATGACCAGGAAGACTTCAGAGAGGCCTGGAAGGACTTATATGAACTGATGCTGAGTGAAATGAGTTGAACCAGGAGAACTTTGTAAACAGAAACAACCACAGTGTGTGAGGAATTTTTCTGGTAGATTTAGTCCTTCGCAGCAATGCAAGGACCTAAAAAATTCCCAATAGACTCTTGAGGCAAAATGCCTTTCACATCTAGAGAAAGAACTATGGAATTTTATCACAGAATGAAGCAGACCATTTTCGCTTGTGTAATACATTGTTTTGTTTTATGGTGTCTCACACTCATTTTAATTCTTCCATGCAATATGACTAAGATGAAAATGTATTTAGTAAGAATGTATGTGTAGAAGCTATATAAGATTGCACACTGTCTTAAGGAGGGAGCGGGGAAAGAAGGGAGAAGGAAGAGGAAGAAGGGGAAAATCTAAGATATATGGAAGTGATTGCAGAAAACTAAAAGCAAAATAATTTTTGAAACAAGATTGCTAAACTATTGTTAAGGATCCTAAAAATTATCAGTTAAAATAAGAATGGTATCATTTTATGGAAGTTTGAATGTTGCCCTCATTCTCCAATTATGGAGAATAATGGAGGATTGCTTAAAAGCAATAGATAAAATTAGACTGGGCAAGAAAAGAGGGGACATAGTAAATATCTTTATGTATTTAGTGGTGTGGAAGAGAGATTAGAATCTCTTTGCATCAGATGGAAGAAGTAGGAGCAGCTAATGCAACATGCAAATATGTAAATTTAGTCTTTATTTGATTGAAAAATTTTCTATCCATTTGAGTCAGGCATAATTAGAATGGGTTTTCCTACATAATAATGACAGTGGGTTCCTCATCTATGAATGTCCTTAAGCAAACACTCAGTACCCAATTGTCAGGGCTATTCTAGCAGAGATGTTCTTCTTTTCCATTTGTCATTTGCATTAGATGATTTCTGAGATGTCTTCCAATACTATTCTGTGTTTTATGACTCAGATTGTATTACTAGTGATTAATAATCATTAACAAATAATTCAAATGAGAATAATATAATCAGTATTTGATTAATAATAGTTGATCATTATTAAGAACAGGGTATCGATAATCTCTTCATATAGAACTTTACAGTTTATAAAGTACTGTTCACAACAACTCTAGTTGCATTTGTTTTAACCTTAAGAAGTTATCTCCCTCGCGGACCCTGAGGTACAATAAACAGGGTGTCCCAAAAGTCTAATATTTATTAAATAGATAAATGTATTGACCTTAATAAATCTATTATATATTACCTATTAAAGATTAAAAATACTCCTCAAATAATAAGAAAAATGGGCTTTAAAGATTTTGCCATAATGTTAAGGCTAGTAAGTGTGAAAGTCAAACTCAAACATAAATCTTGGAAATTCCATGTCAGTTCCCACCTGTGACTTTGCCTCTCTAATGTTAAAAAGTTGCTGCTGACCTTCTACTATGGGCAGGGCAGGAGCATTTAGTTGAGTTTTTGGCAGTTTTTATGGATTTATTTGATCTATTCATGCTCCTGTTTTATGCTTCTTCTTTTCAATACCTTAATGAGGTTGATAGTTTGGACAGATCTAGCTGAAAATACTGCTGACTTTACTTCCTTTCCCCATTCTAGGACAATTTTAAACATTAGATTGAAAAGGAAGAAAACATTAAATATCATTCTGAAACATTACTATAGATATGATTACCTAGAATCCTAAGTACAGCTTGACTAGAATTGCTTCCATGTCTCTTGTTAGAGAATAATTGTATAAAATATGGACTTTTTTACTTTGCTACATGGAAAATGATAAAATCCAAAGTTTACAATCCTATTTTCTAATTGGTTGTTTATAGCAGGATTTTAGCACTGGGCAAATTCAAGTTTATTTCAAATAAATTTAGGATTAGAGCTGAATGACTATAGTTGTATTTTCTGAATTACTCTGGCAATGTGGAAATAGATGTATCTTGGGGTTGTAATATAGAAATCTAGCTTTATTAAGCATGGCTGGGTTATTCTGCCATAGGGAATAGATATTAAAGCCAATGACTGTTTGTTGAGCCGGAGATATCACTTCCCTCTATGATATCACTAGATTCCTTAGAGATATCACTTCCCTCTATGTGGTTTAAACTGCAGGGAAGCAAAATGAAAATGTCTTCTCTTATGAATGTACACTTCTGTTCTGTTAGGATCTGTTTTTACCTATGGTTCCTTATTCTTCATTTTATCACCTTAATTTGCTTTCCCTTACTATTGCTCAAGGACTCCCACTTAGTAGTACTGACTACTCATGAGTTTGGGTCAGCTCCCCTACTAGTATGAAACACATTTGACCATCTAACTAAATTAGTCTCTTTATCCTCTTATCTTTTGTTTACTGTCTTGAAAGCTTTCTATTTCCTATCTTATGTTAACCCTAGTATATAGGTATTTCCTTATTCTAAAGTACTTGCTGGGTTCCCTACCAAACTGACAAAGCTTTTACTTTTCCCCTAGCCTCTAAATAGCTCACCTGATTCCAGAACTTCTCTCTATATGTGCAACAACTCTTGAGTGTTTTCTCTTCTAAACTCTATCTCCATCTTGAGCACTAGTATCTGCACACTCTCTCAGCTCCTACGTTTCATGTCAAAGTTCACTTAGTTACCACAATACTGCTTTCTTGTTCCATCTCTGCAATGCAATGCCATCAAAGGTCTAGCAAGGCATACTTTAGTTATAATGACCTTTCTTACTGACAGTTGTCAACTAGAAATATCCTGTAAATAATACCAAAAATGTTTCAAAAATGTAATAATTACAATTTTATGTTGATGTCTCTACAAAAGCTTTATTGCCTTCTGGATGATCAAACAAATAATAATATTTTGTTATGAAAATCTTTGAAAATTGGCAATTCATGAATTATAAATAGAGCAATTCTCAATTAAGTGCAATATTTAATTAAACAATGTAGTTTAACTATGTTGGCTAATATTAATGTCATAATGTCCTAGATCCTATAGACCTAGGTACTTCTATGTGTGATCATGTAATTTCTTTGAAGTGATCTAGATATTACAATAGTCATGATTCTCCATTTGCTTGTTTGCTGTCACTCCCACATAAACAATAATTCCATCACCATAGATGTCATCTCAGTTCCCACATTTCCCCAGTCTCCATGCAGACATTAATAGGATTATCCCTTGTTATCAGCCAACCATTTTATAATATAAGTATACCCAAAGCAGGACAATTTATGAGCCTACATTACCATGAATTTCTCCCTTGATCTTCCCTATACCATTTCTGTGCCAGATAAATTGATTCTTCCTTAAAGCTCTGTATACAAAAAAACAAACAAACAAATAAATAAATAAATGTTAAAATAAATGAATACATATTTACATCAGAACAAATTAAAAGAAACTCCAACACTGTTTCATTTCTTAGCCCCCCCCCCCCAATCAACTATTTAACAATAGAGAATAATATAAATTGGAAATAGTTACAGTTTGTGGTCAGTTGCACAGTATACAGATTGCTGAGTCTGTAGCAAGGCTTTTCTGAGTTCAAATCTTGCCTCAGACACTTACTACCTATGTGACCCTGGGCAAGTCACTTAGTCCTGTTTGCCCAAGTTTCCTTATCTGTAAAATTGATGAAGACAGAAATAGCAAACTACTCTAGTATCTTTGAAAGGAAAATCCCAAATACTATTACAAAGAGTTGGAAGCAACTATAAGCAACTGAACAACAATAATAACAGTTTGTGAACTTATTGATTATTAGGAAAATTATAACCTTCATAATAATATATCATAAGCATATGCTATAATCAGTTTTAAATAGTTGAAAATCTAATGAAAATACCAAAATGCAAAATCGAATAAAACTTCATAAACTCTTAGTACAGTTTTCTAGATTTACAGGTGTACAGTAGAATTCAGGTTTTCTAAAACAAACCCAACATATGCTAATTAAAAACAACCTGTCAAAAGAAATGTACAGACAGTTATGTTTATTTAAAGAATTAAATTGAAGGTGGCACAAAGTGAAAGGGAAAATAATATGCCCATTAAAATAATGTAATTACAATAATTAAAAAATAAAATTTAATTATCTTATCCTTAATTACCACCTGCACACAAAATATTTCCATAGTAATGAAGTCTGAAAATAACCTGGTGTCTTAAGCTGCTTTTTGATTTTTTTGGAAAAGCTGAAGCTTATGATTTCAAAGACACCAGAGAAGGGCTATAAGTCCTAAAAATCCCTCAAAGCCTAGAAAGAAACCTTATTTTGGATTCAGTGGAAAACCAGGAATTGAATCTATTTCTGAATGACCAAGGCACTCATAAATACTGTTATATCAATTGACACTAAGGAATCAGAGTCCAATTATAGTTTAGGTAAAAGTGTTCAACTCCTGGAAAGATTAAGGAACTGTGTCTTCAAAGAAGCCAAGTCTACCTAGGGATGTCATCCAGACATAGACCAAGGGGCACAAAATAAAATAGACATACAAGTATCAATTTTAAGCAGAAGATATTATGGAAGTTTTAAGGAATATGACAGCATAGGATGGTAGTTTTTTAGAAAAGACCTTAGATATTACTGGCTCAAACCTTGTCCTATTCCTGATTCTATATATGAGGAAAATAAGGAGTCAAATGAATTCTTCAAGCTCACAAAGATTATAAGTAACTTAAAACTTTGACAAAGATGGTAGCACTCTGAAGTTTTTGTAATGATTTCTCAAATTCTGTTTTCTCCTCTCAAGATAAATAAATACCCTTACATAATAAGGCATAAATGCTGAACTTTAATCATGATCTTAACAGGCTGATTAACAATGTTAACATAATTAACATTAACAAGTTGTATCTTGTAACTTGCAACTGACCATGAGAGATACTGAAGGAAACAAAGACTGTTAGATATGGGCTGGGAATTCAGAACCTTATTGATCATTCCCGAATTAATTTTATAGGTTTGCCTTTTAGGCCATACTGTGATATGCCACATATTGAGCCACAGAAACAGCAACAGCTGTATCAGGAAACATACACACACATATATACATTTATGTATATATACATATGTGTGTATATGCATGTGTATGTGTCTGCCTGTGTCTGTGTATGTGGCCTGTGTCTGTGTCTGTTTGTGTCTGTATATGTGTGTATAAACTCATTAAAGCTGAATTCCTTTGCAAAAGAAGATAAAGATCATATAATTGCAATCCCATCTTTCCCTGTGAATGCATCCAGACATCATTCCATCTTTTCCTTTCCTATGCCATCTCTATATTCGGTACCTCAAAGTCACCCTCCTTCAAACTTTTCCAGCAACAAAAGACATTTTATTATGCTGCCATAATAAGATTCAAAGTTAATTGTATTCAATTCAAGAACTTTTGTTCAATACTTATGTGTTGAGAGGTTATTTTGTAATCAACATTCCTTGGCCCTCACCTTCTGCCAGATACTAATTTCCATGTCTCCTCTGCCAGCCAGACTTCCTGACTTCCTTCAAGTCCATTAATCCCTCAGTCTTTTTCATCTGTAAAATGAGGGAGTTGGCTAGATGACCTCTGATTTCCCTTCCTACTCAATATCTATGACCTAATGACCCTTCAAAGGCCTTTTTCTCCTTCAACGAATAGTATCCAATTTCCCTTACCACAGCATAGTGTAGTGGATTATTTGAATTCAAGAAGACCTAAATTCAAATCTCAATTTAGATAATTGTAGTAGTATGATTCTGGGTAAATCTCTCTCTAATTGATTTACATTCTTATTCAATTTCACCCAATCAAAGAAGGGAAGAAGTGGAAGGAAGTGAATGTTAATGGGAATACAAAAAAAAAAAAAAGTAAACATTTTTCCTATCCTCAAGAGCTCTTATAATAATGGGGGAGACCATATGCAAATAGCTACATGCATATTAAATATTGTTGTGTTCATCCTTCCTTGCAGAAGAACACCATGCCATGACTTGCACTTAACTTTGTTTTGAGTGAGGGAGGTTTGTGCGGGTCATTAGCCTCACTTGTCCTCCAGAGCCATCTGAATCCAGAGATCTGATATTCCTCAGAATGACTGGAGATGGCCTAGGATGCACTGGGAGACCTTGGGCCCTTTAGGCCAAGGTTTTTGCAGGTATTCACTTAGGATGAGGCAACACCCATCCATTAAATAGGCCTATTTAAGAAGTAGCCAGAGCATGACCCCTTTAATGAGGCCAAGAAAAAGAAAGACATCAGGCTGGGTGGGAAACAACAACAGTTCCTACTGATATTCATTCTCAAGCTAGGAGGGTCCAGAGGAGCCCTCAGGTAGGGCTCCAGTGAAATCTCAGTTTCAGAGTGCAGCAGGTTTAAGTTTTGGGGAGAGGACACGACAGTTAAATATGTAGCGATTAGTTGGAAGGGTATTAAGGAAGGCATAAGCTAGGAGGAGTAAGAAACATCTAACCCAGAAGAACCACTCTTCTTATTCAGCAAAGTCATGACAAGAGTTTCTTGATAAGATCCCCAGGATGCTTATGAAAGAGTCTTTATTCTTCTCTCTTCCTCCAACAAATAACACTAGCCAGTATATAAATACTTAGATTTTCTTTAATGATTTGCTCTACAATTTATATTTCAATAAATTTAATAAGACATTGAAACTGAACAGCATAATGCAATCTAGCCTTCCTATCCCTGATCCAGTCAGGTTCCTATCATACTTCATTGATGAGCGCAAGCATCAATTAAATCCATTTTATTCTTTCCCTTCTATACACATAGAAGGACTTACTAACAGGAAAGTGACCTTTAAAAGCTATAATTTTAGAAATGCATGAGAAAATGCCTTACCTTAAAAATTATTCTTTCAATTGCACTTATTAGATACTTTTCTGAAAATTCGCTTTATTTTTGAGGAGCATGAGCACTGTGGGAATGTCAAAAAGAGTTGCCACAAAGGTGAGAGAAAAGGCAAGAATAGGGAATTTGAAGCCAATGAAGACAATCTTTGCTGACGTCTTAATTTTGCTGAAAAAGGCTCTGCCCTTAAACCATCATTTGACTCTGTCTGTTAAACTGTCTGAAATGTGATAGAGATGTGGTCTTTCCTCAACCCCACTACCACCTATAATTGATATAGTCACAGAAAACATAAAAAAGACAATAGGAGTAATAAGTTGTTAATGGAAATAAACACCAGGGGTGTATATGCCTTTTTTTATGTGAATCGGCAAAGGCAATATGTTTGGATAGGCTGAGAGATTTAAGCAGTTCTGTAACAGAGAAAGCTGGAGATAATGTAGGCTAGGATCTATATAAGAGGCCTATTTGTGGGAAGATGAGAGATTTTATCTTTTTCTTAGCCAATTCATTTATGGCACCCTTTATAATAGAGGATCAAATCTAGAAAGTTCATGGCTTCCAGGCTGACTAGAATACAGAGATATATTCACAGGAAGGAGGCAGTTTTGAGGCTTGACAGTCAAAAATAAGATATCTATAAATTCAAGAGAAAGCTAGCTCTGGATACTTAATGTGGAGCAGACCCTAAGACTGCATACACCAAATAGGTTACACTCTGGGCTTGAGAGAAAGACTTTGAGTTGGGTAACTTTATGAGGAACTCCCATGTAGAGAAAGATATCACAGGCCCTTTAGTAATAGGGAAGGGAGAAGCTTTCTCCCCTGTTCCTTAAATTTGTAACTCACTATGATTTGTATTCTAAATTTTTGTATTATCTTGTCATAGACATGTTTATTAGTAGGTAATATGCATATTATATATATATACATACATATATGTATGTATCAAGTATCTAGAGGAATATTTTGTAGATATTGCTTTTACTACGACATTTTAGTAAAATCCTTTGTATTTTAAGAACAATTGAGAGGCTAAAAAGATGGATCTCCTATCAGTTACTATCCTATATGGCAAACCAATGAGTCTTACCAGACTTTTTAAAATTAATATTTAGTGTTTTTATCTTGCCAGGCATTGACATGTAATTCTTGCTACAAGGGAGGCTAAGGCTGTCAGATCTCTTGAGCAAGAGTTCTGACTAATATTATGATTAAAAGCCCTAATTCATTTGAAGCACACCAATTGAGACTCATGAACTATTGTAGTAGAGTTGCTAATGCACGGTGTTTTCCTTAGAACTGTAGGTAGCAGTTATCTCCTGGAGATTAACTTAGAGTGTATAATATATATATATATGTGTGTGTGTGTGTGTGTGTGTGTATACATATATATATATATATATATATATATACATGTATATCCTTTTTTCCCTTTAAAAAAGCTCTATTGATATTTTTAACATTATCTTCATTTCCAAATACATCTCTCACATATCCTAACCATAAACCATACTTTGCACAAAGAATACAAAAGAAAAAAGGAAAAAAGCAATATGTAAAATTAATCACCATATTAGCAAGTCCAAATTATATATGCGATACGCTACACTCATTGATCTCACCTCTTCAAGGTGCATTATCTTAGCTCTTCTGGATCGTACTTATAAACAATCATTTTTAAAATTATTTTGTTTTCATTTCAATGAACAGGAATTTGTTTTCTAACCTTTTGCCTCCTCCATCAGAAAAAAATCCCCTGCAGCAAATATGCATAATCATGTAAAATAATTTCCAGACTGACCATGTCCAAAAATATATTTCATTTTATCAATTTAGAGATCACCTTTTTATCGTCAGGTGAATGTTAGTCTCTATTAATAGATAATCTGGAATCATGGAAACCCTCACTTTTAACCACACCACTAGTAATAGATAATAGCTTCACAGAAAAATCTTAGGCAGAAAGTCAGAATGTAAAGGAATGTGTTTTGATAATTGATTATTCCTCTCTGATATGAATTATTAAATATTTCATAAATAAATTCCCTGATACTTTTATGACTCAGATTTCTCCTGTATTTACACAGTCTTTTCATATTTGGTTCTGTTAAATATACTTCTTGCTTTTTGTATTCTTACCTATAGCTTTCTAATCCACCTTCTGACCACTTTTAAAATTCATCTTCACTGCTGAGTCACTTTTCTATTAATTCATTATATTTGACTAGTTCTTAACCCCTTTGTTACTAATGTACCCTGGCCTGTGCCCTTTCCCTTTCCCTTTGGGAAGGGTCATTTCAGGAGAAACAAAATGTGACTCTGGTATATTCATATTCTTAATTATAATTATAAAACCTGTCTACTTTCTTAATGGAGTTAATTGGCTAGCAAGAGAAGCAGCTGTAATACAATTTTTCTAAAAGAAAGATCTGTACTTCAATAAAATACACACTTTATTTATTAAAAGAAGAGAACGTTTTGTTAAGTCATTTAGCTTGACTAAGACCAGCACATTTAATATGCCTTACACAATTAGTCTCTATGCATGTCATTAAGTTGTTGCTAAGATGGATCTCTTATCAGCTACTCTCCTGTATGGCAATCCATCGAGTCTTATCAGATTTTTAAAAAAAAATAAGTAATGTTTTAATCTTACCAAGCATTGTAGCACATATATGTATTTCTTGTTACAAGGAAAGCTAAGGCTATCAGATTTCTCAAGCTAGAGAATTCTGACTTATATTATGACTAATGGCCCTACATATCCACAATAAGTCCTCTGCCAACATGGTATGGACACCAGAAAGGGGAGGAGTAATTAAGGGAATCACAGAGGATCATCACTTATCAGTCTAGATCTAAGAGTGTATTAAAGTTCCCCATATGGATAAATAGTGGTACAGAGACTGTGAGTAACATATGCACTTGTAGCCTATGCAGAACAGGAAAATCAAATCTTAAATACACACACAAGTGTTGTCTGTATTTCAATAATATTTAGATATAGGTAAATTAGTTTTTCTTACAATACCATTACTGAGTCTGTTATCTTTATTATAGTTATATATATATATATATATATATATATATATATATATATATATATATATATATATATATATATGTGTGTGTGTGTGTGTGTGTGTGTGTGTGTGTGTGTGTGTGTGTGTATATTTAGTTATATATATGTATATATATATATATACATATATATTTAGAAAGGTCTTCATTTGATGATTAATGACTTTACTCAAATTTTTTTTTACCATTGTAATATTTCCAATGTGATGCCAATGAAAACCAAAAAAGATAATGCTTAGGAAACCTTCCATCTCAATAATTTTATTTTGTGCACTTATAAAATTATCATAAAAGATGTTTTCTATTAACTTTACTATATTTATTCAAACTCAAGTATTATAGATATATCATATCCAATAAATAGAATAGATCAAGTTGAATATCAGGTATCAAAAATGCTATTGGTCTGTACAACAAAATGAATCATTTGTGCTTTTGAGAATATAGAATTATTAAAATATAAATAAATTCAGTTTCCCATAAAGTCAATATCATTTCTAAAAATGGTTACGTGTATACAGATTATGAGGAAGCTAGGTGGCACAGTGAGGGAAGTATTGGGTTTAAATCCAGACCCAGAATTTATTAGTTCTATAACTCTGGATATGTGTCTTAACCTTTTCCTGCCTCAGTTTCCTCACCTATAAATGAAGTAATAATAGCTCCTATCTCCCAAGGCTGTTATGAGGAAAAATGGAGACAATATATCATTTCTGAATGTTTTTTTTAAACCTTTAAAGCACCTATCTAGCTATTATTATTATATCTCAATGTGCAGATTGTATATTTCTATGTATGTTTAATAAGATACCCAGCATTTATGTAGTACACCAAAATATGCAACATAATGTTTTATATTCTCATTTTATATGATATTTATAATCACACATATGAAAATATATAGAGACAGATCTCACTTCATATAAGTCTATCATTCTGTATATCTCTAAATAAAGTAACTTTTACAATGAGAATTTGCCTATAAACATAAGGAAGGGAGGGAGGCAGGGAGACAGAAAGCAAGCCTGCATTCTTGGGAAGAGGAGACTGGCACAAGGTTCAATGACACATTTTCTTCAGAATTCTTTATATAAAATTGAATTTGGGTAATGAGAATTAGACAAATTGAAAACTGTTCATATTTGATAATGAATTTTGAACTAAATTTTGAAACCGCAATCTTCAGTGTGTTTTTTTTTTCTTGTCTTACTTCCTTCAACATTTGTGTCAGTGACTCAGATGAAAGCATTTAGAAATCTGTGTACAGAAAGTAAAGCATCTATTTTGGAGAGGGGATTCAAAACTCAACCAAATGAGGATCAATAGAGAAAAATGACAATATTTCCCTCAATATATGAAATCAGACTTTTAGAATAAAAAAAAGAATATATGTAGAAAAGGAATTAGATTTTTCCTTGATTCTGAAAGACAGAACTTGGACCAACATACAGAAGTTGCAGAAAAATTTTCACCTCTTAATAAGGAAAACTGTCTAAAAAATAGAACTATCCAAAAAGTGAATGAAAGTTTTGGGCTCTACTTAAATGGAGATCTCCAAGCAGAAGTTGGAAAGCTATTCTTTAAGTATTAGTCAAAGCGAACAAACTTTGAGATCTTTTTAAACTCTGAAATTCCATAACTCTTTCAGTTTTTGAAATAACTGATGCAGTTGGAAGGATGATTTGATTTCAAAGATCTGCTAACTCACAAATATTTTTCAGTACAGTTTTAAATTTTAAGTAATATTTGCAAGAAGAAAACTTTTAACAACATGAAAATATTTTGCATTTTTGGGTGAAAACTTTATAATATACTGAAAATTTTGCAAACAATAATCTTGTGTCCTGGGTCTTGAGCACTCTTTTTGATTCTGGAAAGCAGAGAGGAGTGTAACATTATTTTCACAGGTGATTAAGCTTCTCTTCTTAATTCTCATGTCCCCAATATCACTTTTAGACATCCTTTATTTAGATAAATTTGCCTCTTTTCTCTAGAGACAGGATACTTCATGGAACTTTTCCCATTTCCTGTAGACCCTATCACACCATGAAAATTGCTGATCTCACTCACCTAATCCTCCTTGAAACTCTCAGATCTCTCCACTTATTCCTAGGTTCCATCTTATTCCATCTCCTCTGGATTCTTGTTCAATCTTTCATATTTTCACATTCTTTCTCATTACTGACTTCATTTCTGCTTTAAAATGTTTAATTCTCAGATTCTTTGAAGTGATTGTCAAGTGTGGTGACAGGTGAGTGGACATGTAAGAGAGGAGGAGATGGCAAGGGGATGGGCATTTAAATCAATGAATAGAAATTAATTAGGCATTTACTGTGTGTCATGCACTATGTCAAGCACTGGGGATACAAAAAGATTTAAAGACAATCTCTGTGCTGAAGGAACTTACAATCTATGGGATAAAATCATGTGAACAATATATATACAAGACAATCCATATACATGATAAATGGGAAATTATTAATGGAGGAAAAAACACTAAAATTAAGAGATTTTGGAGAAGACTTCCAGCAAAAGATGGAATTTTTAGTTGGTACTTAAGTCAGGGAAGTCAACAAATGGAGATGAGGAAGAGAGAATTGCAGCAATGAAGAGACAGCCAAAACACAATTATAGAATTGAAATCACATAATACTTCTATCTCTCATTTTTAAAGCAGTTAGAAAGATAGTGGAAACTTCACTGGCTCTTGAGTCTGAAGACTAGTACATATCCACCCACTCTTCTTATTACCTTTTTTATTTTGGGCAAAACATGGGGTTCTCAATTACCTCCTCTATAAAATGAGATATTTTGACTAGATGGATGCTAAGGTTCTTTTAAGCTCTAGATTTATGGTTTTTCTATTTCTATAAATTCATTTTACAAATATTTAGTAATCATTTATTACACTGAAAATCCAGTTAAGAGGTCATGGGGAGTCAATAAGCAATATTATTCTTTTGTATTATCACATGATTCGATCTGGGATTTAGAATAAAAAGATGGGGGCTGATTTAAGGAAGAATTTGATGAGGGAAGAGGTGAGAAGCAAGGAAACTATTATGATAATTAAGGCAAGAGGCAATGAGGATTCTAACTGTGGCCAAAGGCAAAATAACAGTAGGAGTGATTGTGGTAACAGAATTAACAAGACTTGGCAATTGAAAGGATATTGAGGAGGAAGGATTAGAATTAGGAAAAATGAAGAGTTGTTGATGACTCTGAGGTTGGATTGGATGATTGAAAAGGTAGGGTAGTTTGAAGGAAAGATGGATTTCATTGGAAGGCAATACAGTTTATTTTTCAAGTGTTTTCCCTAGGGAATCCTACCCCATTTGATCAATCATTTTAATTGGTTCCTTCCTAGTTGAGAAAGAATAAACAATGGTTTACCTTGATCACTAGAAAAGCCTTCTTACACTTAATATCAATTATTTTGAAAAATAACATTCTCTTTTCCAGATTAAATTATTTTAGGGCCTTTTGGTTTATTTGATCAGTTTTCCAAATATTTTCATTTTTTCTGAGTTTGCTGGCTTGCTTTCCATCAAATCACTCCTATATGACTTTAGGGCCAGGATTATCCAGATTGGCTATTTAGATTAAGTATCTATTGTTCAGCCTCCCAACACATTTGACCATATATCCTTGAGCAAAATGGTCATTAAACACTAGACAAGCTGTCAAGAAGTCCCTTTATTTTGGAGAACAAAGCCAAACTTGCCAATGGAATTCAGTTTATCTTTAGCACCAATCTGATTTCTATGACCCCTAGATACTTAAACATTTGTGAAAGGCTGGAAGGTATTTTGGAAACCATATAGCAAACATGTTAAAATTTTAATTTTCCTCCCCATGTGCATCTGTGAAAGAGACTTGGTTTGAGATAATATTATTTATATTTCATATGCTTATTTTTATCTACCACAAGCTCTTAGATGTTTTGTGAAACACAATGGCTTCTGGCAAACACCAGTGACTGTGAATATTAATTAAAAATGAGAGAAACAACAACAAAATTACTCATTCCAAGCCTAATTTAACCAGCACCATGGGTGAGTTAAAGTATATTGCATGGTATTACAACCAAGAGATAACTTGGCCAATAAGAAGTTCTAACTTGAAACAGTTATGTGGGGGTTAGAAATTTAAATATAAAAAGCAAACTTTGCAATAATAAATATTAGGTAAAATTGTCATTTTTAGACATTTTTGATTCAGTTTGCCTATAAGCATCTAGGTGACACAATTGTTAGAGCAATAGGCCAGAAGTCAGAAAAACCTGAGTTCAAATCTCGTTTCAGAAACTTACTAAATGTGTAATCTTCAGCAAGAAATTAACCTCTCTTTACCTCAATTTTTTCTTCTGTAAAATGTGGATAAGGTGGATAATAATAGGAGCCACCTACCAGGTTGTGGTAAGGATAAATTGGAATAATATCCATAAATCACTTCCCAAATTTAAAGTGCTTTGTAAATACTATTTTATTTTTATATGTTAAAAATGAATATTTAATGGCAGTTTAATTTGCTTTGTTATATTATTTCCCAAAATTTGTTTTCATCATTTTGCCCTCCAAATGTGAAAATTTTACTATCAATAATATTTAGTACTATCTATATAAATTTAGAATTAACAGTGAAAAAAAGAACTGCATTTTGCTATAATGGTAAGTTTAAGAAAAAGCTAGTAATTTGAAAAAAATGATATGTTATACTACTTCTTCATTATCATGGTATAATGATTTATATAAAATTAATCAGTTAGAGTTAATTAGAGTCTTAAAATTTTTGAGCCTGACTCCTACATGGAGCAGACACTGCAATTTGGTTTTGAAGCAGTGATAATTTCACAATTTGGAGCACTTGAATAACCCCACAGTGTTTCATTTCTCCATGCAAAACCTGCTTATAGTTTGACATTTTCAGGCCTCTTCATGCTGTACAGGTTCACTGCATTGTAAATCATGCCTTATTAATAAAAATTAGCCATGTAATGTTTCAAATTAAGGTTTAAGTTCTCTTTAGAAAAATGAACTTTAACTCAATTTCTAGCATCTCTTCATTTTTGTGACTTTGAGTAGAACTGTACTTAAATTCATATTAAATATCTCCCAGTCATATGGGGAAAACCTCATGGGAGTACCTTGTAGGCCATATATAGGTAGATTAAAAAATACGTTTATTTAAATAATTTTCTCATTCTTTTTATTCTTAACTCTGTTAAAATTATTTATACCTACTAAACCAATCAGCCATTCAAATGGATCAATCAATGTTTCTTGAGCACCTACCATGTCAGGTGCTGTTCTAAGTTCCGGGGATACACAGACATGTGCAAAACAGTCTTTACTTTCAGGGAGATCATGGTCCATTGAGGGCAACAAACATGTACATATACAGATAAATGCACAATAAATTAAAAGTACTCTTTGAGGAGGAATGTACAAACAGCTGAGGGTGATCAGAGAGTCCTCCCATAGATGGTGATGCTTAAGTTGAGTCTTAGTAAAAAGTAGAACTTCTAACAGAAGTAGGACATTCTAGGCATGAGAGATAGTCAGTTAAAGGGAATAGAAATTAGAAAAGAGTGTTTTGTATGAGTGATAGCAAAATGGTCAATTTCACTAACTTGTACTATGTATAAAGGAAAGTAACACATGATGAGACTGGAAATGTAAATTAAGGCAAGGCTGTGACCACATTTGAATTCCAAAAAAGGAAAAAAAAATTTGTGTTTGATTTTAGAGGTGATGGAAAGGTCCTGGGTTGTATGAAAGGAAGACAAAGAAGGCACAGAGCAAAATATTTGTATACATGCTCAAACTTTCTAAAATTTCTTTCTTCTTTTCTTCTGTCTGTATCTCTCTCTCTCTACCACCCCCGTTCTCTCCATATCTTCATAAATTTATAGGCAGACAAAGTTGGAAGACACTGAATGTTTCTAATCCTAACTCTAATTCCAAATGTTAAACATTAATGGTAGGGTACTAGACTATTAGGTCCATAAAGGCAGGAACAATGAAACACATAAATGTTGTGTATTCTCCAGGGCCTCTCACAGTCTAAAACAAACTTTTTTTATTCAAAACAACTTGCTGAACAAATCAGAGTTAACTATGGCTAATTTGCTACATATTCTCGGGCTCTAACGTCTATGGTCAGGCAGACATGATATAGAATGTAAACTTCTACTCTTGTTTTGTCTTTGCCTTACTGCAGATTTTGGGATACTGAGTACATTTTTTTCTTTCAGAATAGTTCCCATGAATTTTTTTTTTCAGATATTGACAAGGGGGGAAAAAAATCTTTTTTATATTTTGTCGTCACTATTGGTGCTATTATTGTTGTTTTTATGGGTCTGCTTATCCAATGAAGTTCAAATGAAATATTTCTGACATAAGTCAGTATAGTATCTTATTTTATAGATAACGATCTGGCGACTGTTGCAAAAGTCAATAAAATAGTTGTTTTGTTTGAATAAAAGTATTAAGACATAAAACATTGTTCCTATAAGATCACTTAAATCTGACATGATATGAATAGAAAGTTTTCAGAAGAAGAGATCCATGCTATCAAGAGTCACATGAAAAAATACTCCAAATCACCACAGATTAGAACAATATGAATTACAACTCTGTGATACCACCTCACATCTATCAGATTGGCTGATGTGACAGAAAAGGAAAATGACAACTGTGGGAGATATGGAAAAAATGAAACTATTGCCTGTTAGTGGATTTGTGAATTAGTCCAAAGATTCTGGAGAACAATTTGAAAATTACCCAAACACTCTTAGACCCAGTAATACTACTACTAGGTCTGTGTCCCTAAAAAAAAAAAAAAAAATCAAAGAAAAGGAAAAGCTCCTTTTTGTACAAAAATATTTAAAGCAGCTCTTTTTTGTGGTGTCAAAGAATGAGAAATTGAGGGAACTGCCCATCAGTTGGGGATTGGTGGAATAAGATGTGGTATATGCGTGTTACATTTAACTGGGAAACATTTAATGAAATAAATTAAACAAACACATTTTAAAAGGAGAGAGTCTGGAACAATGGAGAAAAAAATTAACCATAAGAATAGAAGCCTGGGGTGGGGGACATCATAATTATCTTTAAATATTTGAAGGTACCTAACACATGCATGCCATCTTCCTCTTGGGTGCAGAGGACAAAATTAGGAGTTATGAATGCAGATAATGAAGAGAAACATTTCAATTTGAGAGAAATAAAAACATGAAAAATTAGAGCTATCTAAAAATAGAATTCATTTCCCCAGGATTTGGGGAAGGAGGGTCCTTCTCCTAAGGGTTTCATGACCACTTGCCAGATGTGCTATGTTAGAGATTGTTCTTTGGTTGTGGTTTAGAATAGAGTTCAGAATTAAGGTTAGCAGGTCTCACAGTTCTGAAATAGTAAGATTCTATTCTCTCAATTTCTGTTTATCATTTAGAAGTGGCTATAAATCTGTTTCATTATCACTACTCTTTTCCAACATTTTTTCTTCCTCTCTTTGTCACAAAAGAGTGCTATAGACTCCAATACCCTACAACTAATTGCTAGATTACTGCTATATAGTTCCTCTTCTCCCTCAGGATGGGTTAAGGAAAAAATAGAATAATACTTATGGGTTTCCATAAGACACCAGATTATTTTCATCTTTAATATCTTTGACCTTGATTCATTTTGCAGCAAGGGTTACCTGGTTCCCTCAGTCCTTTAGCTATTTTAAATCAAACTCTCTATCCTGACCCTTATATAATAGTAGGCATGGAGTCAATGGTAGATTCCTTGAATTATTGAGTTCATTGTTGTCAGGTCAACAAAACAATATTTAAAACAGATGAATTTAAAATGTATGGAAATTGCTCTTTTTCTATATAAAACATTTAAAAACAGTAAGCAATACAGTTATTGCCTATAATTTCTTAGCAGGCTAAAGTTAAGGCTAATTACAGAATGCTATAATTATAATCAACTATTATATCATGTTTTATATTTATTATACTTTTATGTATAAATACAATATTTATATCATATTATATTCAAGAGTTACACAAATAATTGAGTTAGAATTCTGATAATCTAAAGGACGTAATTTCTTTTAATAGCTATTTGAGTAGAAAAAAGGTTTTCAAATGAATAGGATGCTAAATTTTAATATATTTTGTTTACCTATTTTAGGCAATGTTTGTATGAAATTATAATACAAAGGGGTTTTAAGATATATTTAAAATATATACAAATGAAAAATAAAAAGAATGAATTTTTAAGTTGCATTTTCTTCTTTGAAACAATTGTATTAAGTGAATAGAAAGATAGAAGGATATAAAGTATGAGATCGAGAGAAACTTTGGTATGAAATTTTACATCTGGAAAGAACCTATTATTAAAACCTTTTTCTTTAAGCATTTCCAGATAAACAGCTTGGAAAAATAGTGGTTCAGCTGATATTAATCTTCATCTTTTGCAAGATACCAATGCAAGGAGGTGCATATTAAACACAAGTATTACATTGCTTTTGCTGTATATGACAAGACGTGCTCTGATGAAAATAAATTATTTGAGAAGAAGAAAAATATCGATTTTTGATGAAGCATGAAGGCTTATCTGACATCAGAATATGACACTGTTCTCTTCGAGCTGCCCTCCACAGGTTTCATTTGAAGCTTTTCTCCCCCTGAGATACCCAAGAACTTGATTTGATTTTTAAGTTGCTCAGTCACGTTTGGTTAGACTATAATGAGCACAGAAATGAGGGCTCCCTGGTGATTCATCATGGTTCAAATTCAACTGCACTCTCATTGTGTTGCCAAAGTTTTACAGACCTCCTTAAGAGGCTGATTGTTAAAACAAAAGGACACAATAGGAGCCCTAGTTGGATGTCGAAGTTGGCCTTATTTGAAATATACATTAATGTTTTCATTTTTAAAATATCCATTGTCATCTATTTATCTATACACACATATATATATATACATACATACACATATGTGTGTACTCATTTGTCAACATCACTGATGCTAAGGCTCAATGCTTTTTAAGCACATTCATCCAAATTCTTTCCCTGGAGACACAGTCACACTTTTATACAAATCAATAGGTTTTGTGAGTTTGAATATTTAGAAACAGCATTTCATCCATTACTTATATTTAGAATGATTAAGTTGTATTAAAGTATTGATACATAGTCACAGAAAAAATAAGATAACAAAAATCTATATTCATTTGTCTCCACAAAGATAGAGGTACGTGTGGTACGTGATCTTACACTACGATTTTGCTGTGATATATCCATGTATGTATTTATGTATTATGTGTGGATTAGCCCCACTAAATATAATCATATCTAATAAAATTCAATTCTATGCTGTCAGTTGTATTGTTTTTGGAAAGAATGCATTATAGTGCTCCCCCACAAAAAAGCTATTGCTTATGATCTAATTTGTCACTTAGAGGGGATGATATTTTCCTTATAATTTAAAATAATTTAACAACTTCTTTTTCTATGGAGATATGAAAAGTGAAAGTTAAGCCCAGTAATTCCAAATTTAAACAGAACTTTTCCATAAATATATCTTTTAGACAAAATGATGTACATATATAATCTAGTTGAGCATCAAATTTAGAATGCAAAACCAAAAACAAATTACACTAAATTTGAAAACATAAGAAATCTGTTATATTTGTTAGGGACAATATCTGATATGGAAATTTGTATTTCTATGATTATGATTTAAAATAACTCCTCCCCCAAATTATAAATAATATTAAAAGACAAATATCCCTTTTTAATAAGAAATGTTATGAAATTCAAGTTTAAGGCCCCGAGCAAGGCATAGAATCACCATGCAAACAGCGATTCTTAATAATTGATTTATTTTCAGTGAATATTCCTGAGGCAGAAAGGAGAGCAAAATTATTTACTCAGGAAAAATGAAATTTATCCTCAAATTTATAAAAGAAATTGCTACATTGCATAGCAAAACTTCTGAGAACTACTGTAATCAAATGTGATACATATATTTTCCATTTTTTGAAAGAAAATATTACTTCAATTATTTTCTCATTTATTATGGTTGAACATGATTTATTAGTAATTTGTGAAGGGTGGATTACAATGCTTGATTAACTTCAATGGATCTATGATTGCACTAATGTGGGTACATGCTCCATTGGTAGAGATTATAATACTCCTGTACCTTCTCATCTCAGTTTGCACAGCCCTCCTTCACTCAAACCAAAGTCAGCTGCAAGTCATGTCATCATCTTGATGTCATGGTCCCCTTCAAGAATGAAGGACATACACAACTTGTGAGTGAGTAGCAGCTATCCTCCTCGATTCTACCCCCCAAAACTGCCTTTTTTCTTCTGGATTTACTGTCTAGATTTCTTGCTCAAAAATCAAGCCTCAGACTCAAATTACTCTGGAGCTCATAGACTGGACAAATTCCCACCCACCTAGTACAGAGAGAATTTAAATACTAAATAGTAATTACTTCTCTTTTACCCAGGAACCCTGAGGGTCTTCTCCTCCTATATGAATGAATAAATAAAAAATCAAGCATTATTGCTTACCAGGTCACATGTACTTAGAATTTAAATTTAGACAAGCAAGGCAATGCCTAGGCTCAAGAAGCACATATTTTAATGAGGGAAGATAGGATATACAGGGGAGTGGTAGCACTGGAGGAATATTTTAGATAGGAAAGTCAGATCTAATGATTACTGGCATCATGGGTCAGAAGGATGACATATCCTTTCCAAAAGTGGTAGTCTTAATTCAGTCACTGATATCAGAGCCAGAACAGACAGTGGTGGGGTGGAAATGGGAAAAGTTACATCTTCGCAGTGGAATGACATAGAGATGTCTGAGAAGTAGCATAGTGGGCTTAAGACCAGTCTATTTCCTATTTATCCCTTTCTTGGTCTATGTAACTACTCTATCTTCTTATGTATTTTTTGCTATAAATTTTTGGTAGCCTACTCACAATCACTTCTTGATTCCTTTTTTCCAATGTGGCATAGCCTATATACACCCAACACCCACTTCTCTATTGGCTATTTGATGATCTTCAAATTGAATTCTTTAGAGATTATTATTAGTTAGTGTGAGTTTTAGCAATTACTCATTTCCATATGATTTCTGTGGAAGACTATTCTTCATAAGAATTACTCAATTTACAAAATAAGGCTTTGTTCCAAGGAGAAGACTGCCATCATTATCATTACTTTATAATTTTCCAAGAGTGATCCATCTCACTCATGTTTTCATGATCAATTTTGGAACAGAAATAGTTATCCTATGTAGTCTAGCTCTTTCTCTGTATATTTGTATATGTAAAGAAACATCTCTATCTATGCCTTTATATATCTTTATGATGTATGATATGTGTATTTTTTCCCTCTTATGTTTTCCCCTAGAAATTAAAAAGAAGGAAACAAAAAGCCATTGTGTTTGATTTTACTACAAAAATTAAAATATGTACAAAAGTATAGGTTATCATGGAAATATTTGAACAAGGTAGGGATGAATGAAAGGAAATAGATTTCAAAATACATCGCAAAACTAAACAAATTTAGTAAATATCTAAAAAACAAGAATTAGAAATAATAGGACTTAACACCTCAGTCTTTGATGAAGCTGAAAACATAAAAATCTTAGGAAAAACTCCTAATTTAATAACAACTGCTGGGAAATCTAAAATGCACCATCTTACACCATGTTCTATAATAATTGAAGATGAATATATGTGACCTGAGTATTAAAAATTATAACATCAAAATTTAAAGAGAAATATATTATATACCTTTCTCAATAATGGATAGGAGAGAAATTTTTATATCAAGAGTGAATAAAGATGATTACAAAAGAGAGTATAAATAATTTTATTACATGAAATTGTAAAGCTTCTACACAAACAAAATTATTGCTGCTAGAACAATATTGATAATGATTAAGAATAACTAAATGTCTAATGAGAATTTTGTATTCAAAACACTTCAAATTATTTTTAAAAATCTTCTTAAACAATATTCCAAAGGAAAAAAATAGAACAATTCATATTCAGAAAATTATCAAAGATGAAAATAATCAGTTTTGAAGGAATGGTGGAAAGAGAGGCCAACCAGTATGTTGTTAGTGACATTGTACATTAATGCAATTATTCCTGAAAGCAATTTGGATTTATACATAGGACTAGAAAAAAAGTAGATGTCATTAATGAGGGGAAAGGCCAAACAAATCATGGCATATGTTCATCACAAAATTTTTTTTCTGAGAGAATGGTCATGCATGATGAATATAAAGAATTGTGAACTTAAATTAACTGATAACAGAGTGAAATAAGCAGAATCAGGAAAACTATGTCTAAATTTCTAAAACAATGTAAATGGAAAGCAAAGGACAAAAATCAGAAATTTTTTTAAAATGAATGCTTCAAAATCAAAAAGAACCATAGTGGCTCAAAATGAGATACAAAAAAAAATCTTTCCCAACTCATTTTCAGAGGTCAGGGGTGCACAGCATTTAGATGAAGACATATTTTTTTTTAAATTTATTGATCAGTTCTCCTAAATGATTTTTGTCATTTTAAAATATTTATTATAGGGAATAGGCTAGTTCTCTGAGGAGGTGAGAGGAACTGGAGACAGTAAAGTAAATGTAGGTGATATTAAAAATAGATTAATTAAATCTATCCATTAGTATCCATTAGTTTCTTCTTCAGTATTTCAATACATCCATAACTTCAAAAGTGAATCTACTTGGTCTGCTTGTATTCATCACAATTGTTCCATATCTTAAGGTACTTTCTGTGGTTAATGACCTACTCTTCAACCCCAAGATACAATTATCACAAATTTTATAGTAATTTGTATTTCTACATATGTTAGAGAAAGCCCATGGACAACAGGCATCAGGATATTTTGGACCCCTGTTCAGACTTTTCAAGTAAGTATCAGAACTTGTACTTCAGTAATTTTGGTATTAAAAAGCTAAGATCAGTTTCATAGCAAAATAGGTCAAAAGATTAGAGCTTTAATGGAAGTTGTAAGTGTTAAGGTTAACCAAATCCATTGATTTTATTTTTCCCAAAGGTCTAACTCTATCAATGTAATTAAACCATTCACTCCCAAAGTAACTGATTTACTTTTGAAAATTTTTATGCTGATAGCTAAATACATACACACATCGATCATAGATATGCATGTCACATGCATATATAATAAAACCATTATTAATATGTTAAGAATATATTATTGGACCGGATTTAGAATTAAGGGAGTTTGAAGAAATAGCAGAAAGAATACTATATAGATGCAATGGTAATTTAAATGGGAAGATCTTTCCCGTTCATTAATAGACCCATATGACCTGCTTATGTAAGTCACATTGTTGTGGGAGGAGTTTTCTATGCAGGTAGAACAGGAAGGGTGGAGCAAAACTGGAAGGATGTTGGTGATGGCAGTTGGCAGCAGAGGAGAAAGGATGCAGGTAGACAGGCACAGATAGACTACTGAGTGTTTGTTTGTGGGAAGGCCCAGGAAGGAGTGGAGGAAAAGCTTGGGAATAGCTTTGTACCCTATAGTGCTAATGTGCATTGTCTTCTTGGTTACTATGACAGATTTGGCTCTCTGGTGATGGAATAAGGCTTTCTGGGGTCTGAATAAAGGTTCTTCTTCTGCCTTCTATATAGAGACCCTGTTATACTTTGAAATTCAGAATTACATTAGCATATTCATAATTACCCTTGGTGTTTGAATATTGCAATGGGACATAAAAAAAGCTAAAATTCTGTTTCAATTGCTTATTCACTAAAGATCTTAAAAAACATCATAATACCTTTGGGTTTCAGTTCCTTCATCTGTAAAAATAAGAGGAAGAGAATAGGTAATTGCACAGGCTTCTTCCAGCTCAACCATTTTAAGATACAATGGAATTATATTTTCTGATTACATGTAAGTATTAAAAGTAGTATTATAAATGTATATATATAAGCACTTAGAAAGTTACTTACAAATTATATACAAAAAGTTGTAGATATTCAAAAATGCTTACATTTGCATATAAAAATATTTGAATTATGTAGCAAGGCATTAAAGTAATAGCCCAATCATTATTAATTTCCTCTGGTATTTATTGTCACAATATTAATCATGATGAACTCATTTGGTATTAATGTGGATGTCATAACTAGTTCTTTGGGATTTCTACAGTAATTCTGCAGTGATTAATTGAAGAATGATTTTAAAGGGTTACCAATTTTCTTAATGCCTCCTACCTGACAAAGTAGTTCAGTTGCAGTTTTGCAGGTATGAAGTAGAGCAGGCACATTATTCTTCTTTGCACTGAGTCAAAGTTAATCTTTGGGTTCAAATCTCCTGTGGGTAGTTTGGCTCATTTCTTGCTGCTCTCATTCACAATCCTAGCACACCATCATGATTAAAATGCCATCTTTGAAAGATTAGTCATCTAGTAAAGGTGACTATTTTGAATATAGTTTGAAACTGGGTTATGAAGCAATATATTAGTTTAAAGGAAAAATTGTTGAAACAAAAAATTCTACCCTAAAATGATAATAAAATATTTTATCTATAAAGTATTTATCCAAATATTGTATCTATAGAAGGTGTGTGTGTATGTATGTGTGAGTGAGAGTACACACATATATCAATTGTATATATGCACATATTGGTACCAATAGTAGAGTTATGGACTTAGAAATGGAAGTGGATGAAAGGGAACTAGATGAGAGTGGTTTATAGAAGCACTGAGGACAAAACTCAATAGATCAGTCATTATTTTAAGTCCATGTGCATAAGCTAATACACACAAAAGCATATACACACACATATATAGTCATATTTTTGCAAAGAACAGATCATCTGAGATAGTATCTGATAGATACTTGATTACTTTCTGCTGTCTCAGTAAAACAGATAAGCAAATATGTAAATAAAGAGATAGATTAAAAATATGAAAAAACATTCAGCATAGAAATAACTGTCAATAACATTTACTTTGCAAAAGGGTAACATCTACAAAAATATTGAAGCAAGTGAAAACAATGACTAATGAGAAGACAAGAGGTTATAAGGACACTAAGTATATTGGAAGACAGAATTAGGCTGCCAAGAGGTCTTGATAGATGAATATAATGAGTTACATCAAACTTCAAGATCTTCAGGTGGTTAAATTATAAAAAGGTTTTTTTTTATTCCATTTGGTTTGCTTCTTATACATGCTACACATAGTATTTTACTATCCAGCAAGTCACTTTGTTGGAGGACCTCAGTCCCGTCATCTGTGAAATAAAATGACTAGATGCCTTCTGACTTCTCTTCTTGCTCTAGAGATATGATCCTATTCAATGAAAGGACAAGTCATCCATTTCTAAAATGTAGGAAGTACTTGTAACAAATACATTGAGGAGTTGGTAAAGAAGGCTTTCTTTAAATCTTAAAGTATTATAGAACTATTCAGTATTATTGTGGTTGGTTGTTGTTAGTACCATTAATGCTATTAGGATTAATAGTTCATTCCCTTTTTTTTGTTATTCTTGGGGTTTTCCTTTACAGTATGACTAATATGGAATTGTGTTTTGCAGAACTGCACATTTAGAACCTTCTAAAGGAGTGGGAAGGGAAGGAGAGAGAGGGAAGAAAGGAATTTGGAACTCATTTTTTTAAAATGTTAAAAATTTTAAGTGCAATTAGGAAAAATAAATATTTAAAAATAATTCATTCTGTATTCAAGGGTAATTTGTTAAGTATTTACTACATACTAGTCACTGGGTTTAGAAAGACTTAAACAAATTATTTCTAATCTCAAGGAGATTACATTCTATTGAGAAGAAACAGCAAGTGCACATATAAGTAAAATTGAATTATACATCAAATAGTTACAATATAATATTTTTGGGAAGAGTATTGACATCCTGGAGAATCATGAAATGTCTAGCCTAGCAGGTGGAATTTGCAATGAGATTTAAAGGGAGTTAGAGGTTTCATGAAGCATAGTTGAAAAGGAAAAAAATATCACAAATGGGAAATAGTAAATACAAAGGTAGAGGAGCAGGCTAGGTATTTTCTGGCTCAACTCTACAATAACCTAAGATTCTTAGGGGACTAGAAACTCAATAGAATTGTGAATTGGTCTTCCAAAATGCAAATGAGTTCTTAGGCTACATGGAAAAACTATACGAGAGAGAAAATAATCTTTTGCCACGGTCAGATCAAATCAAAAATATTGTATTCAACTCTAGTTAACACATGGCACCCTAGCTATCTTTTGGCCATGCTTCTATGTTCCACACTTTATCTACCCTGGACACTCAAGCTCTGGTGCTGAAGGCATTCTCTTTTGCCTGTGGTTGAGTCATCACATCTAGGCAATCTTAGGTCTCAACTTTTCTGCAGTATAGAAACAAAAATTTAAACAGCCCCTGCTGTCAAAGAGCTTTTATTCTAATATAAGAAAAAAGATATCCATGGTACATAGCACAGTGCCTGGCAAATCCTAATCACATTTCTTGCATTCATTTTTTATTCTAATTTTAGAAGAAATGATGTCAAATGGAATGCTATATGGAAGACAGCAATAAAGGTCATTGTTATTCAAGCAGAATCAAAACTGTTCCATCTGAAGAATCATTTGAAGGAAGTGGGGAAATTTAATATAGAAGAATAAAGTGAGGGAAAACATAATAGTTGTATTTAAGTATTTGAAATGCATGTACAAATTATTCCACATGTTGAGTCTGAAATACAGAACCTCTAACTTTAATTGTCCTGTAAGCAGTTGGAGATGTAGGTCTGAAGACTGGGAGTAAAAAAATGTAATGCTACTAGGTCTGTAAGCTAAAGAGATCAAAGAAAAATAAAAGAGATCCATATGTACAAACATATTTATAGCAGCTCCTTTTTGTGGTGGAAAGTACTTGGAAACTGAAGGATTATCCATCCATCAGGGAATGACTGAACAAATTATGAATGATGGAATAGTATTATGCTATAAGCTATGATGAAAGGAATGGTTTCAGAAAACCTGAAAAGACATATGTGAGTAGAATCAAGTAAAAAATTTACACAGTAGCAGAAACATTATAAAGATAATGAATTATTAACGACTTGGTATTTCTGATCAGCACAATGACCCATCATAATCTCAAAAGGTTAATGATGAATACTATATACCTCCAGAGAGGGAATTGACAGACTCAGGGTGCATATTGAAGCATTCTCTCTGTCTGTCTGTCTCTCTCCTTCCCTCCCTCCATTTTTGAATATGGATATATAATAGCAATTTAAATGGAAAGATCTTTTTCATTCATTAATAGACCCATATGACATGCTTAAATCACTTGGAAGCCTCAGTCACATATGGTGGGAGTAGCTTGCTGAATAAACAGAACAGGAAAGACGGAGCAGAACCAGGAGGAAGTGAAGGAGTATTGTTGGGACAGAGGAGAGAGGACTCAGGCAGGCAGGCAGGCAGGCAGGCAAGGCTCAGGCTCCTAAGTGTTTGCTTGTGAGGTCCTGGGCAGATGGGGAAATACAGGGAGGTTTGGAAATGACTTCTTCCCCTGTGGTAATCATATTTATTAACTTCTTGGCTACTATGACAGATTTAGCTTTCTAGTTCTGCAATTTGGTTTTCTAGTGTCTAAATAAACATTCTTTCTTCTGCCTTCTATATAGAGACTTTTATACTTTATGATTGAGAACTACCCCAGCATATTCATAGTCACCACCAGTGCTGTGAATATTGCCTTGGCAATACAGGTTAATGCAGAAATTTAGCTTGCATGCCAATTTGTAATTAGTCTTCTATTTCTTGCCTTCTGAATGGCTGAGGGAAGACATAGAGGGTGGGAGAGAATTTGAAACAAAAAATAATATAAAATTGAACCAAAAAATAAAAACAAATAAAAATGGATTAACCCCAAACAAAATGACTGAGAGTAATATTAGAAGTGGAAATAAGAAGTTATTGAAAAGCAAACTTGATAACTTTTTTCCTGAAGTATTTATTTCATTGTTTCTTTCAGTGGCACCATCATTCACACAGATAATTTGCTCAAAATCAGTCTTCTAACTTTTAGTTCTTCTTTGTCCCTAGCCTTGTTTGTTAAAACAAATCAGCCTTCCTGGATTCAATAAATAACTCTCTACATCTGCCTTGCTCTTCACAAAGTAATTACTCATTTTTATTTTCATACATCCCTCCTACACCTATGCCATGGCCAGGGAAGGTGTGTGTGTGTGGGGGGAGGGAATACTACTTTCTACAGGCAAGATTTGCTCAAAGCATTTTTTATTTTTTTTAAAGCTGGCCAAAAGCAATGAAATGGACTTTTTTTAGATGAAGTTCCTGATCCTTAAAGTATCCTTAAATGACTGGTGTCATAAATATCAATATTGAGGGCTAGATTGATACAGATCTATCAATATCTGTATCTCTCTCTCTCTCTCTCTCTCTCTCTCTATATATATATATATATACATATATATATATACATATATATATATATATACACATATATATATGTAATAGAACGTTAAAAATGAACATATATGGGAGTCAGTACACATGTTAGATCTAGACTTTTCTGCATGTTTAAATTCATACATCTTGTCATAAAATACAGTTACTGAGGTAAGATCATGAGCTTAAGGGTTCCATAAAAATCTTTAAATTAGCCTGGCTTTAAGAACTGCACCATACCTTTCTTGGAAATGAATAGAAGGAAGACAGGTGAAGGTTACAGATACTTGTTTCTTGGACTATAGCAGAAAAAAAAGGAAAATTTTGTAATGGAATTGTCTAAACTGACTTCTATGCTTAGTAGACTAAGTTCCATCAAAGCAAGGTAGCACCTTACTAAACCTGGAATCTTACCCAGCAAGTATTGCTTATACAATAGATGTGCATGATTTTTTTTTAATTCATTTGGGAGCTATCTACATGGAAATGAAAGTTAATGCACAATCATGAAAAGTAATAATAATAATAGAAATAAACAGTCATAATTAGCAATGATGATGACGACAGCTAATGTTTATATGTGTTACATGTCTGGCACTGTGCTAAGTGATTTTGAATATTATCTCATTTGCTCCTTACAACAACTCTGAGAGACAGTGTAACAGTAAGCACCCCAACATACACAGGGGTATCTGTTAGCATAGTTTCTTAGATCTGCATTCAAAAAAGGAAAGCACCTTTCAAGGGGTTAATAATCACTTTAATCAAGCATATGTATCATTCCTTTAACCAAGCACACATATCATTTACCAAGTTCAGAAGAGTCAGCACCCTGAACCTGAAAGAAAATACAGAGAAGTCAAAAAGACAACAGACATGGCTTCCTTTGCCTGACCATAATTCAACAGACAGATACTGTCTGACCATAGTTAGAGAGAGGGAGACACGGACATCTGGGTTTTCAAGGCTGGGGGGGAGGGTTCCTTAAAGCAGCTTCCCAGAGTCCTCATCCCTTTGAACTTTCTTAGGAATATTCTGAGGATCACCTGGCAGGATAAGGTACCAGACACTGAGGTCCTTGCTCAACCTGAACTGCCAACCATTCAAATTATGCTTCAGTGCAACTCCGATGGGCTGGCCATGTTGTTCCAATGCAAAATGTATGCTTGCCAAAAAACGTATTTTATGAAGAACTCATGTGGAGCAGGCAATCACATGGAGGGCAGAAGAAACAATATAAGGACATTCTCGAGGTCTTTCTCAAGAACTTTGGATTTGACTGTGCATCTTGGGAGGCACTGGCACAGGACCACTCAGCATGGTGTGCCCACATCAGAAAAGGTGCTCTATGAGCAAAGCAGAATTGAGACAGCACAAAGGAAACATAGGATGCATAAATTTGGAGTTACCACCCCAAATATTCACATGGACTATCTGTGCCCAGTCTGTGGTAGAGCATTCTGAGCTCATATTGGTCTGATCAGCCACAGCTGGACATACTGAAACTTCACTTTATCATGATGATGTCATTTTGGTCCTCTTCAAGAATGAAGGAAAATAACAAACAGACAGGTGTTATTATTATCCCCTTAGAGTGGGTGAGGAAAGTGAGGCAAACAGAGATTAAATTAATTGTCCAGAGCCATATAGATCATAAGTCCCTGAAACAGAATTTGAACTCAGGTCTTCGTGATCCCAAGCCCCACCTTCTATCCATTGTTCTACTTCACTCTCTTGAGGGAAGGACCAAAACTTTGGGGATACCCAACTTAAAGAATCAGAAGGATAGAGAAGAGACAAAAAAATAGAGAAGAATTTGAAAAAGAGAAGAATCAGGAAAATGTAGTCACACATCCAAGGAATAGGTTAAGTTGAATGTTAGAAAGGAAATGAGATTTTAAGAGGTTGAGAAAGTTATTAGTGAGCTAGTGACAATTTACATATACATATATATACACACACATATATATACATGTGTATGTATGTACATGTTTTATGTGTGTATATATGTATATGTATATATACATATACTAAATATGTAGATATATACATGTACAGAGAAAGATGTGTATGTGTACATGTATCTATATATGTGTATGTATATATACACTGACACCTTGATACATATAGGTATGTATGCATGCATACATATTATATATACGATACAGAAGAAGTAATACATGGAACTAGAGCTGCATATTGTAAATGAGGAAATTAAGACTTGTTTTTAAAAAGGATTTTCATGTCCAATACATTTACAAGTAAATAGAAAGTGAGAGATTGAAGAAATCTGAGAAAGAAGGAATAATTACTGTAATAAGTCCTGGCAAAGGTAGGGAAATTAGCCTTTGTGGAAACTAGGGTCATGTACTGTGAGGCTGACGGAAGATTTCTCTTCCTTCACTGCTAATTCTCAGCAGGCAACTGCCTACTATTCAGAGCCATGCTCAAAGTTCTCATAAAAGTTATTCTGTAGAAAAAAGATTTACATATATTAGCATATATAAGATACATATATGCAGCTACTCAGTGCAGCAGCATCCCTTCTTTCTCCACAGCAGTCAGCTACAACCCCCGGTTTCCCAGCAACCATGTCGAAGGGACCTGCAGTTGGCATTGATCTTGGCACCACTTACTCCTGTGTGGGAGTCTTCCAACATGGGAAAGTGGAGATCATTGCTAATGACCAAGGAAACAGGACCACCCCCAGCTATGTCGCCTTCACCAACACAGAACGTTTAATCGGTGATGCTGCAAAGAATCAAGTTGCAATGAACCCCACCAACACAGTTTTTGATGCCAAACGTCTGATTGGTCGCAGATTTGATGATGCAGTTGTACAGTCAGACATGAAGCACTGGCCTTTCACAGTGGTGAATGATGCAGGCAGGCCTAAGGTCCAAGTGGAGTACAAAGGGGAGACCAAAAGTTTCTATCCAGAGGAAATGTCTTCTATGGTCTTGACCAAGATGAAAGAAATTGCTGAAGCTTATTTTGGGAAGACCGTCACAAATGCCGTCGTCACAGTACCAGCCTATTTCAATGATTCCCAACGTCAGGCCACTAAAGATGCTGGCACCATTGCTGGTCTCAATGTGCTCCGAATCATCAATGAGCCAACTGCTGCTGCTATTGCTTATGGCTTGGACAAAAAGGTTGGTGCCGAGAGAAATGTGTTGATCTTTGACCTTGGAGGTGGTACTTTCGATGTCTCCATTCTTACCATTGAAGATGGCATCTTTGAGGTCAAGTCCACAGCTGGGGACACCCACTCGGGTGGGGAGGACTTTGACAACCGAATGGTCAACCATTTCATTGCCGAGTTCAAGCGAAAGCACAAGAAGGACATCAGTGAGAACAAGAGGGCTGTTCGCCGTCTTCACACTGCTTGTGAACATGCAAAACGCACCCTCTCTTCTAGTACCCAGGCCAGTATTGAGATTGACTTCCTCTATGAAGGTATCGACTTCTATACATCAATCACTCGAGCCTGTTTCAAAGAGCTGAATGCTGATCTCTTCCGTGGCACGCTGGACCCTGTGGAAAAGGCCTTAAGAGATGCCAAGCTAGATAAATCACAGATTCATGACATCGTCCTGGTGGGTGGTTCCACTGGAATTCCAAAAATCCAAAAGCTTTTGCAAGACTTCTTCAATGGCAAGGAGCTCAACAAGAGTATCAATCCTGATGAGGCTGTTGCTTATGGTGCAGCTGTTCAGGCTGCCATTTTGTCTGGAGATAAATCTGAGAATGTGCAGGACTTGTTGCTGTTAGATGTCACTCCTCTTTCTCTTGGAATTGAAACTGCTGGTGGAGTTATGACGGTTCTGATCAAACGTAATACCACCATCCCCACCAAGCAGACACAGACATTTACCACCTATTCAGACAACCAACCTGGTGTGCTTATTCAGGTTTATGAAGGTGAGAGGGCAATGACAAAGGATAACAACCTGCTTGGCAAATTTGAGCTCACAGGAATCCCCCCAGCACCCAGAGGTGTTCCTCAGATTGAAGTGACATTTGACATTGATGCAAATGGCATTCTCTCAATGTGGATAAGAGCACAGGCAAGGAGAACAAGATCACCATCACCAATGATAAAGGACGTCTGAGCAAGGAAGACATTGAGCGTATGGTCCAGGAGGCTGAGAAATACAAGGCTGAGGATGAGAAGCAGAGAGACAAGGTGTCTTCCAAGAATTTTCTTGAATCTTATGCTTTCAACATGAAGGCTACAGTGGAAGATGAAAAACTGCAAGGCAAAATTGGTGATGAAGACAAACAGAAGATCCTTGACAAATGTAATGAAATAATCAACTGGCTGGATAAGAACCAAACTGCTGAGAAGGAAGAATTTGAGCATCAGCAGAAAGAGTTGGAGAAGGTCTGAAACCCCGTCATTACCAAGCTGTACCAGAGTGCAGGGGGCATGCCAGGAGGCATGCCTGGTGCATTCCCGGAGGGTGGAGCAGCCCCATCTGGAGGTGCTTCTTCTGGACCCACTATTGAAGAGGTGGACTAAACAACAGAAGAAAGAGCATTCCACACAGCTTTTCCAAAAATTGAAGGACTCAAAATTTGTAGCCAAGGCAGTGGCAGTTTAAAAGTAACATTTAAGCTACTGTATAAATCTGGGCATTCTGAATACTTGAATGTGTGCAGAGGGGAGAGAAGTGAACAACATTGCACTTTATCAGTACTGTAAACAAGTGGAAATGCAATTCTTGTCCTGGAGAATAAAAATTATTTAAAATTGGCACCATAAAAAAAAAAGATACATATATGCACACATATATCTTGATTCTGTCAATCAAACAAACAAGTTGAATTGAACTTCCAAAGGACATTTCAAAAACTTGATGACAGTTATCGTGTCAAGATCAGCGAGTTTTCTCCTTTACTATTCATCAAACATTTAATATTATTAATTAAATTAAATGTCTCCAGTTTCTTCAACTGATCTTCATTTATCTTTGTATCCTAGGTTGTGAAATGAGCATAGTTAAGACTTGAATTCAAATCTGACCTCAGATAGTTATTATTATTGCCTTGTACAAATAACAAATTCTTTTTGTCTCAATTTCTACATCTGTAAAATTGTGCACAGTAATAACACCTGCCTCTCAGGGTTGTTGCTAGGATCAAATAAGATAGTATTTATAAACTGATTTAGAAACCTTAAAATACTACCTAAATGCTAGCTATTGTCATCATTGTCAGCAGTAGCATCAAGCATCTTGTGCATATTCCTAGCTTACCAGTGCTTTTCCTAATAGGTCTTCCCTAAACTGAACACAGTATTATCATTTTGATCTACCCAGGACAGAGTACTATAGAACTATATTTCTCTCAATTAAATCTAAAAAAAAAATCTAGATCTTTTTCAGTTGCCATATTTATTACATAGTGTGTCCTCTGGTTCCTGCTAGGGAGCATCAACTCTTATTAGACTATCCATTTCCTGTCTGTCAGTGTTTCTAAGTGACTGGCTCACCTTTTTTAGTCATGAATATATAAAACAAGTTTTTTTAATTTCTCATGAATAAGTTGCTACTGGTGCTATCCCTTCATATTTTTATTTCTTTACCCCAACTGCTACAGGAGCTGTTGCAAACAGGGTTTTTTTGTTTTGTTTTGTTTTGTTATCTTTTGCAAGCCTTCCTCACAATTGCCTCATCTGTGGTCCTAGCTGAAAACCTTGTCTCATTTGTCACTAAAAAGCTGAGACCATTCTTTAAGTCTTTCTTTCTCATATCCTTTTGACATTGTCTGCCATTATCATTTCTGCTCCAGTGCCTTACTATGAGGTGATCTTTCTGTTCATCCAAGCTTAGCTCTCCACATGGATCCTTGATCTTGCTATCTTCTCAGTAACTTGTCCTCAGCATTTTCTCCATTATATTTAATCTCCTTTTCTGTTGCCTAGAAATACATTCATATGTAACTTGTCCTAAAAACTAATACTAAAACCTCCTTAGATCATACAAAGTCCACCAGTCATTGTCCTATATCTGTCCTTCCCTTCTCAACTAAACACTCTGGGGAAAAAAAAGTTTAGATGATTGTTCCTCTATCCTTACTAAACCCTCTGCAAACTGGCTTCCAACCTCAATAGAAACTGTTTGTCCAAAGTGGCAAGTGACATCTTTTTAATTACCAAATTAAATTATCTCTTCTTTATCCTCATCTGTGCAGATTACTCTGCAGCAATCAACACATGATCATTTTCTCCTCTTGTTTACTTTTTTCTTTATGGGTTTTCATGAGTCTGTTCTTTCCTGGTTCTCCTAGATATCTGACCACCTTCTTATTTTTTTTTCTGGCTTTTTATCTGTGCCACACTGACTCACTCTGGTGTCCACGAGTATTCATCCTATAGCATCTCTTTTCCCTCTAAGCTTTCTTATTTGGTGAGCTCCTCAGTTCCAATTGGTTAAATTATCAATATATATCCATATGATTCCTACATCAATTTATTCAGCCTTAGAAACTCTCCCAAGCTACATTCATGCACCACAAATTGCCTTTTCTACCATTCAAATGGGAAATTCAATTGGTATCTTAAGTTCAACATGTATAAATTCATTATCTTTCACATCAAAACTTCCCTCCTTGTGAATTGTATTAATTTCTAGGGGAAAATGATGCCCTGTGGTTTCTTGCCTTTGCAACATCAGTGTCATCCTAAACATCTCCCTCCCATTCATCCTAAACCTTTAACCATTTAGAAGATCTTTTTATTTATTTCCTTCTCAACAGCATCTCATGCATCCCTTTATCTTTATTCACATGTCCACAATTCCAATTCAGGCCCTCATCACCTCTTGTCTAGACAATTGAAAAAACCTTCTAATTGGTCTCTGTGCCTCGTCTCTCTTCCCTCCAACCCATCATCCCATCATATACCAAAACAAATTTACCAAAACACAGATCTGAATGTTCTTATCTATTCTTCTTATGGAGGAGCTAGCTCCTGGCTCAACAAATTCTAGTGGCTCTCTGTTATCTTCAGAATCAAAGAAAAGGTCCTTCGAAATTTCAACTCCGAACTATATTCAGAGATACTTTATAACTTTCCAGTCCTCTTACATAACTTTTTGATCTAGTCGTAATGGTTGTTTCTTTTTGTTCTTTATATATGGCACTATATCCCTCATTTCCATGCTTTTTTATCATCTCACGCCCATACCTGGAGTGTTCTCCTTCCCAATTCCACTCTCCTGGAATCTCTGTCTTTATTTATTTGTTTATTTTAGACAAATATTAAGGCATAACCACATAATAAAAAAGAAAAAAGAAACATTATAAACTTAAAAATAAAGTAAGCAAAAGAAAAAACATGTCATGCACAGCAGAACATAGGAGAGAATTAAAACTATATAGCAATAACTTGTCATTTCAAGAAAGTCTATATATTAAATATAGTGAATTAAGTTGAAAGCCATCCATGTTTTCTTTGCTTCCTTATAAGTTTTCTTTTCCTCTCTGATGTACATTTTTTTTTACTTTTTTTCTTCTCCCTTCCTCCCCCTACCCACAATTGAGCATGGATATATTTATATAGAGGCATTGATATATACATACATACATACATACCTACCTACATACATACATACATACATATACACATATATAAAAATATACTTTCCTCAAGAGATTCTTCTCCTAATCTTATTTTTATGTTTGTACGTATCTTTTTTCCTATTCCTTCTAACTCCTTCTTTACTTCTACCTGCTACCCACTACAGTAATCCCTCCCTTATCCTTCCATTCCCTTAAATCTGAACAAACTTTTATATATCCCTTTGAACTATTCTTTCCCCCTCCCCTCTAAAGCTCCCTAACTTATCCTCCCATTCTCCTAAATCTAAACACCTTTCCATACTCCTTTTAGCCTGTCCCCTCACCCTCCCCTCTAAAGATCCCTCTTAGAATTTTATTTCTTTTTTTTTTAATTTAGAAGACTTTTATGCTCTTCTAGACGTATACAAATGTCCCCTCTTAAATCCATTGCCAATGAAATTAGGTTTCCAGAACTGACAACCCTGCTCCAACATCTAATTCTTCTGTATTGGTTCTTCCTCTTGCACCTCATTGGTATAGGATAATTACTATTTCAGCTGTTCTTGAACAGTTTTACTCTTTCATACTCAAGTCTACCTCAATTTTTCTTATAAGCTGTGTATACTACTAGTAACAATCTTTGACATAGCTCTTGCATTTTCCATACATAAAAGGCAAACATTCTATCCTTATTGAGTCCTTTGTAATTGGCCATTGGTGTATACCTTATACTTATCTTGGCTGTTATATGTCAAATCTTTTACTGAGTTTAGATTTTTTTAACAGAGTCCTGAACATTTTCCATTCAAAACTATGCTTAGCTTTGTTTTGTATTATATTTTCTGCCAGAGGCCCAGTTCTTTTTCTCTTTAATATATATATATATTTATAATATATATATATACATGTATATATATATATATATATATATAAATACTATAGTGTTCCAAGACCTGTAATCTTTTAATGTTGCCAACGCTAAGTCTTGTGTGATTCTAATAGTGATACTGTCATATGTAATTCTTTTTATTGTTGTTCATAATATTTTGTCCTTGATTGGGGGCAGGGTTAGAATTTAACTATATTATTCCTGTGAACTTTCCTTGTAGGACCTCTCTGGTGGTGATTGGTGGAATTTTTCTATTTCTACTTACCCTCTTGTTCTAATGCTTGAGGACAATTTTCTTTAATTATTTCTTGTATTATTTTATCAAGATTCTTTTTTTTTTTTGATCAGAACTTTCAGGTAGCCCAATTATTCTTATGTTTTCTCTTCCTGATCTGTTTTCTAGATTGGTCGTTTTTCTTATGAGATGTTTCACATTCTCTTCTGTTTGTTTCGTTCTACATATATGTATGTATGTGTGTGTATATATATATATATATATAAAATATATTAATCAGCTTCACTGATTTCCCCTTGTCAAATTCTGATTTTCAAGGAGGCATTTTCTTCCTTAAGATTCTGGATTTCCTTCTCTAATAGGCTGACTTTCATGTCATAATCTTTTTGTTTCTCTTGTATTATTCTTACTTTTCTTTTTTATTTTTCCTCAGTCTCTCTCACTTTATTTTCAAATCTTTTTTTAAAAAAGTTCTTCAATGAATTCTTTTTAGGCAGGTGACCACTTGACATTACTCTTTGGGGTGGAAGTACGTTTCTTTACTTCAGTATCCTCTTCTGAAAATGAACGTCTGTCTTCTCTAGTCCCATAGTAGCTCTCTATAAGTGGATTCTTTCTCTTTTGCTTGTGCATTTTTTGTAATAATTTAGTTTTCATAGTTGCTTCTAATCCTGGGATATGGGGATTGGCCTCTGGCCTCTGATCCTCTTCAGTTCTCCCCTCTGACCTTGTACTCAAACCAAGACCTCCAGCCTCCTGTAAGTGCCCACAGTCAGCAACATCCTGCCCCACTGCATCTGCAGTCACCAGGCGTTGTTGGTTCCTTCTTGCCCCTGCCATTCTCTGCAGCACAGCTGGATCTGGCGTTTTTTGTCAGCAGAGATTCCTTCGATCTTCCCTAAGTCAGATGCCCAACTGCCCTCACTAACCCAGTAGTAAAAGTTCCTGTTGCCAGGCAGAGGCAGCTTCCCAACCCAGCTAACCTCAAGGCTTGCCTCTTGTTTAAGCAACTTGTTGTTAAGTGGACCCGGGCCTGGAGGTATTTATTCTTCACAGGGATGAAATTTATTCCTGCAATTTTCTTCAGGTCTCCTCCAATTATCCAAAGAGGACATCTGTTTTGCTCCTATTATTATTTGTTTTCATGGCTCTATGTACACCAAAAGGAGCTATTTTATCTCTTTTGTGGAGGAAAATCTTGAGAGTTTGAAATTTTCTGATCTACTCCAACATCTTCCCTGAATCCTCTCCCTTGGCTTTATTTAAAACTTATTTCAAGTACTATTCCTTCCTGGGAATTTTCCTCAATATCACAGATACTCATTCCAGTCTTTCTAAGATTATTTCCTTCTATTCTGTATTAATTTTATATGTTCTGATATAACCCCACTTGCTTGCATTTGCATGTATATGTGTGTATATATATATGTATGTGTGTGTATGTATTTGTATATGTATGTGTATATGTATGTATCCCCATCCTCCATTAGAATGTAAACTTCCTCAGGCCAGGTTTGCATTTGCTTTTTTATTTGTATCCCTAGTGCTCAACATAGTGACTATCATACAATAAGCTTTGAATAAATGCTTGTTGATTGATTGACTGATCCTGAGAACACTAAAGGCTACTTAAGCTACCTTACATCTTCCCTTTGTCCTTTGGTCATATGTAATTTCATTCTTTCTAAGTTATGTTATTCTATGATTTATAACAATGTAACACTACTAAGGAAATATCAGTGTTAAAACAATAGGTTTTTAAAACAAGAAGCCATTTGGAATCACTGAAGACAACAAGTTTCCCAAATATTATATGATCCCATTAATTCATCTTATTCAACTTACTGGAAATTCTCTACAGTAGATCATATCTTCATAATTACAAAATTGACTAAGAGTCATAGCAAATATAAAATGCCATTATGTCTATTCTTTATGAATTATTTAAGAAGCTCTTGATTCAATAAGATAAAATATAGCCTTAAAGGTCTTCTTAGAAAATGTGTTGATTCCATACATTAAAATTATACAATTCTCTTTGGCTAATCTGAGGATAGAGATACACTTGTTTTCTTATTCTTTCAGTAGTGACATGAATGAGGTTTATTTACCAGGAACTTTTCGATGTTGTAAATGACTTTCTGTACAGAATCCAAAAAAAAAAAAAAAAAGTAGAGGTTGAATGTTACCCTGGAAAACTACTGAATTCTGGATTTGAAATTAGAGGACCTGAGTTCAAATTCCCAGCTTGCCTACTTTTCACAACTCATGTGATCTTGTCTGGATCTTAGTTTCCTCATCTGTGAAATGAAGTGGGATTAGATGAGGTGACTTGTTAGATTTCTTAAAGCTCCAGATCTATAAAGCTGTGATAAAAAAAAGAGTTCAATATTGATGGTCCAAATGCTCCTACTTGGCAATGATATATTTTTTTAATTGTAGAGAGGCCTAGAATATCACAAAATTCCCTTCCACAAATTCACAATGAATTGAAAGAGATTGATATATATATACATGCTCACTGAGGCAATATTTGGGTGGAAAAAATTAATACTCCCTTGATGACAAAATGCAAATTAGACTATCAATACCTATATTTTCATCAGTTGCTGAAAATGGAAAATTACTTCAGCTCAGATATGTTATTACAATTTTTTCCTGACAGCATTTAGAAAATTAATAACTATAGTAACCTTCATAATGAAGATTTTCCTAAAACATCAGTCTTTTTACACAAACTTATCTTTTTGCCCTTATCCAACTTAATCTTGCATTTATTAACTTATGTGCAATTTTGATGTCATGTTTTATTTGAATAAAATAATTGATCTTGAAGAGAACCAGTACAAACGGTGGTTTATATTATATTGCTGATTTCATGGGGAAAGGAAAATTTCTAGTCCATCTCTCTAGAGCCAGTCTTTTCATATGAAGGCATTGAAGGAGAAAATTAAATAACCCTAATCTCTTAAGTTATTCATCTTAAAACATGAAAGCTAGACAAAGGAATGTAAATATAATCATACCTGTAAATAGCAATGTGTAAGAGAAATTATTAAGATATAATAATAAATATGATAGGCAAATTTATATAATGTCATGGCCAACTTTTTATTATTTTCTGTATGTATCCCAAAGATCCATAAACTGTCAGAATAAACAACTTTAGAAATTAGCTAATTCATACCTCATTTAAGAGATGATATTGAGTAACCTGACAACACACAGTAAGTTACTGACAGTGCTGGTGTAAGAACCTTAACTAAACTAATTGTTAGTCCAGTATTCTTTCCATTTTACCATTATATTATGCCTAGTTTTTTTTGGTATCTTTCTGGAGTTTTTGTGACATGTGAGCACTTGATATTGTGGTCTTTCTCTTTCCTTTTTAATAGATATTCATATAAAGAATAGTCAGATAAATAATATTGAGAAGTAGGATCTCTTATGTATGTGTTTTTGAACAAACATACTGATTGAGGAAGAGGTTGGCAGATTGTCCACAAAATGCTTTGGTGTTGCAGCTGCAAGTGCCATATTTTGTAGATTATGTGATTCTCTTGCCCATTTGATTTTACATTCCTTGAGGATAGGAATTATATTTATCTTTTTATATTAGTATCCCCAATACATAGCATAGTGCCTATCCCATAGAACATGCTTTATAAGTGCCTACTTATTAAGTATTGTCAAGTCTTGAACAAAGTTTGACTTTACTTGTAAAGGGGGGAGGGGAGTAGCATAGGCAGGTACTATGAGAAACGAAGAATATTTTAGGTTGGTATGAGGTACTGGAAGTAGTTCTACTATGTTTTTTTAACTTCACATGTGATGATAGTGTAAAGTTTAATTAGTTGTACTGCAAAGTATTCAGCTGATACTTAGGAGAATTCAGGCTTATAGAATCAGAGATTCAGAATTAGAATTAGCCTTATAGAAGCCATATAGTCTACACTTCTCTTTTGCAGTTGAGTAGACAGAGGCTCAGAAATTTTAAATGATTGGCCCAAGATCATGCAAATAGCAAGAGAACCAGAATCTGAACTCAGGTCTTATAATTTCAGAGCTAGGGTTCAATTGACTTCATCATAATGCTTCTTCATTGTCATGATTTTTCCTTGCTATGTAAATATCAGAACCTAATTATAGAAAAAATCTCATGAAAAGCAAAGGGGAATGAAAATTATCTTTTAGAAATTAATTTTATAACCATTTCAGTCATTCTCCTGTTCTATAAAATGAAGTATACCTAAATGATATCTTATTTCAGTAGGAAAGTTGTATCTCACAACCTCAGCTTTAGAAACAGCATCTGACATTTTTTAAACAATAAAATCCATTTGTCCTTAAGAAGAATAAGAAATAACATTCAAATAACCAGGAAGTTGTTTGAATTAATTAACAGGGGAACAAAAGAATAATTTGAAACAAGAAAAATGGACTGGGAACACATTGGTGATATTCACATTGCCCCTTCTGTGAAATTCAGGGTAAGAAATACTTCCAGAAAATTGTATTCTATGTCAGGAACATATGGCTGTTTTGAAGGCGAACACTGGTACCGTTGACTAGAAAAAAGGGAAAATATATCCAGACTCTAAAACTAGAATTGTGTTTCCTTCCACTTCTAATCCATTGGTCATCTATTTGGGATACAAAGGGAAGGAGATGCTAAAAATGCTCTAAGACTCTACATCGTCTATAGGTAAGAACAACAGACAGGCAATTTATTCCAACTCTCTCATTTTACTCTGGCCCAAAGTAAATAACTCTAGCCCAGAGATGGTAAGTAATTCATCCAAGGTAATACAGAAAGTAAGTAGTAGATCAGGATTTTTATACAGGTTTTCTGATTTCATTTCCAGTATTCTTGACATGTGGAATACAAAATCATAACTTTTGTGTTTATTATAAATCAAGGAAGGAAATAAGCATTTATTAAATTGATACTATGTATCAGGCTCTGTGTGATGAATTTTCAAATGCTATTTTATTTAATCTTCTCAAAAATACTGGGAGGGAACTTTTACTATTATTTAATTTTATAGTTAAGTAAAGTGAGACAGAGAGATTAAGTGACAACAAATTCACAAAATCACAAAAGCTCAGTTAGAAGTAAAAACTTCAGAGTTAGAAGAAATGGAGGTGACCTAATTTAGCTCATATTACAAAAGTATCTCTTCTACAACATACCTAAAAAGAGTTCATCCAGATGTTCCTTGAAGTTCTCCAATGAGAGGAAAGCTTAATTCCATTCTCAGATAATTCTCAAGATTAATATTTTTTGTAACCTGTAGGATGAGGTACCAAATTAGAATTTTGAAAATTAGTACTTCTAAAACAGAAAGTAATGTCAAAATTTACTACTTTAGAAAGAGTGAACCTTACAAGTTTTCATTATTGTTTTTAAAATTCCTATGCCTACTTCTCATCATCATAGTGGATAATCAAAATTATTTACATATCCTGCTTAAAAGATAGTATATTTTGTTTAGACTGGTCATTAATGAAGCTGAGAAATGGACATTAAGAATGGGAGAGGCAGGAAACTAAATGAACTATTTTATCTACAGATGCAGTGAAGCATCGAAATGTAATCTGCACTGAGATGAACATTTCATTTTGAGTAGACAGGCTTATCAGAGTTCTTAGCGTAAAACCAATTGGTACCTGGCGGGGTTTCTGCTCTACATTGTTTTACATCGTTGTCAAACCTCAGAAAAACATTAATGTTGCAGAGTTGGCTAAAATTAATGGGGGGAATGATTGCTTCTTCTAAGTAATTTTTAAGTTCAAAAATTTATTTGGTTATTCTTTTTTTTTCCTGATTGGTAAAAATGAGAAGCATTTTGACATTCTGCATCTCATCAGTCAGTTTCCAGACACTATTTTATAGTTAATCAACTATCTTTTCTTGCAAAACATTTTTGCTCAGGATCATTGAGATTGAGTGATATTGCAAATGACTCTGAGTCTTATTGGCTTTAAACAGTGTTCTAGAACATTCCTGATTTAGAAGTGTTTTTATTTGTGTCATGTCGCATGGCAAAGCAGAATTTATGTATAAATAAATTCATGCAAGCATTATTTAATATTTGGAAGCAGAATATTACAATGGAATCTAGCAGAGAAATGTTTAGTAACCTTTGAAAAGTTGTTTACCTGTTTCAGACTCCTTCACTCTTGACAAACCAGTCTATGTTACAGACTGTCTCTAGGAAAGAAATTAAACTCCCTTTTTTATAGTATGGTTAAAAAACGAATAAATAAGTAATTTCAAACTGCTAGCAATAAATGTGATTTAAGACTATGTGATAAATAAGTACCTAGAAAAAACCCTCTCACTTTTGAGGGTATGTGTACATTTTAATGCTGGCTTCTATGTCTCATCACTTCACAATTCTGTGAGTCCTTTGTTGAGAGCAAGTCAAGAAATAAAAGTAATTATGCATGCAACTGAAGAAAAAAAATTAGCTGTGGTGTGGCTGAACAAAAAAACATACAAAACAAGCTGCTATAAAGCGGGAGTCAGGAAACCAGAGTGCTAGTCACAGTTCTTCTCCAAACTGTTTTTTTTTTAATTTGCTATTTTTCCTTTCCAGGCATCAGATTCTTCATCTCTAAAATGAAGGGTTTGTACTTGATGGTGCAATCTTCAGCACTCAGGGCATGGCCTACTTCAGACATGGGTTCCCCTAAATAATATATCTCAGGTTCTCTGGGCTCCATTGATATTCATTCATTCAAAAACAATTACTCATAAGGTTCTACAAAAATGTTTTACTTTTTGCTAGTCAGCAAAAGAACACAATTACTTCAAAATAATGACATTTAATGAGACAAGAGATAATTAAAATGTTTCTCCCACACAACACTCTCCCACACATGCAAACAACATTAGTGGGCAGAATAAACTATCAGTGAATGAATATTCATTAAGCACCTACTGTGTGCCAGGCACTATGATTAGTATGGGGGATAAAAAAAAAAAGCAGTATAAGATATACGTGCTCTCAGGGAGCTCACAGTTTAATGTAGGAGACTACGCCCAAACAACTATGTATAAAAAGTGTTATAAAGAACATACATGGAGACATGTCAAAGAAACGTAGGAAAAAACATTTGGCAGGAATACATACGACTTAATACATGTTACAGAGTATATGTATGGAAGAGCAACTCAGTCCTCTGACTAAGCAGGACTGCTGATGTCTTCTGGAGGTGTAGTTATCAGCTGTCCTACACACACCCACACACATACACACACGAACATGTGTGTATGAATATATATGTACACGTATGTATCTATATACACATGCACATACACATATGTGCATGCATACAAGCATACATATACACATATGTATATATGTGTGCAAAATGAATATATTTGTGCATATACACATATATGCATTGGCATTTATATATTTATAATATACATGTATATGTATATAATGTAATTTTGTTTATAGACTAATGTATATAATTATAAGCATTATCTAAGAACAATTTCATCATAAAGCAATTCATTTTTGAATCAAAGCATGTCATCTATGCTATTTTTCAAGTTATTGATAAAAAAGATGCTGAACAGAAAAAGTCTATGAATAAAAAACCTTTGGGAATTTGATAAGAGACATATGTAGATTGACATTGCTTTCATAGTTTATTTAAAGCCTAATGAGTTTGCTTCTTTTTATACAAAGATAAAAGAGATATTTCTATGAGATAAAGTACTAAAACAGGACTGAGATTCCATATTTCTTTTTTTAAGTTCTGGTCTCACTTCTTCAATTTCATTTGCATGAGAGACCCAAAGAATCCTAAAGTTAAGGGCCAGTTGAAAATAAAATAACTGGGACCTAGGACTCAGATAGTCTTTGAAATTTGCCTAAAGGTCAGATAACTCCATCTACCAAATAATTTTGAAATGGTACAAAATGGCAAATGGGAATATAAGGAAGTTATAAGGACTTCAGTGTTCTACAGGTTCTGTCTCTATAACGTCTGCTATACAGTCCATTACAATTAACACTGATATCTCTCTGGCACAGCGCCTCGTCACCTTACACTTGGACTATTACACAGATTACTACTGATTGGTCTCCTTGACTCAAGTCTCTCCCCACTCTAATCCATCCTACACTTAGACATCAAATTGATATTCTGAAAATTCAGGTCTGACCATATCATACTCCCTCATCCACATACAATAAATAGAAGAACTTCCTTATTAGTCCTAGGACAAAAATATGAAATCCCCTTGTTTGCCTGTAAAAGTTCTTCAAAATATGTACCATTCAACTGTCCAGTATTTATATATGTTACTCCCCTCCACTTTCTCTACAATCTATTGGCACTGACTACTTTGCTATCCCTCCTACAAGACACTCTGTCTCATAACTCTTCACATTTTCACTGGCTGCAGCCCAAGTATAGAATTCTCTTCTTTCTCATCCATATCTCCTGGGTTCCCTGGATTCTTTCAAGTCCCTACTAGAATCTTTCCTTCTACAGGAAACCTTTCCCAATCCCCCTTAATACTAGTACCTTCTCTCTTTTAATCATTTCCAATTTATCTTGTACATAGCTTGTTTGTAAGTGTACATTGGCTTGCTGTCTCCCCCATTAGATGTAGATACCAGATAAAAACACATTTTCTATAAAAAACTTTTCCTCACTGCTAATGGCTTTTCTCACTGCTAATGACTTCTCTCTGATTATTTCCAAATTATCATACCAATATACTGTTGGTGCATAATTATTTGCATGCTGTTTCTCCCATTATGTTGTTAATTTCTTTAGACCAGACACCAGTCTTTGTTTGTCTTATTTCTTTCTTTCCTCAGTGCTTAACACAGTGCCTGGCATACAGTAGGAAATTAATAAATGCTTGCTGACTTGATGTAATTTGTCACAGCTTCAAATCAGATAATAACTTGTGTATGACAAGGGCAAAAGTCCTTGAAGCCGGAGAAGGCATGTTCTAAAAGGGGCTATTTTAACAGGCTGGATGCTTTGTATTCCAAATGATGTTGGGCTCCTCCAGAGGTAACTCTCCTTCTGGAGAAGAAATTTCTTTCATGACATAAGAGGTTTCTCTACTAACGGGAAGAAAAGACCACTGAAGACTTCTGCTAGTTATGCTTGGGGAAAGAGTGCCTGCATCAAGATTCTGAAGCTTAAGTCTCTGGAATCTAAGCTAAAAGAGAAATAGTAATGTCTACCCATCCTCTCATGTGGAATAAGAATTCGTTCATTTGAAAGTACCAGCAAAAGCTCAGACCCAGAAGATGAGAGAAACTAAATAACCACATAATCAGAAGAGGCACATCTGGCAAGAACCACAAGACCAACCTTGGCAAGAAAAATTTGGAGCAAGCCCAGTGACTGAATTGTGATAACTGGAAAAAACTACTGGTCTTCAAGCTCTTAGAAGTGTGTCTTGGTAACATGTGTTCTCAGCATGTGGGCCCCTCTGCAGTTGTGTACGTTCTTCCAATAGATTATGTATACATGGGAAAATATGGCCCAAGTTTGTGAGTGGAAATGTTCAGTTGCTATTTATGTGAATATTCTGTTTGATTAAATTCCTTTGTTTTGAATTAACTGTGTCTTCTGGTTGATGAGTAAATTAAAAAAAAATAACCTTCAGGACTTGTGACGTAGTTCTTTTTTTTGTTTGCTTATTTTGCTTTGTTTTGTTTCTATCGTGTTCAGGCATGCTCGAGGGGACCTAGATGGGAGGAATTGCTCAGATATTACATTCATTTTATTGGTACTTGGGGCTTTCTAGTTAACCAGTTTTACATTCACCACCGGTAAAACATCCACACTTCCCAAACACAGAATTTGTTAAGTGATTGCTGGAATTTACATCAATAATTTGTATGGTATTCCATATTCTAGTCAACATAAAAATGGAAAACAAGATTAAGATATCATGAAATCTTCATAAATTTTTATTACCTGAAAAATTCTACTCTCTTATTTTGTTCCAGATATAAAGGATAGGTTCCTTGAATTACTCTAGACTAGAACAATATATGCATGGCATTATACTTCTTTCAATTTCTTAGATTTTTAAGGCTTATTTTGTTTTTATATATTTTTGACATCTGGCCTTTGGTATAATGGAATTTTACTATCACAATAACTCCTTGAAAAATGTAGAGATATCACAAAAATATAAAAACACAAAATAGAATTTTTATTTTCCATTCAATAAAATGGATGTTGGGTAGGTAACAGTGAGAAGATGAAGATTATACACATAATGAGAATCCAGCTCCCTGGAACAATGGTGGTTCTTTTAAAAAAGAAAAGAGAGAAATGCAGAGGGAGAGACATAGAGAGAGAGGAACAGAGAGACAGAGAGGTGCAAGAGAGAAGAGACTTTGAAAGGGAAAGTCATGAATTCTGTTTTGGAAATGTTTTGTTTGAGATGCTTACCTGAAAACCATTTCAAAATGTCCAAAATCCAGGTGATGATGCATGATTATACTTTAGGAGAAATATTAGGGAATATGGATCTGAGAATCATTGCTATAGAGGTGATAACTGATTCTTTGGCAGCTGATAAGACCATCAATGACAGTATGCCATGAAAAGAGGAGAAAGAGTCCTGGACAGAACCTTGAGAGATATCCAAGGCTAGTGTATACAAAATTGATAAAAAATTACCAAAGGAGACTAAGAGGCCTATTTCTGACTGTTGTGAGAAAGAGCAAACAGTTATGTCATGGGAACCTAGAGAGTGGTGAGTATCCAGGAGGAAGTAATCAACATCATCAACTCTTGTTGACAAGGATGAGGCCTGATAAGAAGATCATTTGATGGCAGTTGAAAAATCACTTCTTACTTTGAAGAGGTCAGTTTCAGTCAAACAATGAGGTGAGAAGTCAATTTGTAGAAGGTTTAGAAGTGAGCTAGAGAATAAGTAGAAGAAATGAATATAGATAACGTTCTGAAGGAGTTTAACCATAAATGAGACAAGAGATAGATAATAGCTAGTGGGAATGATAGAAGAAGTGAGGAGTTTTAAGGATGGAGGAGAGATTGAAATGTTGGTAGGTACATGTAAATAGCCAGTAAATAGGGAAAGACTGAAGAGGAGAATGGGCATGGCAAAAAGAGCAATTTGTTGAAGAAGACTGGAGGGAAAGTATCAAAGATACCTGTAAAGGAGTTGCCATGTTTAGGAAAAGGGCCACCTCTTTATTCAAACCAGGAGTGGAGACCGTGGTTGAAGGCATCATATCAATTTGAGATGAGGCAGAGGCTCCATTTATTGTTGGGGTAAGAAGTCGGCCTTTTAGCTATGATGGTGGGGGCTGGGAAAGCTTGAAGAATAATGAGAAGGTATGAACAGGCACTGTGTGGATTGGAATAATTCATCAATTAAGAAAAAATTAAATGTTTGCTTCTCTGCCTGCTATGAGGGTTCTGTTGAGATAGTGAAAAATGCCCCATTCTTTTCTGAGTCGCAGTGTCTAAGATGAGCTTTCTGCAGATAATGACTCTGCCTACTCTTTCTCCAGTGCAGAAAGTATAATGGATCTGGGATCCATAGATTAAGAGACCAAATACTACAATAGAAAGAGCACTCCTTTGGAGTCAGAGGGCATGGGTTTGAATCTCAACTCTGCTACCTGCTTATTTCATCTCATTACATCATTTAACTTTCCTTGACTCCTTAGGCTTAATATTAGCCCCCTGTTCAAGTTCCATGTAAGGATGAAAGGAGAGACTCACAAGTCCCTGAACAGTTAACAAAAGGAGATTTAATTTGCCCTAACAAGGACGTGATGGCACTTAGTTTCTCTAGAAGTTACCTCCAGGCAGTGAGATGACACAGTGCCTAGAGTACCAGACATAGAGTCAGGTCTTAGTAAAATTCTAGACTCAGACATTAACTAGCTATGTGATGTACAGCAAGTCATTCAACCTCTGTTTGCCTCAGTTTGCTCAACTATAACATGAGGATATAACAGCACCTACCTACAGGCTTGTTTTGAGAATCAAATGAGATAATATTCATAAAATGCTTAGTATGGTACCTGGCACATAATAGGTGTTACATAATATAAATGCTTCTTCCCTTTTGATTCCTCCTTTCCCTTCCCAGACCTTGTCTTTCCATATGGAAAACTTTCTGCTAATCCAGAAAGGATTTGGTGAGGGTAGAATATGATGAATTGTGTGGTCTGTAGTCACTACTTCTTAAACTACGGGTTGCAAGCTGGTCTATAAATGCACCAAGTCAAAGGGGCCCAACTCCACATAGGTAGTTTTTATGCCCTTAGGTGAATAGGAAGCTACATTAAGGGAGGCAAGAACCCATCAAGTTCCAGAAATATGTCTGTTGCCTTTCAGGGAAAACTGATCCATATTTTGGGGAAATTGAGGAAGCCAGTCCTACCCTATCTGCTAAATGAGGTCTTTAGCCAGGATGATCCATGAGATATATTCCTGTCCTAAATCTGAGGTGCTTCATGTCAGCCAAAAAGATCTAGGTTCAATGATCAATTTCTAATATATCCTAGCTAAAGTAAAACTCTCAATTTCCCGTTCATCTCTCTAAGATTATAAATTATAGAGAGGGCACAAATTTGTTTTGGTGAGAGGAACTTTCCTTATCCAAGACTTCTGTATACCACTGAATTAACATGCATAGTATTAAAAAATTAAAAATAAAATTGAAAGCACCATAGCAATTCTGTTATAATCACTGCACAGATCAAAAGAGATAATATAGCAAAACATTTTTCAAATCTTAAAGTGGCATATAACTGCCAGTTATGATCATTATTATGATTTCAAATGTATTATCTTGAAAGCCTGGATAACAATATAACATGGTAAGAATTTTTTTTATTTATTTATAGAAAAGTCTTTCATGTTTTGATCTATATAACCTTCAAGTTAAATCAAGTCCCATTGGTAACAAGGGGGTTGGGGGGGGATTAGAAGATAAAAGAAATGTCTTTCATACATGGAAATTGAATTAAAAATTCAATAATTTTACTTAGGGGTTTGGCACTGTACTGAAAAAGGAAAAGTATGCAGTAGTCTCTTTTTGTACACTAGAAGATTTTTGACTTGGTTCAAACTCAGTAGAAAATTTTCTATTCATTATCACCTCATTAACCTACTGTGACAAAGCCTTGGCAAACTTTGCAAAATGACATTGACAGTGGAGTTAGTGGCACTCTTAGACCAATTTTGTGGAATGCTTTTATGGTCCAATGAATTATCTTTATTGTCTTAAAGTCTAGCAGTCTCAAGTTAGCAGCTTCAGTGACTTTATGGATTGGAAATACTTAAATGACTGTATGAGCAAAAATATGTAATACCTTGAAACTTTTATTTTTATAGTCTGCCTAATATTCATTTCCCATATTATGGATATTTTCTTTCAAGTTCTCTCTTTGATAAGAGTATAAGATGCTGGGTATGTGAGATGATGAGACTTATTGTTAAATATAAATACAGAAATCTGTCAAAATTTTCATAGTACAGTGTTTCAGCATTATTTACTTTCATTCTATAGGTTATCATCTCAGATTATTTTTCAAACAAATAGAGATCCTTTGTGTGAAAGTAAGGGTAGGGTGGAGAGACCTGGGTTTGGATCCAGAAGGCTTTTCTTTGAATCCCAACCCTACTACTTAATACGTATCATAGTCCTTAGAAGACTGAACTTGGAGTTTAAAAACAAAACCTGTTCAGATTCTGAGTCAAACACTAAACAGCTATATAATTTTGGGCAAATCACTTAATCTTCAACCTCAGTTTCTTAATTTTTAAAATGGGAGTTGTAATAGCACCTCAACTACAGCATTGTTATGAAAACCAAATAAGGAGTATGTGTGTAGATATAATATACATGTGCATACATATATTATATGTATATATAATATACATGAAATGAAAACATGTATTTCTTTTATGATTTCTGGAAATAAAGCTCTGAAAAACCAGGCTTTGTTAAAGCCAACTATGATTCAAATGGAGTTACTATCTTTAAACCCAAACCACTCTGGCCTTCACTGATTGGCCAATAATGGGTCCCTACCTGAGCCTCACTTGCTCATTCTTTGGGTTTGAAGGTTCAGAATGAGTAAAAATAACAATTGTTTCTGTTCTGCCCAAAAACTCCATAAGTCTTCCCCTCCCAGATTGATTCTTTTAGCAAGGTAAACTAGGCATTCTTTTGCCTCACTCCTTACATAGCCTTTAATTTCTGAATGGGCATTACCTCAGACAAACTGATGGCTGGGAAAGAACTTGGCTTAAAAAGGCTAAGGCCTCTCACTCCATGTGGAACCATCACCAGTCCTCTTGACCTACACACACACACACACACACACACACACACACACACACACACACACACACACACACACACACACACACACACACACACACACACACGGAGACAGAGAACAGACATAATCTATAGTAACACACATATTAATAAGTACAGTGATTTTAATTATTTGTGTATTTGTGATTGAATTTCAGGGAAAATATTTTGCTATTCCTATATATACAATTCTACAAATAGCAGGAACCCAGAAATACTAGAATTTCCTTAAATTTGTACCTTTTCAAATAATAATAGCTTTACAAAGGTTAAAATATTTAAATACTTTGTATCATTAAATCTTTCACAAAAATCTTGTAAGGTACAGTGTAGGTGCTATTAATACTTGTTTTATAAATGAAGGAACTGAGGCTCAGAGTACCCAGGCTGACACAAATAGTATGGATATGAGGCAGGATTCAAACCCCTGGATCTAGCTTAAGTATGGTTAGCTATGAAAGTCTGGGAACAAGGGAGTCGATCAAGGAAGAAGAGGAGGAATGAAAATAGAATACAATGAGTGGAATTTTACTTTTTATCAAAGATCTTTTCATTTAAGTGATATTTTTGTCAAAAGTATCTCAAGCCATGAATTACTCACAGAACTACAATTGCTCAATGACATGTGTGCAGTCATGGAGAGTAATGTGAAGGGAAGATTCTATGCAGCTGCATGAATCATTCCTGTAATGAAGTTTGTAAATGGAAATCTCTTCAACATATTATACTAAGGACAAAAGTGAATGCATTACCTTTTCTTTACTGATGTACTCAAAATCTAAGTCCAAATAATTAAATTTCAAGTATCTGGTTTGAAATATACAAAGCTAAGAATAGAAACTTTTCAAAATACATGTTTACAAATATATGCATCCACATATAATTATATATGTATATAATTTATGCATATATATACACATACATATTAGAAATCCTAAATTGTAATTCGTTTACCATAATTCGTCTAACTGAGCTTAACATTCTACGTGAAATTGACCATGAGCATTGATGGTCCTTTAAATAAATGTTTCTATTACAGAGCATGCTTGTAGAAGAGTATTTTAGTGTGATTCCTATCCAATATGCAGCTATATTCCATCACATGATCTTTGATTGTGAATGTCAGCCAAAAGCATTGTTTTACTGTAAAAAAAATTTCAAAGCATTTCCTTTGCTATCAATAAAATATATTTCACTGGATCTGTTTTGATGTGCCAATTTTGGGTGAAACAACATAGAAAACAGCAGCTGGTCGAAGTGGTTTACATTTCTCAGTCAATAACAACAAAAATCAAGTTAGAAGATGCAGATGTCTTTCATGTGAAATCACTGCTACGTTAGATGAGAGATGGAATGATGTGACATACTTTCCTAAAATAGTACTTGAATCCTTCAGGAAGCTGCAGTTTCTTTGAGGTAGATATTCACTTCACCAGCACAGGTTGCCCCTCTATGACTTTGTGGATGGTCTTTACAAACAAGACAAATATCTATATGTGTATCATCTGTCTATCTATCTATCTATCTATCTATCTATCTATCTATCTATCTATCTATCTATCTATCTATCTATCTATCTATCTATCTATCTACCTACCTACCTACCTGTCTGTCTGTCTGTCTGTCTGTCTGTCTGTCTGTCTGCCTGCCTGCCTGCCTGTCTGTCTGTCCATCTGTCTATTTATCTAGCTATCTTCCTATATCTTTACTTTGGGATCAGTGAGTGGGGTGATGTGTGATGAGACTTTGTAACAACATTACCAATCTCATAAGAAAAATTTTCTACATTAGTAAATCCTGCCAAAAGCTACATTGACCTCCAAAACACAGTTGGTTACGGCTGAAGGACTTTTTGAAGATTTGTTAAAATAGCATGTCCAAAACCTGTGGATAGAACAGAATAGTCACAAAGTACATATCAAACTAGCATTTTAGAGAAACTATCTGAAAACAAAATACATTCAGTATAGCTTTGTGCTCAACTTATTCTTTTAAAATCAAAAAATTGGTTTTATCTACCTTTAATCTATCTCAGGGCCATTTTTACTTCTAATAGCTAAAGCATTGGAGAAGAATCCAGATTTTATCATTTCCTGTTAGTTTTTATAACAGTTCTGTAATTTTATTGACATAGGGAATTCCCAGTGAGGAAACACCCATATCCAACTGTATTCAAGCTAGTTGTAGATAAATTATCTGCATGACATTAGAGATTAAGTGACTTTACCAGGGACACTAAGCCAGTATGTGATTGAGGTAGGATTTGGATCCAGGTCTTTTTTTATTCTGAGGTCTTGTCACTACCCATTATACCATATTGCTTCTCTTGTGAGTAGGGAATGAAAAAAGTTTCCTGCAATTGATGGTTTTGAAGTAGGATTTTCTGGGGTTCCTCCTCCATAACCATGTATACCCACACCTATTCTCTTATCACACACACACACACACACACACACAACACAAATTCACAGTAAATATACATGAGAAAATTAATTAAGAACCACTCATAATCCTTATAGACGCAACCATTAAGAGATTATGTCTTATATACATATTTGAGTCTAATGGTAGCCATGCCTAGCGCTGGGGACCCAAAGGAAAGGAAAAAGAAAAAATTTATATGATAACTAGGAATAGTCAGTTGTACGTAACAGAGTTGCAGTTTCATGTGCAATAATTTTTAATTTTATTATGTTATGGAAATGCTTGTTTTATCCCATGAATTAAAAAAAATAAATGAAAGTAAAATAATGAAGATTAATTAAAAAAAGAAATTGTCTGTCTAATAATCAAGTTCCTATTCTTTTCAATAAAGTAATTCACAGATTAATAGCCAGTCTACAACACCAATATTTGTCTTGAAATGGAATAGGTCAGTGACTAACTTGTGAAATAAATATTATTAAATCACCCACATATTCTAAGCTCTGTCTTTGAATAAAGATGGCTGTTTGACTCACGGTTGTCTCTGGAATACCTGAGTTAATTCTCTACACATTGAACTAAAACATATGCTCCTTAGCTAAAATATGACAAAGATTGAGCTACTTTTTTCTCCAACAATTTACACTTCCATTTCTCTCCTGTCACCCATTATTATGTTCTCTTTCTCTGTCACTTACAAAGCAGTATATTTTTTTTTTCAATTTCCTTCTACACATTCCACCTTATTCACCTCTTGGAATGTGGCTACCACCAAATCATGTTGCATCCTTTCAACTTGTCTGAAATTCATTCACTAGTTACTTTTTATCTCGAATATCACATCTTCTCTGATTGAGCTGTCTTCACCTGTCTGTCCTACATTTTATTCAATGTGCTATCCCCAAAATTACTTGCCGCTATCACTATTCATATTCTACCAGCCAATCTTTAACCAATTACTCAATTCAGTGCATCTCTTTCCCATTGTACATCAAATTAGGTGTTCTGGTTTTTGCTTCCAGTAGATTTTTAGCCCCTTTTTTTCCCTTCTTGATTTTTTTCAACTTCTTTCCTTTTACTTTCCCCTGAAATGAGAGATGAGAAATAAGAAAATAGAGACAGGAATTCATAATAAGCTAAAAAAAATTTTAAAACTACTTTATCATGTTATAAACTTAAAGCAGGAAAGAACCTTAGAAAACATTTCATCCATCCCCTTCATTTTATAGATGAGAAAACTGAGACCAAAAAAAATGTTAAGTGATTTGTCCACGCTTAAATAGGTAGCAAATATGAGAGCAGAAGCAAATTCAAAGATACGTTTTGTGGTTCTGTAATTGAGAGGGACACTATGAGCAATTGAATGTCCATTCTCCCAATTCAAATCATAAAATTCCAGAAATTAGGGATAAATTAGAAAGATAACAAGGTGTTATATTCTTATATGAAGTGTAAAAGAACATTTACAGACTGCTACTTCTTTATAAAATATGAAATTCTGAAAAACTGATGGAATGGAAAGTCAGCTAGCCTTTGGCTGGCTGCATGTTGGCGATACCTTTATTTACACCTAAAAAACAAGGCATACTATGTAAGGCAGTTAGTTGAGTCAAGAAACAATACTTTAGATTGCAACTTCTCACACTCTTGGAAATGGAATTAATTTAGCATTGTTCCTAATCAGTAATGCCAATTTGGTAATTGCCAAATCATTGGCAGGACCATTGGAACACCAAGGTCACTTCCATCCATGCCCTGGAGTAAGAATATAGCTGAAGATTGCTCAGTCCTGCATTAGTTAGTTGCTTACTTAGCTAGTTATTTATTGTACTTTGCTCTTGACATGGACCAAAATACATCACTATGTTAGAGTCAAGTTACAGTGTGTCCAACTGTGGTTCACCAATCCAATATGAGAGAAGAATGTTCTACCGCAGGTTGGGCACACCGCAGGTTGGAACACTTGGGGAGGAAGCTCTAAATTTTTACATCTCACATTTCTTTTGAGCTACTTCAATTCTGCTTTTCTCATAGAGGACAGCACCTTCTCTGATGAGGGCATACCATGCTGAGTTGTTGCCAGTGTCTCACTTAACACTCAATCAATTTCAAATTTCTTGAGACCTTGAGAGTGTGCTTATATCACTTTTTTCTGACCACCGTGTGAGCACTTATTCTGTTTGAGTTCTTCATAAAATAGTCTTTTTGACAAGTTTATGTTTGGCATTCAAACAGTGTGGCCAGCCCATTGGAGTTCTGCACTCTAAAGCAGAATTTGAATACTTGGCAGTTCAGTACGAGAAAGGATCTCAGCATCTGATATCTTCTCCGGCCAAGTGATCTTCAGAATATTCCTAAGACAATTCAAATAGAAATGATTCAGTTTCCTGACATGGCACTGGTATACTGCCCAGGTTTCACAGGCATACAACAATGAGGTCAGTTGTAGAATTTCAGTTTGGTAGTCAGTCTAATGCCTCTTCTCTCCTATACTTTTTCTATAGAACCTCTCAGATACTGAGCTAGCTCTGGCAATATGTTTGTCAACCTCATTATCAATGTGTACATCCCTGGAAATACATTGACAAAGTAAGTGAACTTATCCACAGCATTCAAAACTTCTCCACTCCCTATAACCAACTGTTCCACATTTGGGTGGTATGGTTCTGGCTGATGGAGTACCTGTGTTTTTTTAGTGCTAATTTTTAGGCCAAAATTAGCACAAGCAGCACAGAATTGATACATATTTTGTTGCATCTCCACTTCAGGGGCTGCATTGAGTGTTTGATAATCTGAAAACAGAAAATCATGCACCAGTATTCCCTGTTTCACTCCATTGGTGACTGGAAAAATGCAACAGCATCTTCCATTATACAGAACCTAGGCAAGCCTCCCATCATGAAATTAACATACAATGCTAATGAGCTTCTTCATGCAACCAAATTTTGACATAATTTTCAATAAGTCCTCAAGATTGACAGTACTAACGGCCTTGTTCACTTTGATAAATCTTGTGTACAAACTTCCGTTCTGCCACTAGCATTTCCCTAGAGTTGTTGGGCAGCAAACACCACATCAACCATCCCTCAGCCTTTTCTAAAGGGCTCTCAGGGAGATGGCCATCTTCCAGGTAAAGGATAAGCCTCTTAAGAAGGGCTCTGACAAAAATCTTGCCAGCAATGGCTAAGAGAGAGACCCCTTGTTATTGTTACAGGACAACATATTAACTTTATAGAGATGGACAATGGAGACGTCGTTGAACTCCTAAGGGAAAACCACCTCTTACCACATAACTCAGAAAATTTCAGTCACCTTGTGAATGAACAATGTATCCCACATCTTGTAAATTTAAACTGAATTAGAATCAGCAACAGTCCCTTTGCCACATGAAAGGAGCCTAATAACATTGAAAACCTCTTCTTCAGTTGGAACTTCAGCTAGGGAGGGATTGACTTCAACCTGAGATAAGTGTTCAATGGCTTCATCACTTATTGATGATGGTCTGTTAAGAACACTATGGAAGTGCTCACCCCATCTTTCTAGGATCATGTCATTATCAGTAATCAATGTGGCTCCATCAGCACTGAGTAGTTGAGATGCACCATAAGTCTTTGGCCCATGAATAGCCTTCAGCACATCATAATAGCACTTTGGATTGTTACTATCATCATAAAACTGAATTTCATCTGCCTTCTTACTGAGACAAGAATCCTGAATCTCTCTAAGTTTTATTTGTACTTTCCTTCTGATGGAATTAAATACTGTCTTCTTAGAGATGGATGAACTGTCCTACTGGTAAATCCTGTGGAGTTCTCATTTTTCATTTAACAGTTTCATAATTTCCCCATCATTTTTGTCAAATCAGTCTGGATGTTTGCAAGCATCATGATCCAGATAAGCAAATGCAGCATTGTACACCAAATCTCTGAAAGCTGCCCACTCCTTTTCTGCTCCACTATTGTCAACTGTGCTTGGCTTAACTTTCCCTCTAATTTAGGAATGAATTGTTCCCGCTCAGAGAACAATTCTAATTTGTTGACATTAATTTTTTCTTGGTGTCACTGCTTTTTTAAATGCAAATATTTAGGTTGGAGCGAGGATAAGTCTATGATCAGTCCAGCACTCTGCATCACACATTGTCTTTGTCATTCTTATATTCTGTATGTCCCTTCTCACAATCACATAATAAGTATATTATATGCCAATATTTACTATGAGGTTGCATCTACCAAGTTTTAGGACATTTAGGTAAATGGAAAACAGTGTTGCAGATGAGAATGTAATAGAATGAACAAGTCTTTAGTAGTAAATGATCATTGCTACTATTGTTTCTAACTCTATTCCTTCCTAGAACTCCCTCCCAAATCTGGTAGTCTAAGCCTACTTTAGTCACCTAGAATTACAAACTAATCCTCTTTTTGACACATTGATGATTAGAGTCTCCCAGGTCTTTGTAATTTTTTTCTTTGATCTCATCAGGGTTGGTCATGGTAGGAGCAAAGGCATGGATGATGGTGACATGTCAATTTCCTGCAAATGACAATCACATAGTCATGAGCCTGTCATTCACTCCTTTTGGTGCGCATGCAAGTTTATGACCAGATTAATTTTGATTGCAAAACATACTCCAGTTTCACGGTGCTCCCTTTCACTGTGGTCATTCCAGAAATATGTGTATCTAGCTCCAACTACAGTAAGCTAGCCTTCATGTGCCAATGTTCTCTCACTCAGGGATGTAATTTGGATGCAATGTCTGCTGAGTTCTCTCACAACATGAGATATTCATCTTTCAGGTCTATTGAATTTTATATTGTCTATAAGTGTACATACATTTTATGCACCGATGGTGAGTGGACTCATCTTTGAAGAAGTTTTGGTACATTTGTGTGTGTGTGTGTGTGTGTGTGTGTGTGTGTGTGTGTGTGTTTTGACCACAGGGTGGGATCTCCACCTGCCGGTAATCATACCAGTGTCAGGTAAGAAGGGACAAATTTTTAGGGCACCTTGTCTAGCACTTTCATCACACCAGGTGAGCAGTATGATACTTAAAAAGTTGTTCTAACACCCATGGGGCTGCTTCTGATGAGATGACCACCCTATGGTCTGGGCTATCTGTGTGCAGAGTTGAGACTAGAGGACTCAGCGTATTCACAACTGCTGTTTCATTACTGCCTTATCACCTCCAGACTTTGAGGTAGGTTAAAATGGTAAAATGGCATGAGTGATGTCTTTTGACTTTTGTGTAAAGTTGATTTAAGTGAGGCAGAGATGCATGAAGTCATCTGCCTTATTCTCACCTCCAGAGTTCTCTCAGTTCAGTAACAGATAACTAGCAATTGCTCAAGAAACAGTGGATGACCATGTCATCTTTGAATGTCTAACTAAGCTCTAAGCACTCCAAATGTTCAGTTGTTTTCATGGCCATTGGAACAAATTGTTCTCATTTGCCCATTCTACCAGGGGAAGTCTTCACATAGTTGGGGTTAGACAACCCTATAATTCATCAATGAGTCTAAGACCCCTTGGTTTCTCTCAACCTGCTTTAGTCTGTGTGCTGAAGCAGTTTACCAGAGTGTGGCCACTGTACATGCTATAACTATCTGGAGTCACAGCAGAGAGTTAGGTAGAAAAGATGGACACCTAAATTGGAAAGCAGCCCTCACACCAGAGGTCCCCATCTTCCCTGAACATACCCTCCACCCCTCAGTCCCAGGTCTCTAAAGGAAAGTAACCAGGATAGCTGACATCAATGAAGTCGTGCCACAGGCTGATCCACTGAAATAACTGGAAATATTTAGCTTAATTTCTGGAGAAGAAATTAACAAGGCAAATAGAAATAAGATTGCTATATTTTGCCCTAAAGGGGAGAATTAGGAATGATTCAAAGAAGTTAATATTGCCTTGAGGTAATATGAAATTTAACAACCTGAGATATCTAAAAATAGGATGAATTATTTCAAAAAAGATCAGCCCTCCTAACTCACTGGAAATCTACAAGGATACTTGACCATTTCTGTATTCAGTTACATATTAGATTGAATGGCTTCCACAGGTTTTTCAAGTCTTGAGATTTTGTATTATTTGAGACAAGGAGGAATAGCAATAAAAATTATGTCCTAAAGCAAAATAAATGACCTTAACTTCTCTTATTACCAATGATTATCCATGAGCTTACCTAAGAAAATAGCCAAATGCAAGAAGCCGGAAAAATACTTAACTTTCTGCTCTAGATTTTTGTATTCTGATTTCTTTTTCCCTATATGCAGTTCATTCACTGATCTGGAACCTGTCTTCTATTAGATATAATGTAAAACACTGGATTTACAAAGACAAAAATTAGAACCCCTGCTCTCAAGAACCTTAACTTCAGTTAGATTCTTCTGCTTCTAAATAGGGGATACTGTATAGGGATCAGCCAGAATTATAGGTTTGGTATATTATTACTTCCTTGTTTAAGACTGCATTTCCTCACGTGTAAAGCTAGGTGATTGTACTAGATGATTTCTATGGTCCACTCATGCTTTAAATCTATGATTCTATATTACATGTCTTTGAGCCAGATTGTTCATCATGACAATTATTTGATATATGTCAGGAAAGCATTCAGAGAAGAAATGTCATACAAGGGGCAGACCATTATCTCTGAAGGCAGAGGACTTGTATTTAAACCTCATTTCTGTTATTTATTACCTATGTGACCTTTGGTAGTTTTTTTTGTTTTTGTTGTTGTTTTTCACTTTTGAAAGGGAGGAGAAAGGGAATCAGTCTGCCGTCAGGAAGACTTGAGTTCAAATCTGGCCTCAGATACTAGCTGTGAGATCTTGGGCAAGTCACTTAACTCTATTTACCTCCTCTGTGAAATGAACTAGAGAAAGAAACAGCAAGCAACCCCAGTATCTTTGCCAAAAAAGCAAAAATGTCCAAATCAGGTCATGAGGAGTTAGATAAAACTGAAAAACTTTTGAAAATCAGTTTATTCATATATAAAATATGCTGATTGGACTAGATGCCCTCTTAGGTATCCTCAAGCTGTAGATCTCAAATTCTATATTCCTAACCCTCCACTAGGGAACAGCAGGATTTGGGTGAGAGGTTTTTAATTGGAAAGACTTGGAAAGCTTTCTTCCTGCCGAGAGTGGGAAGACATCAAAGAAATGTTGAATTACAGTAACAATGAGACCTTGTTAATAAAAAAAGTTATGCATTTTATTGCCATCAATTCTTTGCCTTTTTAAATCACCCTTTATTTAATAAATATGTTCAGACTTCTAAATGATTGTGAAATCATATGTAATTACCTGGGTGTTGTTAAATTATGTTCCCTTATTATTTTGTCTTAACAGAGATGATAATCACTCCTCTATGCTGGTTCCTTACAGAGGAAACATCCAGAAGCAGTTGGTGGCAGAGTGGATAGAGTGCTTGACTTAGAATCAGGAAGACCTTAGTTCACATCTGAACTCAGATACTTACTAACAGGATGACTCTGGTCAAGGCCCTTTACCTCGTATTTCTCAATGATAAAATTGGGATAATAGTGCCTTACTCACAGGATTGGTGTGAATATCAGATGAGGTAATATTTGTAAAATACTCTTGGCATAGTACCTGGAACATAGTAGGTACTATAGAAATTCTAACCCCCTCCCCCCCTCTCAGGAAGATTTAGTCAACTTCTAATATATTTATAATTATAATTTTATGCACATGTAATTATTGTGATAACATTTTGAATCTTTTTTATCTTGGTTATTTATTAGTTCATTCCCTTGAATGGTCAATGTATTCACTTTTTTTGTCTTATTGTTTGATTTTTATTTACTTAAATCTTATATTCCTTTTTTCTTGTTAGCACTGAAAACTTTTTGTTTAATTTCTGTTATAATTAACTAAAACTTAATTTCTATGTAACCTAGGTTACATAAACACAACATAGCAAACTTCTAAAAACTTTTGTTGTCTTTTTTGTTTTGTTTTGTTCAGTTATTTGAATCAAATATTATTTGATATACAGAACAATCTAAGAAAGTTTCCTCTATCATTGAAACTCAGAACTATCTCAACAGTTACATCAAACCACTGAGCAGTTCTGTTAAATAGACACTGGGACCATTAAACCATACATAAGGATGCTAGGGGGCATATATTTGACTTAGAAAAAATATATTAACATTATCTGTGTTTTATTGTATTTTAAATTATTTTATTAAACACTTCCCAATTATATTTCAATCTGGTTTCATTTGTTCTTAGGAGTATTGTGGTCTGCATGGGCTCAAAATCCCATGTTTAACACCTCTTAGAGAATTTACCATGGGAATGAAAGATTAAGTGACTATTCCAGTGTCACACTGTCAATATGTATCTAACTCAGAAGTACAACCAGGTTTTTCTGACTGGGACATTGGCTATCTATCAAATGTACCTTGATGCTTACCCATTGATAAATAACTATGAGAAAAAATGTAACCTGTATTTAAAAATAAAACTTTTGTGAATATTGTGCTTGGATATGTTTTATTTGTTGTCTTTTATATAGAAAAATCTAATTTTAATTTTCAAGTACTTCTAGAAATTGTCTTCTCGAAATGCTAGAAAATAACTCAGATCATCATCACCTCTGGTATTGACATATTTCTTTAAGGATTGTAAAGCTCTTCACAAGTATCATTTTCTTTTATGTTCATAATCCTGGAAATGGATGCAATTATTATCTTCTTCTTATAGAAGAGGAAACTGAGTGTGAAATAGGTTAAATGACTTATCTGGGGTCACTTAACTAGTAAGTGTCTGAAGACGGTTTTGAGTTCAGCAATTTTAAATCCGGTACTGTTTGTACTTTCATTCATTCATCCCACCTCCATGATTGAAGTGGGAAGTTGAATAATATTTGATCTGCATCACTATATACAGTTTCTCTCCTCTCCTTGTTTGAGGTCCATAAAATCTACATCTTCCACCCAAATAAATTCATGATAGCTGTTCTCTATAGACCTGCAGATAACTCTCTTTCTTCCCATATCAAGTCCTGTTCATTGTCAACAGAATGAACCTCTTATTGATTGACACTTCAGTTCTCTGTCATTTCATCATCACTGCTCTAATCTTTCCTGCTTTCTTCATCTTGACACCTTAACGGATCAGTTCAACTATACCCTGTCTTCTTCTCCTTGGTCTTCCTTGTAATATATCTGATTGTGTACTGCCAAGCCTAAGACTTGGTTCACTCCCATCAAGCACCATCTTTTTTACTAATAATAATTTATAATAATTATAATAATAAAAGGTTATACAACATTGTGCTAAGCACTTTACAAATATCTCAGTTTATCTTCAGAACAACCTTTGGAGTTAGATACTATTGTTCTAATTTTATAGATGGGGAAACTAAGGAAAGCAGAAGTTAAGTGACTTGTTCAGGTACTAAGGTTAGATTTGGACTTCAGTCATCTTAATTGACTCCAAGCTTATTATTCTTCTAGTGGACCGATGACATAAAAGTCACAGAACAAAAGTTGAAAAATAATACAATCAATCTGACTGATGCTGGTAATCAATTTTTCTACTCCTCCATTATCCCATTTTTCAGAGAGGTTCTTGCAAACCTTTTCATCCAGTCTACAAACTTTTCATGACTCTCTTTGCCTTCCTCCTTTCAACTGAGAATCTTTTTTCCCTTATATTTCACTGAATAAAATAATGTCATGTGCCAAGATCTCCCTGTTCTTACCTCATATCATTCAGATTTCTTCTGTCACAATCTCCTTCATTCTTGTTTCAAGTGAAAAGGTGGTTTTTCTCCTTACCAAGGTAAACTCCCACTACTTTTACAAGCAATCTCATTATACTTTGTGTCTGGCAGAATGCCCCTTCTGTCATGATAGTTCTATAACTTAGCTTAAATCTCTCCAGATCTACCGGGTACTTTGGCATTGCCCCAAAACATGTACATTACCCTGTCTTCAAAAAGCCTTTTTTGATTCTTCCATCTTTGCTATTTTTTTTGTATCTTTTTTCCTGTTAAACTCACTGAAAAAACAATTTGCAACAGATGACTCTGCTTCCTGTCCTCTCATTTTCTTTTTAACTTTGAAAAACTTGGCTTCTGGACTTCTAACGTCCACTGAAAGCTTTACACTGAAAGCTGTTTTCAAAGGTATCAATTTTTTCCTTCCTTCCTTCCTTCCTTCCTTCCTTCCTTCCTTCCTTCCTTCCTTCCTTCCTTCCTTCCTTCCTTCCTTCCTTCCTTCTTTCTTTCCTTCCTTCCTTCCTCTCTGTCTCCCTCTCTCCATTTCTCTTCTTCTCTCTCACATTTTCTTCCACAAAATGAATAATATGCTTCACATGATTGTGCATGTATAATCTTTATCATATTGCTTACCATTTCAGAGAGGGTAGAAAGGATGCAGGAAGGGATAGAATTTGGAACTCAGAACTTAAAAAAAACATAAATTATTTTACATGTAATTGGTGAAAAAATAAAATATCACTTTTTACGACATAGTTTTTTTCTCTGTTATGGGATATCCATCACTCTCATATTTTGTCCTACACATTTAACCCCTCTTCAGTTTCCTTTGCTAGATCTTCATCCAACTCAAACCCACTAATGATGGGTTTTCCAGAGGGCTGTGTCTAATATCATCTTCTCTTCTCCCTTCATATTATTTTACTTTCTGATTTCATCAGGTCAATAAGTCAGTTGTGCAGTGGATAGCCTGGAGTCAGGAAGATTGAGGTTTAATTCCAGCCTCAGAAACTTATTAGCTATCTGATCCTGGGCAAGTTACTTAATCTTTGTTTCTTCACTTGCAAAATGAGGAAAATAATAGCACCCATTTTCCAGAATTATTACAAAGATCAAATAAGATAACAGTTGTAAAGTGGTTAGCACAATGTCTGACACAAAGTGTTATATAAATCTTAGCCAGGACAGCTAAATGGTGCAGTGGATAGAGTGCTGGACCTGGAGTCAGGAAGACCTGAGTTCAAATCTTTCCTCAAACACTTACTAGCTATGTGAACCTGAGCAAGTTACTTAGCTCTGTTTGCCTGTTTCATCATCTATAAAATGATATGGAAAAGGAAATGGCAAACCACTTCAGTATCTTTGCCAAGAAAACCAGAAATGGGGTCATAAAGAGTTAGACACAATTGAACAACATGGTCTGCCTAGAAGCTAATCTTTTACCTGACTATAACATTGTATATATAATAGCTATTAAAGAGTTAGACACACTTGACATGACTGAACAGCAACAGCGATAAGAGGGGGACAGAGCCAAGATGGCAGAGTAGAATCAGGGATATGTCTGAACTCTCCCCACAAATCCCTCAAAATAACTGCAAAAAATGACTCTAAGCAAATTCTAAAGCAGCAGAAGCCACAAAATGACAGAGTAAAACAGATTTCTAGCCCAAAACAATCTGGAAGCTCAACAGGAAGAATCTATTGTACCAGACTTGGAGTGGAGAGCAGCCCAGCATTGGCCTCACCAACACGAATGGTACTGGAGCAGTCCTCAGGGCACTGAATCACTGGCAACTGTAATGGTTGCCAGACTTCTCAACCACAAAAGACAAAGAAATCTTCAAAAGTCAGTGAAAAAACTCTTTCCCCTGTGTGAGAGTGGAATGTCAGAGGCCCCAGCTTGAGGGTGGTGGCAGGCACTACTACTGCCACAACTATTTCTGGAGTTCTCACAATTACAGATGGTGGATGAATCATTGGCTGATCTAGGTCACAGTCCTTTATGCCAGTCCTGGGGTGAGGAGGAGTGCTGGCTTGGCAGAGCTGGTGGCAGCTGTAGTGATGGAATACTACTTGTGGCTCCAGGATAGAAAAAGAGTGCTTGTGGTTGCTCACAGATGAGATTGAGGCAAGGAGAGAAGCAAACAGCTCTTCTTTGATCATACCACTTTGGAGGAACTGAGAATTTACAGGTCCCTGGAGATATCTCTAAAAATAGCTTCACAAAACCCTGAAACTTGGGGCATTAAAACCTCTACTTAACAAAGAGCTCAAAAGTCAAGTAACTAAATAGGAAAATGACCAAAAAAGAAGAAAAAATTAGAATATAGAAGGTTACTTTCTTGATGAAAAATATATTCTTACTTTGAGGAAGATCAAAGCATATAACTGGAGGAAGATATCAAGGTCAAGGTACCTACATCCAAAGTCTCCAAGAAAAATATGAAATGGTCTCAGGCCATGGAAGAGCTCAAAAAAGATTTTGAAAATCAAGTTGGAAACAGAGGAAAAATGAGGAAGAGAAATGAAAGCAATGTAAGAAAAATTATGAAAAATGAGTCAACAGCTCAATAAAGGAGACCCCCAAAAATGCTGGAGAATAACACTTTTACAAATAGACTAACCCAGTTAATATAAGAGGTGCAAAAAACCAAAGAGATAAAGGATGCTTTAAAAAGCAGAATGGGGCAAATGGAAAAGGTGGTCCAAAAGCTCACTAAAGAAGAGTGATATGAGTATGAAGGGAGGATAGCTAAAAATGAAATTAAGTGTTGAGAGGAATGTACTGGGAGAAAGAGAAATGGAGAGGTAAGATGTAGTAAATCATCTCACATAAAAGAGGTGAAAAAGAACTTTTACAATGGAAAGCAAGAGGGGGAGGGGAGAGTGAATAAGTGAACTTTATTGTCATTGGATTTGGCTTAAGGAGGGACTAATACACATTCAATTGGATATGGAAACCTATCTTACCCTTCAGGAAGGCAGGGGGAAAGGGCATAGGACAAGAAGCATAATAGAAGGGTGGGCAGACTGGGGAAAGAGGTAATCAGAAGAGAATACTATTGTAGGGGGACAGATATAGGGAGAGAATATAATAAATGGAGAGCAGGACAGGATAGAGGGAAATGTAGTTAATCTTTCACAACATGACTCTCATGGAAGTGTTTTGCATGGCTACACATGTATGACATATGAAATTGCTTGCTTTTTCAAAGAAGGTGAGTGTGGAGAGAGGAAGGGAGAGAATGTGGAGCTCAAAGCTTAAAAAATGAATGTTAAAAATTGTTTTTGCTTGCAACTGAGAAATAAGTTATCCAGGCAATGAGGTATAGAAATCTACCTTTCCTTACAGGAAAATAGAGGGGAGGGGGATGGGAGAAGACAGGAGTTATAGAAGGGAGGACAGATTAGGTAAAGGAGTCATTGCATTGCACACTGTCCTGGGGTGGGAGAGAAGAGAGATGAGGAGAAAATTTGGATTTCAAAATTTTGTGGAAGTGAAATTAGAGACTGAAAATAAATTATATTAAAAAGAAACAGCAACAACAATAACAAAATTTAGGCATTATTATCAGATTTTGTGGATTTAATTGTCATTTCTATAATGATAGGTTCTACTTAGACACCCCAACCTATTTGCCCCTCTTTAATCTTGAATTCAGACATATTAAACTGGAAAGTCATTATACATTTTAATCTCAATATGCATAAAACTGTATTCATTATCTTTCCTCTTAAGCTCTCCCTCTTTCCAAATTTCCATATTACTGTTGAGGACACCAAAAATCTTCCCAGTCTCCCAAGATAACAATCTAGGTGTCATCCTTGAGTTTTCCCTGTTTCTCTCTAATCCCACACCCCACTCCCCAAGTCCAATCTGTTACTACGGACTGTTGATTTCACCTTTGCGATATTCCTCAAATATGAACTGGAAATTGAGGGGATGTCCATCAATTGGGAATGACTGAACAAGTTGTGGTATATGAATGTAATGGAATACTATTGTGCTATAAAAAATGATGAACAGGAGGACTTCAGAGAGAACTGGAAGGACTTATATGAACTGATGCTGAGTGAAATGAGTTGAGCCAGGAAAACATTGTACAGAATAACAGTCATAGTGTGTGAGGACTGTTTCTAATAGACTTAGCCCTTCACAGCAATTCAAGGACTTAAAACATTCCCAAAGTCTCTTAAGGCAAAATGTCTTCCATATCCAGAGAAAGACCTATGTAACTGGGACACAGAATGAAGCAGACTATCTTATCTTGTGTTATGTTTTGATTTGATTTGGTTATTCTCCTGGTTTTTCCCATTCATTTTAATTCTTCCATGCAACATGACTAATGTGAAAATGTGTTTAATAAGATTGCATGTGTAGAACCCATATAAGATTGCATGCAGTCTCAGAGAGGAAGAAGGGAAAGAGGTGGAGAAAATTTAAGACTTATGGAAGTGATTATTGAAAGCTGAAAACAAATTAGTTTTTTTTTAATTCCTTAAATATGTCCACATATTTTCTCAAATACTGTCACACACACACACACACACACACACACACACACATACACACACACACACAGAGTTACAGGCCCTCATATCTGGACTATTATAATAGCCTGCTAGTTGGTGTGACTTCTGCAAGGCTTCCCCTTCCCCTCCAGTCTATTCTTCACGTATCTGCCAAAGTTACTTTCCTAAATGACCACTCTAATTATATCATTCCTTTAATAAATAAACTCCAATGACCCACTGTCATCTATAGGATCAAACATAAAATCATCTGTTTTGCATTCAAAGCCCTTCATAATTTAGCACTGACACAACCTTTCTGATCTTCTCCCCTTCTTCTCCCCTTCTGATCACTCCCCTTCTTTAAACACATACTCCTCTGCAGTAACATCAGTCTCCTTCCCCCAAACTAAACACTCAATCTCAGCTCCAAATCATTCCACCCACCCCCTTCGCTATAGCTCTAGTCCATTCCTGGAAACCTCTTCCTTCTCACCTGAGCATCCCCACTTCTCTGGTTTCCTTTAAGTTGAAGCTAAACTGCAACCTTCTACAAAAAAGCTTTTCCTATCCCTTCTTCATTCTAGTGCCTTCCCTTTGGATTATTTCCTATTATCCTGCGTATCACTTGTTTGCACCAAGGAATCTGCGTGTTTTCTCTTCCTTTAGATTGCAAGCTTCTTGAGAGCAGGGACTACCTTTTACCTTTCTTTGTGCCCCCAGTGTTTAGCATGAATGACTACAAGCATATTTATTTGGGTTTTACATTCCTTACCTACATTGGCACACACTTGAAAAATAAACTTTCTAGTCTATAGTATTTTCTCATAATATCTATTTGATGTTATGATAAAATTATTTAACCTATTCAATATATTCCAAATAGGACAGGATTGTACTAACATGGGTGATTTTGAGATTTAACTTTCCCTTCAAAATCATAAGAATGGCTATTATTTTTGGCTGTTATTCTTGATAAATATGATGCAGTTTTAGTGGGAAACAACGGAAAGAGAAGAGAAAGTAGCAGGAGTGAGGGGAAAAAAGAGCTTATGATCTTTGTAGATGCTAGAACTAATCAAAAGTGGAATTGACTCTCTTGGGGGGGGGGTAATAGGTTATCCTTTGGTGGAAATCTTCAAGTTCTGTTTGCTTGGTTTGGGGTAAGAGGATTGGGCGAATAGAAATGGGTATGGGTGTAGGCAAAGAGTGAAAGGTTTTTACTATGGTTTGTACACCTGTGAGAGGTCTCTCATTTCTGAACCTCTTTGATAATGATGTTCTGTCATCACCAACACTATTTTGCAATTTCTTCTTGTTCTAGCCTCATCCACAAGGAATATTTTTCATTGTATGTTCATAAACCATGGAAAATCCCTATCTGTACAATATATCTCAACGAATCACATATATTCATTAAGACAAACAGATGTAACAGGAACTGCTGAACCACTGATTAGGTGAAGTATCAACTCAGTCCTTTCCATGCATACGAAGATATAAACGCTTCCAATCTTTTATCACAGGATCCTCAATTACATCTGTGAGGGACATTAGAAGCCTATCTAGTTCAATTCTTAATTTTAGAGATGAAGAAAATGAGACCGTGATAAGTTAAGGGTTATGGCCAACATCAAAGAAAATCTTTTCACTTTCTTTCACCACTGTTCTGAAATTCAGTTTGTGGCCAGAAATACCTCTGACTATATTCTTTCTCTGCATCAGTAGGTAGTCAAATGTGTATTATTGAAGTAGAATAGTCACTTCTCTGCGCATTCAGTACATGGTTCTTCAGAGAGTAAGTATCCAGCAAACGTGTGGACTGATGAAACAGACTCTCAGCTTTCATTTTTATTTCAACGATTACAGATTAAAGTTGCATAGAGAACATGACAATAATTTATTTTGCATAACATGATACCCTCCCACCCCAATAAACTTTAACCATTGACAAACTTCATAAAAAATTGTTATCCTTTGAACTGTACATTTTATACTAGAAAGTAGCTCTGAATCATTATATATTTCACAGTGGGAGGCATCAGACTAAAAATAGAGGTGGATATATATGAAAAAAAATCGTTCAAATCCTTCCCATAATTAAGGATGCAACATGGCTAAAAAAATTAATTTGGAAATAGATGAGTAGACTACCTTAGGGAAATCTGAAAAAAGGTCAAACAAAGGCTTGTTATTAAAATCTCTTTTTCCCCCAGCACTTCATCATATTTGGACAATGATGCCTCATTGACAAGAGATCTGACAGGAAATAAGGAAAAGGGATCTTTTTTCTCATTCAGTATTATTTCTCATATAATATTATTTGTGGCAAAAATAAAATGAATATTTTAGAAATGTGATTAATATAATTAGTGGAATAAATGTAATAGCATCTCAAAACTGTAGTGGTCCAAGATTTGGATTCATTTTGTGGTCATCAGATTTATTTTATTCATAGATCTATAGTCTCAAAGTCACATATGTTCTTCTAGTATATAAAATTGAGTTTAATTAAAGAATGTTCTTTCTGCTATATGAAAAATCATTTCATGGAAATAAGCTTGAGTTTTCAAAGGCTATACCAGTAAGTAGCAAGGAAGTCTTGAAATTCAACACTGGCAATTCAATCTGGCCCAAGTTTAGAGAGGATAATTACCAGAAAGTTGACCACCAAAAATGTTAAAAATAGTATGAAGAAGAAGAAGTAATAATAGAAGTAGTAGTAGTAGTAGTAGTAGTAGTAGTAGTAGTAGTAGTAGTAGCAGTAGTAGTAGTGGTAGTAGTAGTAGTAGAGGTAATTTGGAAATAGCAGCTCTTGAAGACCATATACTAAAGTAGTTAGGAGTGGAAATCTATGTTAGTGGAGAGAATAATCTCACTGATCAAATCATATTTTTTATATGTATATAATGAAGTTGTAGGAACACATTTTAATTACACTTCAATATGTCACATGCTTATCATATGTCTACTGTATGCCCATATTTTTCTTCTCTTTTTATTTCCTTGCGTTCAATAAAGAGACAGGAAATGACACATTCATGGAATGAAGAATAACAACTCAGTTTACTTTTTGTCTTCTATTTCTTGCTCTCTAAAAACTATAATGAAATCAATTCCACTAATACATCTGAAAAGAGCACTGGACTATTCTATTTTTCTGCTCACCATCTTTGTGCCATTTCTGGAAATCTCTGATCTGTAAATGTTACCTCCCCCGGTGGAATGTAATCTTTCAGCGGAGGAAGGGACTGTCTCCCTTTAGAACTTGCAACCCTAGCACTTAGCATATTGCTTGGCACATGGGGAAAACTTGATAAATTATTTTAAATTCAGTCATTCATTCATGTAGAGGGAGGTATGCAAAAATGCTAATGAGGTAGGTTGAAGACAGATTTAATTTTTTTATACGTCATAGATGAGAAGATGATATACAGATGCCCTGTCCCTTCAGTCTTGCCCAAGGATGAGGTCAAGGGTAGGGCTTATTAGATAAAGAATATAGTTAACTTTCATTATGAATTGGTCTTAAGGATAATTAAGGAGGAAATCTGTCCAAAGCAACAGAAAGAGATCCATCTGAGCTGCTACTTTTCCTAGAGTGGCTGTATTTACCTACACAATTTCCCCTTTCCTGCTCTCTCCTTACACTGGAATATATTCAGCAAACTATCCAATCTGCCTTGCAGGATTATACTCTGATTATACCACAATGCCTCTTGAAGCCCCAGTCACTAAAATTCAACTTCCTCTCCCCCATTAAATAATTTCCAGTTATGCATCTGAGTAGAGCCAACAGCCTCAGACTTCTTGAAACAAACCATTGTCTTTAAGGAAAGAAAAAAAAATGTTTATCCCTAAGCTAACAGAGTCATTACTGAAGAAAGAAACAATGACTGCAGAAAGGTATAAGCAAAATCCAAATCCAGATGCAAAAGTGCAATGTGATTAACAGGGAGTTGTGTAGCATAAGATTAGAAAGCAGCCCCTACCGTGTTTAGATGCTCTGGGCTCTAACCTCTGGCTCTTCATGTTGCCCTTTTGGCCTACTTCACTGGGGCACTCATCTTCTTAACTGTTAGATGCAAATTCAGATCTCCTTCCTGAACAATGGAGAAGACTTTCCACAACCCAGGATCCAAGGGGGTCAATATCTAGTATCTTTCTCTTTTCAAAGGATAGACCAAAACTAATTAACATTTCCAACAAAGGATTTTGTTCTAGCTAGGAAGGTAAAACAATTTCTATATCTTGTTTATTCCTTCACTGCAGTAAATTCTTTCCTTTCACCAAAGACCAAAGTCACTTTTAAGGGATGCATTTACATGTCAATGTTGTAAAGTTGTCAGAACCTAACCTTTTCATATTCAAATAGGATGCCTGGGTTTGGGCCCTTTGAAAAAAGAATTTATACAGTATATTTGACTGGCTCAGCACACAAACAGGATGGAGCTTAATCTGTCCTTGCTTCAGCTGTAGGAAATAATTAGATATCAACAGAAAAGTAGTGAAGTGTGGCAGTGTTTTTGAACTGGAGTTTCATTAATTCCCCTTTCTTCGTATATTTAATGTGATTTCAAATTCAAGTAATTATATTTGGACAAGGTTCTTTGGTTCAAAGTGAGGCTGATTATAGGAAACTTAGACTCTTAGGTACTTGAAAGCAGCAAACAATCGTAGACCAACAGTAGAGTTGTTCTTTTTCTTTCCTACAGAAAGCCACAGTGGTGCAGCTTTAATTATACAAATCTGACCACATTAATGAAGAGTTTACATTCTTTCCATAAAAGATCCCCTAGATATTATAGATTTTTACAAATAAACTCATAAATCATTATTTTCTACTAATTCAAGCATTGAATTGATAATGATTTTAAACTAAATATCAAAATATTCTGTAATAAGAAATACAAAATTGCTTGTTACATTTCCATGCTTTGGAGTCATAGGCCAGGCTTTGCTACATACAGTTGGAGGCTCACTTTGCAGTGTTCTCAGTAACTCTTGATTTGTCATGTATATGAACCAAGCGATCATGTATATGAACCAAGCGAATTATCATGGCATTAGCACTTACAGTTTACAAAGGGCTTTATAAATATTACTTCATTTCATCCTTACAACAACCCTGCGAAGTATGTACTATTTTCATTGCCACCTTACACATAAGGAAACTGAGACTCAAAATGGTTATGCATTTGCCCAAGGTCACACTCATCATCAATGTCTGAAATGTGATTTAAACTCAGATCTTCTTAAGCCCAAGTCCAAGAATTATTATAATCGGATAAGGATACTAGGACAAAGGAGATATAGATGCAAATCGTCAAGGGTAATTTTGGGGGGATTTTTGTGATTTATCTGAATTCTCAGGAAGGAAGGAACCTAGGGGACCTAGGGATCTGCATGGTACTATACACTTTGCTTCCTAAACTGTTAACACCCAGCAGTTGCATGGAACCACTATAAATGTAAGTTGGTCACAAAGCCAAAGAAAGGAAAAGGTCTTGAAAAAGGATAAAATATTCAAGATAAGAGAGAAGAAATGATGGTGAACGAACAAGATTCTGAGATGTTAGGACAATATTAACACACAGGTGAAGAGATTGGCAAGATGATATTCAAGAAAAATAAAGAAAATTAATCAAATGACTAGAGCTGCACAATAGGTAGGAGGTTCTTTCTACAGACCCTTCCTTAGCTTTTCTAAAGACCATGTAGCTTGAGACTGGCTGTGTTGAGCAAGGTCTATTTCATAAAATCCCAATACAATAGTCATGTCATAACTGTGTTGCTATTTTTTCATATCAAGCTATCACAATTCCCTTTGAGTATAGGACATAAGCTTATCCAAATACTATATTTTTCTCAGTGAGTAGCAACATTTTCTAGGCTATATAACAAAGTTAATTAATAAATGCTTATCATGTAATACTCCAAATTCCCTGATTTTTTTCCACTATAAAGGAAGGTATGGTTCAGATTAATGAATCAATTAATAAACCAATATGAAATACTTGAATGAATTTGTGTGTTTATTAATTCTAGAGTCTCATAATAATGCACATCACTGAATGACAGATATTATTACTCATCATGTAAGACTTTATCCATGTCCTCCCAGACACACATACAGAAAAGGGATCACAAACCAGGCCAGAGTCCTTCCTGACTCTCTGGTGATATTGGGAGAATACCACTGGCCCTTTATTTCTGTCCATTTACTATTTATTACTAATTCTTGTTACAATAAAACTACACACATTCATTAGGTTCACAATCTCTAGTAGTCTCAAAATGAAAAGTTCACCATAGATCTCACATACACACATATAACACATAAGATGAAAAATGGCTATGTATATATACATCCACATACACATAGTTTAATAACAGACACATGTATGTCTTATACAAGATATATGAATATATAGTCCAATATACATATATATATAAAACCTAATTATACGATATATCATGCTATTATACTTTATAATATGATATAATAGATTTAGATATATAATATATAGATGTGTATATGTAGCATATGATACAATAGATATCTATATTTTATCAAAAATTGATTGACCAAGTAATCAAAATATATAGATATCTCTATATATCCATAACCTGTGTATCTATATATGACATGAATATAGATATATCTATTATGCATTATGCTATCTATAACACTATTCTATATATAATTTACTGATTATTATATATGCCATACATTATATTATATATAATATATGATATAATAGATATAGGAATACTGTTATATAGATATATTTATATGTAACATGATATAATAGATATAAATCTATCTATAGATACAGATACATCTATATGGACAGCATATGATACTATAGATAATATATAGATTTATAGATACAGATCTGCCTTTATACATACTATTTCCTATCTGTGCTATTCTCTTCCCTTTTAAGAAAGTGATACTGGGGACCTTGCACAACCTTTCCTCGCTCGAAACAAAGTCAAGTGCAGCTCATGTCATCATTTCTCTGATGTTATGGTCTTCTTTGAAAAGGAAGGACGAACATAAAAGCTGTGCTTCATGAAATCTCTAGCTCTCTTAAAGTCTTATTCCACGTGACGTGCTACAGTGGACATTTCATGAGTGCAGGCTATCAAAGCTTTCCTCAGAAATATTATATTGTAACTATTTGATGTGTATTTCGTTGTTACTTATATGTGGACTTGCTTTCCCCCCATTAGAATTTAATCTCCTTGAGCACAGAAAAAATTGTGAAGTCTTTGTATAGCTTTGCATGCTTTGCATATCTTGTATACTCACTGACTAGTACTTAGTAAGCATTTAACAAATCATTCTTGAGTAGGAAATGAATTATTTTTAAATACTTATTTTTCCATTTACACTGAAACATTTTTAATATTTAAAAAAAAAATTGGAGTTCCAAATTCAGTTTCTCCCTCTCTCTCTCCCCCCAACTCCTTGAGAAGGCAAGTCATTTTATTTTATGCATGTGCAGTCCTGCAAAATATAATTCCATATTGGTCATGCTGTCAAAGAAAACACAGACAAAAAAAGAAAACAAGAAAAACAGGGAATGAATTATTAATCCTAATAATATCAATGGCATTAACAACAATAACAACCACAATACTGTTGAATAGTTCTATGATCCTCTAAGATTTGAAGAAAGCTCTCTTCACTGTAGGTGCTCCAAGTATTATATCCATTTAACAAATGAATAAATTGTCCTTTCATTGAATAGGATCATATTTCTAGAGGAGGAAGGGAACGCAGAGAGCATTTTGTAATTTTATTTTGCAGATGAAAATCCTGACACCTAAAAAGGTTAAGTGACTTGCAAGTGGTCAAATAAATTATAAGTGAAAAAAACATATTTTAGACCTAAAATTCTCTCTCATGCTGATGTTATGGTTGTCATTTTTGTTTGTGGTGGCGGTGGTGATGTGTGTGTGTGTGTCTATGTGTGTGTGTAGGCCATTCATATTTATTAGACTTTTTTTTTTCAGCTTTAAATGTGCCACTTACAAAATAACCTTTGCACATGTAAGGGGTCCTCCTAACTTTCATCATAACCTAGTATCCTTAAATTGTAGACTAGACAATAATTCAAGGAGGAAATTATGTCAGAGTATCCAAGTCCTCAAGCCCTAGTTACCTGTAGCACACACATGCACAAATGTTTCTAAATCAGAAGCAATAAAATCATCAATACAGGTAAAATGAAAAGATTCAAAGGTTAGGACTCCCTCAGTTAGGGTAGACAGACTCCTGTGTTCATTTTGAAAGGCAAAGGAAAACTAAGGCCAGCAGCAGCTGCTTATGAGCTGCACTGAGTTCCAGGATATCAGGAGGGGTCCATGCTTGGGAAGCAGAAAGTAGAATGGGGAAGAGGTGAATGTTTCACCAAAGCAATGAAAGGTGGTACCTTATTCATGGTATCCAGGGCGGCTGAACTAGCAGAGTCCCAGATCTTCAAACTTCTAGGGTTTTAAGTGCAAAGAGCCCAGTGGTCTCAATATTTAAGCTAATCAAGAAAATAAGTTTTAAGTTATTCCAAAGTTATTCGGACAATTGACCACTTGTCTAGGAAGTATTTACGGCATCTGTCAACCATGATATCGCTCACTCTGGTGTAGAGATCACTGCCATACTACACAGTTCCTTATTCAAAAGGCAGGGAAAATATGGTTACCAAACAGGACCAGAGATTTAAAATATAAACTAAACTTGAAGGTCACTTCTCTGATTTTAAAGATGAGGAAACTGAGATTTTGTGGCTAAGTGAACTGCCCAATGTCACATAGCTAATAAAGATCAGAGATCTACAGGTCTACTGACTTAGATAGAGACATGAAGTGATCTGCCCAAGGTCACATAACTAGTAAGAATCAGAGGTGGAATTTGAACCCAGGTTTTAAGGACTTGAACAGGCACTGCACTCAGTAGATCATGCTGTCTCTCTTGACAGAGCAGGGAATTTTTAACCTGATAAAGAGAAGACTTAGGTGGTTGTGGGACTAGGGGGTTAGGATAGTGGTGAAGAGATGGTTGATTTTCCAAACCTAAGAAAGCATAGAGAAAGAATAAAATAATCTTATATGTAGTTGCATTTTATGGAAGCTAGGTATCATGGTGGATAGAGCACTAGACCTGAATTCAGGAAGTCCTGAGTTCAAATTTGATCTCAGATATTTCCTAGTGACCCTGTCCAAGTGACAATTTCTGTCTGCCTCAGTACCTGCAACTGTAAAATGGAGGTAAAAAAATCAACTACTTTGCAGGGTTATTGTGAGAATCAAATGAGATAATACTTCTGAAGGGCTTATCACAGCACGTGATATATAGTTGACACAATAAATGCTAATTTCCTCCCCTCTTCCCTCTTATTTCCACCAACAGCATTTAGATAATTGTTTTTATTACCTTTAATTTATGTACACAGCATAAATGTCTGAAGTGTGGACTTAATGATCCCCCAATCTATTTGTACAATTAAGTTTTTGCCATTTGATTTTTAAATCCTCTGAACTGAAATCAAAAGTTTTATTTCTATTTTTCAGATTTTCCTTTCTATATTCTGCAAATTAGTGATACAGCATTTTGTTTTCTTGGCTTTATGCCTAAGGCTGTTGATCCAAAACAAAGAACAAAAATCACAAAAGAGGATTAAAATCTCTGTGAATTTTTGTACAAAAAAGAACATATTTATAAAATAGTCATTGCCAAAAAGACTGAATCTACTTTTTAAAAATTCCCTCTGAACATTTTGTATGTTTTGTGAAGTATCATTAATATAATGATCCTTAATCCAAAACACTTTTAATCAAAATCAGAACACTTTTGTGAAGATGGGAACCTAGTGAAAGACAGCAGTCATAGCAAACATTGCCAAGTGGGCAGCTGAGTCATCAAGTTCTTAATGAGCAGTAGGACTGTGATGGGTCATTGTCATTTAAACACAATTCTTTCATAGAATCTAGAAAAAAATTTTCCCTATTTCCAATGAGTACATCGAAGATCCAGATTCATTTTCAAGCTAATATAATTGTAGAATTAAATAAATCAATTATTCAATCCCAGAGTCATCAAATGTCTAAAAAAGGGTTTTGTTTTTTTTTGTTGGTTTGTTTGTTTAGTTCAATTTATAGATGAGATAACTAAGACACAAAGAAGATGAGTGATTTGTCTGTGGACAAGTAACTAAATAATGACAGATCAGACACTGGACTTGCTTTCATAGTTCACTGTCCAATGAGCTGTTCCATCACACTTCAGGTAGTCCACCTCTGTCTCTAATGCTTAAAACATCATTAGGATCTTTCCTTTTAAGAGATATATGACTGAAATTGAGATTTAAATGTACTGCCACAAGGTTTTGAAAGATTTAATTTTGAAAATGGAAGTGCATTTCTGTAAAGTAGAAATTATTAGTTAAAATAATGAATATGAGTTTATTTTAATCTATGCCTTCTTATAGGAAATTGGAAAATAGTGAACTAATTATGTTACATAGACCCTAATCCCCATCAATATATTGTAAAAGTGACAGCGATGTATAACAAAATCAGCTACACTTTAAAACAGTATAGATTTTCCCCAAGAAAATCATTTGAGCACTAGAAATTATTGAGTTTAGATATAAATTTTGCTAAATGATATACTTGCCATACCCTAGTTCTGAGATTTCTATTCATCAGAGTTGCACAAGTATTAGAGACATTGGATGCAATCAACTAATTCTTTCTACAAGCTACATAGTTGTTTTCAATTTTGATCCTCTCAAGACATCCTTTTCCCTTTCTCATCATTTTCCATGACTGTTTTGAATTTAGTCATGACAAAGTCATGATTAAATGTATAAAAACCTAGAAATTATCTGAAACATGAAATTCTAGAAATAAGTATGTAATCTATAAATATTAAAGACTAAGAATAAGAAGGAAGGCAGGAAGGAAGAAAGAAAGAAAGAAAGAAAGAAAGAAAGAAAGAAAGAAAGAAAGAAAGAAAGAAAGAAAGAAAGAAAGAAAGAAAGTAAGAAAGAAGAAAGAAAGAAAGGAAGGAAGGAAGGAAGGAAGGAAGGAAGAAAGAAAGAAAGAAAGAAAGAAAGAAAGAAAGAAAGAAAGAAAGAAAGAAAGAAAGAAAGAAAGAAAGAAAGAAGAGATTACGAACATTTTGAGCCGTGATAGGCCACCTTTGTAATAGGTGTAATTTGACATTTGCTTGCTCACTTTCAGATCTCTATTTCACAGACATCTTCAGTTATTCCTTGAATGTATCTCTCAGCTCCCTGCCTTTTCCAACTCTCTGGCTCCCCCGTTTATGTTGTCTTCCTATACTAGAGTGCAAGCTATTTTAGGGCTTTTATTTTAATCTTCAACACTGTCTAGTACACAGGAAGCACTTGATAAATGTTTTATCTATTTATATGCTCACCATTTGAGGTAAAAAGAGCTGTCTTGTCAGATGACAGATCTATTCAACTTCTGTTTTACTTGTATTTTCTTCTATAGGAAAATGATCTTCATATCTGTGTCTGTAAAACAGAATTTATTGTGAGGAATTGAATCTAAGATATGTAAAGGGATAGTCACAGAGTACCTAGATACTCTCAATGGATCTAAGTTATCATTCTCAGGAGTATAATATTAATAAATTTTAAAAGAATTGAAAAAAAGTGATGGTCCATTTCTTGACTGTGGTGCTTAAGGAATCATGGAAAAAAAAGAAAACAGGCATACCATGATGAATGAAGATGGGCAAATATCCTAATGTATACTATAGGGAAATTGACTCTAGAAAAAATCTTGAATGTAATATTTAATGTAATTTGAAAAGACTTAGGGAAATATTGCACATAATAATCTAACATGATTTCATAAATAACAAAGAATGCTTAACTAGAATAATTTACTTTGTGAAAGAATTACGGAAGAAATAGTATGTTATACTGCACTGACAGCCAGACTCAGTCATTAAGACCTGGATTCAAGTCCTTCTTCACACATAGAGAGTATCCATATATGGTCTCTGACATATAGGTGCTCAATATGAGCCTGGGCAATGTGCTTAATCCCTAAAAGTTTTGGGATGCTCTCTATGACTGTAAATTGCATCTCCAGTCATCTTGATGAATTTCATACCATTGGACCCAGATGACTCAGGAGAAGAAAGTGAAGTTGGTGACCTTGCACAGCCCTCTCTCACTGAAATCACAGTCAACTGCAAGTCATATCATCATCTTGATGTCATGGTCCTCTTCCAGAACTAAGGACAAGCACATGAGTGAGTAGCAGCTGCTCTCCTCTCCTGTCCTCTCTTGTCCTGTTCTGTCTTGTCCTGTCCTGTCCTGTCCTCTCCTGTCCTGTCCACTCCTCTCCTCTCCTCTGGTGTTCTGCCCAGGGGAGGGTAAACTCCATGGTCCAAAGCTTCCTTTTTTCTTTTGGGTTTACTGGCTGCATTTCTTGCTCAAAGATCAATCTTTTAACCCAATTCACTCTGGAACTCATAAAATGGACAACAAGACCCCGCCCACCTAGCTCATAGTGCATGCAATAACTAAATAGTAATTGTTTCTGTTTTACTCAGGAACCCTGAGGGTCTTCCCTTCCCAGTTTATTTATTTATTTTTATTAAAGGAGCCATCCTATGAGTAACTTAATGAAGCCTATTCATTGAATGGCAATATCTCACTCAAAGTGAGAATGTGATAAAACCTTAGCCTGAAAGGGCCAGGGTCTCATATTGCATCCTGGGCCATCTCCAGTCATCTTAATGAATACCATGCCACTGGACCCAGATGACTTGAGAGAAGAAAGTGAGGTTGGTGACCTTGCGCAGCCCTTTCTCACTCAAATCAAAGTCAACTACAAGTCATGTCATGATCTTGATGTCATGGTCCTCTTTGAGAACAAAGAACAAACATAAAAACAAAAATTTGCAGAAAGGGAGTTTTCCTATTTCATTGAAGTAACGGGTTCACATCTTTATTGAATGCTATAGATAAAATAGACCTAGATTTCAGCATGTATTTAAAGTAAGTCATGAGAACTTAGAAGACAGTATACAGAGACATGGATTGGGTAAGAGAATAGTTAGTTAATTCATAAACAGTTGAATGACCATATCCAAAGTGATATCAATTGGGAGAGAGGTCCCTAGTGTAGTGTAGTGTCCTAAGACTTAGACCAAGAACACTGATCTATTTAACAATATAATGTTGATGTAAGGTTAATGATAGGAGGGGGAGGATTTAAAGATCTTCCCCACCAATTAACAGGCCTCAGTATCTTTTGTTAATTTCTAGTGAGGCACTAGGTCAAAAGATCCCACCCTCTGGCTCAGAATAGTATATAAATGCTCTGAGATGAAGTTTGCTCATTACTTATTAGTTGGGACTTACTCACTGGAACTGTTTGTTTGGCCAGACGAGACTCTGGGTAGCCACTAAGTTTTCCACCTATGAAAACTTAGATGTTGGTGCTTCTCTCTCAGGTAACTATGTATGTAATTGTCAGTGAGTTGAATCTGTCTATTGATCTGTGATGTATGTATTGCTTATTGTCAGACAGTTAGAAGCCTTGTCTGTTGGTCTTTATTTCTCTGCTTATATTTTCTCTGTTGGCACATGTTTGATTATAGCGATTGTTTACCTCTCAAAGGTTGCTTTCCTTTTAGAAAAGTAGATCTAAGAACCTGGAGAGCAGGTCTTCCTATGTATGCCAGGATCCTTGCTGTTACAAACAAATAGTGACATAATTTACAAATTTACAATTTACACAAATCTTGGATGAATAGCTATAATAAGCAAAACAATTGAGATCTTAAAAGATATCAGTGTTCTAGTATGATCAGCCAAACCATAAGACGTGAAATTAGAAGGAATACAACTCAAGTACTACATAGGCCTTCGTTAAGTTTACTACAGAAATCCAAGATGGAGTAAGAAGAGTTACTTAAAGGTAAATAACCTGGGGGTTATAGCAGATTGTAAATATATGAAAAAAATAGTGGATAGCAATTTCCAAAAGCTAATGATAGCCTTGCTATCATTATAACCTTTTAATAATTTTATTTTGTTAATGGAAGCATAGTGTTGTTGTTGTGTTTGTCCTTTGTTGCCGAAGAAGACCATGCCATCAGAGAAATAATGACATGACTTGCACTTGACTTTTTTTTTTTTGAGTGAGGGAGGGCTGTGCAGGTCACCAGCCTCACTCCTCCTCCAGAGCCATCTGAATCCAGTGACCAGATATTCATCAGGATGACTAGAGATGACGCAGGGTGCACTGGGCTACCTTGGCCCTCACTTAGGGTGAGGCAACGCTTATTCATTGAATAGTCCTGTTTAAGAAGTGGCTAGATGGATGGCCCCATTAATGAGGCAAAGAAAAAGAAAGACATCAGACTGGAAGGGAAACATCAACAGTTATATATGTATACACACAGAAAAGGTTGGTGGTTAAATGTTAACATATAGATTTAGAATTGGAAAGGACCCTAGTGCCTGGTGAATTCAATCCCCTCTTTACTGATAAAGAAACTGAGGCTCAAATTGTTGAAGAGACTTGCCCAGCATCATGCAACTAATCAATGTCTGAGGGGACACTTGCACTCAGACCTCCCTTACTCTGAGTTTGGTGCTCTATACCCTGCTGCCTTCAACATTGGGTTGTTGCAGAAATCATTTAAAATAATGTACAGGACTTGGTTTGCAATCCTTAAAGTGTAATTTAAACACTCTATGCACTACACCATATCACCTATGTTTCCAGCTTGGCCAAGGAGTATCAGAGGTAGGTCTTTAAACTTTGTCTTGTGATTCTAAACCTAGTTCTCCAACCACTATGTAATGGCGCTCCTTTGCACGTGGTATGTGTATAGTAGGGATAGTGTAAAAAATAAGGGAAGTGGTAACCCCACTCTATTCCAATATACTGATCAGTACATATTTGGAGTGGTATTCAAATCTGAGTACCATATCTTAGCAAGATACTGAAAAGCTTCTATTATATCTAGAAGAAAGTGACCAACATGCACTGAGGACTAGAAACATGTCAAATACGGATAGGTTGAAGAAGATGGTGACGGACCTTACAGTAGAGAAAGCTTTATAAGAAAATGCCAATTCTGCTCAAGTTCTTGATGGGCTGTCATGATAAAAATGAAATAGATTTAGTTAATTTGATTCCAAAGTATAGAATTGACTTTGTTAGGAGAATGTTGATGAAAGACTGACAGACTCAATTCAAGCAAAAAAAAATCCTAAGAATTAGATATGTTAAAAAGCATAACAATGTCTTGGAGAAGAATGACTTGTCCACTGAATATCAACTGATGGGCAATGTCACAGTATTATCACATGACTATCATTTTCTGGGAATACTTTCTGGAAAGTATTGTTTAAATTAAATGATCATTAAAGTCAGTTTGAAATTTTATGATTTTCTTAGTCTGAGCTATATTTTAATGTATTACAGAGTGTGGGTATGTTGACCTTGGGAAACTACATTCCCCACAAATCTGTGTAGTAATTTGCATTATGGCTATACATCTTTTATTCTTTCTCAGATGACTATAATTTCACAAACAAAGGCTAGTAAGATGCACAAAGTTTTGCAAAGGAGTACTGAGAGAAACTGGAATTTAGACTTTATGACAACCATGCCAAGACTAGTACATTCTAGAACTAGAGCAAATGAGTGAGTGGTAGTACCACTGAGTTGGCAAGATAAGGGACTAGACTCTCCTTCTAGAAGATGTTTCCTTTTGGAATGACTATTTTCTCATTCCACTGCATTTATTTACAAATAAGACACATCAGCCAGTTTCAACAGTTTTAAATTTTAATACTAGGTTTCCAAGCATTTGAATCACAACCCAAATACAATAGCTTTGGTTCCTGTCACTTTCCTCTAACACTGACATACTTCCCCTTCCTGTTAATTTGGAGACAGAAAAATATTCTGGGGGGAGAGGGGGAAACTCACCATATATAGATTGAGTACATCTCCTGTTGTGTGAAGATTTAAGAATGAAGTAGGAATGAGAATCACTTTCTGGGAAAATATTTCAGTGTATTTTGGTAATGTATTTTCTAATGTGATCCACCATTTATTTTCTGTTTTATAGTATTTTTTTCCCATTTACAAGCCAAGACAATTTTTAATAATAATTTTTACAAGATTTTGGTTTCCAAATATTTCTCCCTCTTCTTTTTCCTAAAATGATAGGTAATTTGATATAGTTTATGCATGTGCTATCATATAAGACAGATTTCCATATTAGTCTTAGTTGTGAAAGGCAAAACAGATCAAAAAGGAAAAAAAAAGAAAAATAATAAAGTGCAAAATATGTTTCAATCTTCACTGAGAGTCCATCAGTTCTTTATCTGGATGTGGATAGCATTTTCCTCCACAAGTCTTTTGAGCTTGTCTTGGCATCATATATTGCTGAAAAGAGCTGAGCTGTTCATAGCTGATCATTACATAATGTTGCTGATAATTAGCGCAATGTTTTTAGTGGTTTTGCTCATTTCACTTTACATCAGTTCATATGAGACGTTCCAGGTTTTTCTGAAGTCTACATGTTCATCCTTTTTTATTGAATAATAGTATCACATTATATTCATGAAGCACAGCTTTTTCAACCATTCCCCAACTGATGGCCATCTCCTCAATTACCAAAATTTTGCTACCATGAAGAGGGTTACTAGTAATATTTTTGCACGTGTAGGTTCTTTTGTCTTTTTTTATTATAGCTTGGGGATACAGACCTAGTAGGGTATTGTTGAATCAAAGGGTATGTACGGTTTGTTTACTGTTCAGGCATAGCTCTAAATTGCTGTCCAGAATGATTGGATCAGTTCACAACTTCATCAACTATCCAATACTGTACCAATTTTCCAAAATCGCTTCCAGTATTTTTCATTTTTTGTCATATTAGCCAATCTGATAGGTGTGAAGTCATATTTCAGGTTTGCTTTCATTTGTATTTCTATAATCAGAAGTGATTTTGACCATTTTGTGTATGTATTTTGGCTTAAATTAACAATCAGAAAGAATGGCTTTTAAATAAAAATACTTTGACTTTGACTTCTAAATAAATCTTTAAAAATTTACCTCATACCAAAGACTGAAATTCTGTCATTCATAATCCGTTTTGTACTATTTTGTCTGCCAATATAATTTTTTTTTTGTTTTTTAAAAGAAATTTGGATGCTATGCTACTTGTTGCATATATATTTAGTATTGATATTAATTCATTATCTATGGTACTTTTTAACAGGATGTAGTTTCTTTCCTTATGTCTTTTAATTCAGTCTATTTTTTGCTTTTACTTTGTCTGAGATCAGGATTGCTACCCTTGCATTTTTATTTCCTTCAGATGCAGCACAATAAATTATGCTCCAGGCCCTTCCTTTTACTCTGTGACTATCTCTCTGCTTCAAGTACATTTCTTGTAAACAACATATTCTGGTTTATGATCCACTCTCCTATTTCCCTCCATTTTCGGGGAGAGTTCATTCCATTCACATTCACAGCTATGATACTAATGGCGTATTTCCTTCTATTCTATTTTTCCTTCTTTTTGTCCTCTGTCTCCTTTCACCCTTTTCCTCCTCAATGGTGTTTTACTTCTGTCTACTATCTCTCTTGGTCTGCTCTATCTTCTGTCGGTCACCCCTCTCTCTACTTAATCTCCTCCCCTCCTACTTTGCTACTGGATAAGAGAGATTTTTATATTCAAATGATTGTGCATATTATTACCTCTTTGAGTCAATATTGTTTCTAGTAAGGTTTAAGTTATGCCCATCACCCAACCTCCTTTTTTCCCTCCACTGTAAGTTTTTTTATGCCATTTCATGTGAAATAATTTACCCCATTCTACCTCTCCCTTCCTTCTGCATCCAGTGTATTCCTCTTTCTCATCCCTTAATTACTTTTTTATGTCATTCCCACAAATTCACCATATACATTACCCTCTGTCTTTGCATAGTCCTAGCTGTACTATTAGTGGTACAATGTTTCAGAATTACAAGTTTCATTTTCCGATGTAGGGATGAAAATATTTCACTTCCATTAAGTCTTTTGTTTTCTTTTCCATTTTCATCTATTCATATTTCTCTTCAGTCTTGATATTGAAGATCAATTTTTTTTTTTTGGTTCAGTTCTGGGCTTCTCCCTATGAAAGCCATAATTATTCTACTTCATCAAATGACTGTTTTCCTTTGTTTTTCTTTTGTTTTTTTTTCCTTGGAGCATTATTCTCAATTTGGCCAAGTAGGTGATTCTTGGTTGTAGTCTTAGACCCTTTCTCTTCCAGATTATTATGTTCCATTACCTCCAGTACTCTTATGTTGCAACTACTAAGTCCTGTGTAATTCTACTTACGGCTTCCAAATATTTGGATTACTTCTTTTTGGCCATTTGCAGTATTTTTTTTCCTTTGACATGATAGCACTGTAATTTGGCTATAATGTTCCTTGGAGTTTTATTTTGCCATCTCTTTCCTGACATGATCATCAGGTTCTTTCAATACATATTTTGCCCTGTAGTTCAAGGATAACAGGGCAATTTTCCTCAATAATTTCTTGAAAAATGCTGTCCAGTTTCTCTTTTTGTTTGTGCCTTTCAGTTAATCCAATGATTTTGGCATTGTCTCTTGGATCTACTTTCCAGATCAGTTGTTTGCCCAATGAGTTATTTTCCATTGTTTGCTAATCTTCCAGGTTTCTTGGGCTATAGGATTCTTTTGCCCCATCTTTATGCTGATTCTATTGCTCCAGGATTTGTTTTGGGGTGCTATTTGGAGGTGAATTCGGAGAGTTACAGTGATTTACTGCTTACTCTGCTATCCCTAGCATTTCTATATCAAGTAAGTTATCCTTTTCCATCACTATAATGTGATATCATGTGATTCAATAGTGATTAATTACAAGAAAGAAATAAAGAATGATTGAGAAGCATTAATTTGAGCAGATAAGACCCTCAAATACTATTTAGATAACAGGAATAAACATAAAGGATCTGGTCAATAAACTTTAGTAGAATTAGGAACTAAGAAGGCTACACCTTTACTCCTTATCATATGTGATTCTTTTCCATATCTTCATGTATATCCTTCATTAGTTGTGTGGATAGATTTGAATTCTAAAATCATAACCTCCAATTGTTGTATGAGAAAGTGGTGGAACTAAGGAAAACAAATCAAACAAAAAATACAAAGAGCAGCTAGACCAAATTAAAATTATACACAGGAGCTCCACAATTGTGAGATCATGAAATTCTTAATTTTTTAGTTTTAACTTGTATTAAATATATAGTCTGCTTCCTTATTGCTCAACAGTAAATTTGACTGCTAGCTTTTGCTGGGTATGTTTCTGTGAAGTATTCTTTGATGTTTAATTTGGACTATATGGATATCAAAGTCCATTATAACTCTCAGAATGGAGAGTTCTCTGTAGATCTATTCATTTCTTCTCTACACTACAAAATACAAAAGATACAGCTATAGAAATCACATTCTCATCCTAAACTTCCATTCAATCTAACTGGGAAGATAAAAGTAAAATAAATAGCAAATGTTGTAGGAGTACATAGTTGAATACAAACTTGTGTTGTGGAGCCTATAAATGAAATAAATATTATAATTTTTATTTGAAAATATAGTACATCTAAGAGGAGTGTACTGTATGAATGCTCTTTCATTTTTTATCTTTCTCTTTACTATTAATCCATTCACAACAGTCTATAATATCTTCATGACAGTAAGTTCTAAATATTCCTTTTTTCTTCTTCCTGAAACTCTCTTTTTTACTTCCAAACTCTCTTCCTCTTATCCCTGAGATTTCAAAATCAAGACTTTTTTCTAGCACCTGTCTTACACAGCTATTTGCTGTCTGAGCATTCTCATATTCTCAAAAGCAAATTTTGGCTGAATATGAGAAAATACTTCATAACAACTAAAGGTGTCAAGAAGTAGAATGGACAAGCTCAGAAGGTGCCCCACTTTTTTTAGATCCTCTAGAGGAGGATTATTTCCATTTTCAGGACTGTTTTAAAAGGATTTGTGTTGAGGTAAAACTGGGACTAGATGATCTCCTTTCTACTTCATAACTTTAAAATTATATGATTCCATGAAATTCTAGATCTATTTTCTGCAACTGATCTCTTTCTCTAATCCTGTACTTTTGATTGCCCCTCTGATAAACATCTGTGAAGATGCATTTGTGCTATGAGATAAATATTTTTTTTTAAAAGAACACTTTTTAATTTCCTATAAATTGTCATTTCATTCTTTGACTTCAAGTTTTGGTGTAACAAATCACAATTTCTTTCTAACTCTTGTTATAGTCAGATAACACATCCATGTTATGAAATTTGCTTTTCCTTCCATGATAGAGTCCAGATGTGTGCAAAAACATGACATCATGAATTTAAGAAAAAAATATTTTGATTCATTTATGATCTTTACCTCAAAATCCACCTTTTTTTAGTTTAGTTCCTCACAGTGTGCCTTAAAATTTTCCCATTATTATTCCAGTACATTGCATTTCAAAATTTAAAATTACAATATTTGCATATCAGAGTGTCCTGGTTCCATCTTAATGAATTTCTCCATATATTTCTCTAACATACTGCAATGATTTGTTTATTACTTTTCCCTCTTTTCTTTAAATTTATTACTTGTCTTGTTTTCAACATTGTTTTTAAATTTTGAATTCCAAATTCCTCCATCCTAATTTTTTCTTTTTCCCTCCTCAAAAGGCTGTTTTGCTACCGATCATTGTGTCCCTTAATTTGTCCACTTTTTATCATTACTCCCTTTTTTTATCCCATTGTCCTCCTAGTTCCATATTGGGCAAGATAGATTTCTATTCCAGACACACACACACACACACACACACACACACACACACACACACACACACACCTATGTATGCCTAGGTATGTAAATATCTATATCTATATGCATATCTGCATATGTGTGTGTTCTTCCCTCTTTGAACCAATTTGGATAAGACTGGATTAAGCATTGTACACCACACCACCACTTCCCACTGTACTGTCAAAGCTTTTCTTGTGTGCCTCTTTTATATGAAAACAAAACTCCTCATTCTACTCTGCCTTTTTAAATCATCCAAATATATTTAACTCATACCCATGCTCTTAGTTCATGTAGAATCATTTTAAGTGTTCTAATAATGATGAAGTTCATAGAAATTACAGCTATCATGTTCCTATATAGAAATTTAAATAGCTTAACTTTATTGAGACCCTTATGATTACTCCCTTTTTCCCAAAAAAGTTGCATTCTTTTCATTTTTTTAAATATACAACTTATTTCTTTTTCAGTCTTCAACACTGATTTCCATAAGAATTAGAATTCAAAATTTTCTTCCCATCTCTCCCACCTTCTACCCCAGGAGAGTGTGCACCCCATCCACCCTTCTCTCCAGTCTGTCCTCCCTTCTATCCCTCCCTCTGTTTTTCTGTATGGCAAAAAAGATTTCTATACCCCGTTGCCTGAACATTGTATTTCCCAGTTGCATATAAAAACAATTTTTAACATTTATTTTTAAAGCTTTGAGTTCATTTTTCTCTCCCTGGAAATCTGTTTCACTTTGTCACCTTGTGGCTTCTGCTGCTCTAGAATTTGTTTAGAGTCATTTTCTACAGGTATTTTAAGGACTTTGTGGGGGATAGCTCCTGCAAGTCCATCTTGGCCCTTCTATGATTACTCTTACATGTTTCCTTTTTTATATTTCTCTTAAGTCTTGTATTTGAATGTCAACTCTTCCATTTAGCTCTTGTCTTTTAGTTCAGAATGTTTGAAAGTCCTCTATTTCATTAAATAGCTCTTTTGCCTCTGAGGGATTATTTTGTTTTTCTATGTAGTTTATTTTTGATTGTGACTCTACTTCTTTTTCATTCCAGAATATTATATTTCAAACCCTCTACTCCTTTAACATGGAAGCTTCTAAACCTTGTGTGATCATGATTTTGGATCCATGACATTTAAATTGTTTATTTCTGGCTGCTAGTAGTATTTTCTCTTTGAATTGGGGACTCTGGAATTTGATTGTAATATTTAATGGAGTTTTCATTTTGAGATCTCTTTCAGGATGTGATTGGTGAATTCTTTCAATTTCTATTGCATCTCAGATATCATGAGAGTTTTCCTTGATAGTTTCATGAAACATAATGTCTTGTCTTTTTTCTTAGATCATGTTTTTCATATAGTTCAATAATTCTTAAATTTTCACTTTTTGTGAAAATTTCACTGTTTTCCATATCAGTTTCTTCTATGAGATATTTCATATTTTATTCTCTTTTATCATTCTTTTGAATTTTCTTTGTTTCTTGATGTCTCATAGAATCATTAACCTCTACTTGCCCAATTCTAATTTTTAAGGAATTACTTTCTTCAATGAATTTTTATACTTCTCCTCCCTCTTCAGTTTGGACAACTTTACTTTTTAGGGAGTTCTTTTCTTCAATGAATTTTCGTTCTACTTTTACCATTTGGCCAATTCTGGATTTAAGGTGTTATTTTATTCAATATTTCTACTAACTCTCTTTTCATAATCTTCTTGTGTCACTCTCATTTCATTTCCCTTTTTTTGTCATTTACCACTCATCTCTCTCTTTAACATTTCAGGAATTCTTGCTGGGCTTGAGTCAAATAAGAATTTTTCTTTGAGGCTTTAGTTGTAACTATTACCAAGTTGCTGCCTTCCTCACAGTTTTAGGTCTTGATTTTCCCTACCCTCATAACATCTTTTTTATGGCAATTTTCTTTTATTTGTCATTTACTATTTTTTTCCAGCCTATTTCTTGACTTTTCCCTTTAATTAAAAATTTGGCTCCACTCCCCTGGGGGTGAGGAGGGGCACTGTCCTAATCTTCAGGCGTACTTTACTTCAGAGCTAGGTCTAGGTTTCACAAGTTTTTTGATTCTTGGTGTGGTGTGATTCTGAAAGAGATATGGTCACTATTCTGGTCTGCATTCTAGTCTTTACCCTTCTTGGACCTTTGTTCCTTTGCAACCCCAATTACTAGTACTTTCTTTGCCTTGGAATTACAACCAGGACCCTGCCCATATGTAATTGACACCCAGTGCTCCTCTCTGTCCTGGAACTGTGAGCCAGAACTAACTATGGGCAACAGAGTTGCCAATCACTGCCAACTGTACCCAGGACCAACAAATAGTCCTAAGGAATCTCTTCCAGGACCAACAAATAGTCCTGAGGAATCTCTTCCTAACTTGTTATCCTACCTCCTTAAAAATATAAATGCAGAAAGCTCCCAAAGTTTCTACTATTGCTGTTGCTGCTGCTGCCTTGGCCTCTGTGTTTTTCAAACAGGCCTCCACTCAGCTGTTACAAACTTCTCCTTCTGATCCCCTAACTTTCCTTAAGGCATAAAAATGTCTTACTCTGACCTTTGGTGGTCTTTGTTGTTCCAAAATTTGGCTTGTTTTTTTAAATTTGCTTGGAGGGAAATATTGAGAGAATCCAACTGGGTTGCCTCTAATCCATGATCTCTGCCCTTCTTCCAGGCTGGAGGATTGATTTTAATTTGTCTTCCTGACTCCAGATCCAATGTTCTATCCACTGTGTTACCTTTTTCATTTGTTTCATTATCATTTCTTTGCTTACAGCTTTCATTTCTTTTATGAACTGAATCATCCTGCTTGCTTAATCATCCATACTTGCTTAATATTACACAAGGTTTTAATGTTCATCAGGCATTATTTCAATTTCAATTTCCTTTGATCTGCAATATTCATTAAGATATTTCACCATCCTTTTTATGTTTTAAATTACATCCTTCCTTCTCATTTAATATTTTATATGTTTATGTGCTTGTGTTTTAGCTTTTGATTTAATTTTCTCCCTGAAATCTTTGTTGGTCTTTTCCCCTTACATATTCTCCTGTCACCCACTTTCTGACTTTTAGCCCATTTGATCATAGATATAACTTCAAGTCTGTACTACAATGCTTCCTCAGCATCTTTATATTTTGAAAATTTGCTTTTCACCTGCATGGGTCCCTGCCCCAAGTAACTATGCACATGAGTTTCTACATATCTAAAAGAAATGTGGCAAAATCTTCTGAGTTTTAAGCCCAAAATGATGTGACAGAACATTTTTTTTTTATGTAAGACAGAGGTAGCAGCATACGTTGGGATTCCAACTAGATACCACACTCACACATTCAGCATAAATCAAATGAGTGGCAAAAATTGAGAGGCAAGTACAACAGAACCAACTTGAAGAATAAAATAGTATACATTAGTGGTCCACCTATCACCTGGGTCATTTATAGGAATGTCTAAAATACTTCAATTTTATCAAATAGTCATCTTTTCACATTGATGATTAGATACAGAATTGCAAGGTATGACATTTTGAGTTGCATTTTACACACCTCTATTTTTCCAGAATATGTTGTATTTTGTCATTTTGCTTTTTATGGGCTTCAAATACTTTTATGTTATTTAGATGTATTTTTCTTTATTTTGAAAGGTTTTTCCCTTGATGGGAAATTGTTTCCATTGAAATTGTTTAATTGAACCAGTACATTTTCTGATATGCAATGAAGGATTGCAGATTTGTTTGTTTGTTTTGAGGAAATCTGTTGGATTGTGGGGTTTTTCTGTCATTGCTTTGTTGCTGGCTTTTGTTTTGTTTTTAGCAATCAGAAGTTCTAAGAAATTTTGGTGTGGTATTTCCAATATTGGAACATTTTGTTTATGGAATTTTTGAGTCATATTTGTGTTGTTGTTGTTGCTGTTTTGTTTCTTTTCTGGAAGGCTTAGAATCCTTAATTTATCTCCATTGGTCATGTATTTGAAAACAATGTCCATTATGTGTATTGAATTCATGCATTCTTTTAACATTACTGCTTTTTGCTTCCTCTCTTTCAAATTATTTTTCATTTTCATTTGTTTTTATTTCCAGTCAGTTGTTCTTTCATTATTTCTGCTGTGTAGATCACAAATACTACCATTTCTTCTCCTATGACTTCTCTCAATATTCTGACTTTTCTCTTAAACCATTCTGGAGTATTCTGCTGCAGATTTCTTCATACCTAACATGGTTCTGTATTTCATCAGGTTTTGATTTAATTTCCTTTGTCTTTAGAGTGGCTTGCAACATTTTTAATACCTGGGTGTTCATCTTCCCTTTTCAGTAACTTCTCTAATGATATATCTGTTTGTATTCTAGGTTTCTAAGTATATTGATTTCCCCTAGCTCATTGGTAGTTTTCACCTTTTTTTGAAAATCTTGTCACTCATCTTTGGACTCCCCTACCTTTTATGGTGAGTTTCTCTGAGGGTGGTATTTCAGAAGCGTCTTTGCACACTGTAACCTTGGAGTATTTATTTTCATGAGCCTCCAACTCCACCCTGGGAGTCCTATGGGAGCAAGGAGGATATAATTTTCTCCACCTAGTTTCCAGTTCCCTCTTCTTGGCTCATTTGGCCCCACATTTTGACCCTTACCCAATTCTTCTCTTCTTTATAGCTTTCACTGGGCTGAGTGCCTGATAATGTAATAAATAAATAAATGTCAAGGTTGCTCTGGATTTTTAAGGTAGAGCCCCTAGAGACTTAGTGTATTGTAATCTAGGAGTTTCCATAGGCAGAAATGAAGCATTTCCTCTCTTTTACCTCCCACTAAAAACTCTCATTTTAGATTCATTAATTTTGCACAAAATCTTTTCAGCTTCATATAATCAAATGTATTTATTTTATGTTTTCTAATTATATAGTCTGTTTAGAAATTAATTTTCTACTTACATAAATATATAATCTGCTTCTCTTCTAGTTATTTTATGATATGATCTCTAATACTTAGATCACTTAGTCATTTTGAATTTATCATCTAATTAGATGCAAGATATTTGTCTATGACTATTTCCTTCCTAGATTTTTGTCCAGTTTCCTTTGTAGTTCATATTGAAAAGGAAAATGTTTGCCAGGTAATTTATGTTTTCAGTTTTATCAAACACCAGGTTTTTTTAGGTCAGTTGTTGCTGATTTTTCCTTTTGTAGCTTTTCCCCATTGATTCATATGTTTTTTAATTTTAAACTGATAACAATTTTGATGAGTGCTGCTTTAAATTATAGTTTTGCATCTGAAGGTGTTACTCCTCTTTTATCCCTATCTTCCTTCACTATTTCCTTGATATTCTAGATCTTTTCCCCCTCCAAATGAATTTTCTTGTCATTGTATCAAGTTCTGTAAAGTATTCCTTCTTTTCACACATGGCTGGAGAGGACAGACGTCCATTGATTATTCCAGTAGAATTCTGGGAGAAAAGCAGAGGTGAGGAAAGCTAACAGAGGGAACAGCAGGTTGGAAATCCCTGAGTGCATCCCAAAGCAAAAGTTTATGTGTTGGTTTGTGCATTCTACTTGTAAGTTGGTAAAGGAGGGGTACTGAGTGAGCTCATTAAGCACTAGCATTTTCTATTTATAGATTTGTTGCCTTGTTGAACTTCTTGTCTTCTTGTCCTGTGGAAACAGTTGTAATTGTTCTACACTGGCGCATAATTCCTCTTTTGGAATTGTTTGGAGAGTTAGTAGAAACAGGAAGCAATGTCTGTTCCACTATCTTGTTGTTTACATGACTGCTATACATTTATAAATTTCCCTGAAATGTGAAAAGTGTGAATTGTCTTTTATATGTACTGTTGATATATAATTCTTGTGCACATGCTTCTGCATATGTTCCCACTGTCAGCCTGCTCTTTCCAGTGACAATGTGTACATGTGTGAGGGAAGCAAAACTCAAATTTTGGGGGAAATGTTTTGTTGCTTTATTATTACAAAATTTCCTTCAGTTGCTTTACTTTGAATTAATTATATTCTCTAAACAGAAAAACTAAACACACTAGCATAAGTCAATAACTTGATTTGGACACAAGAAGTGTCTTATACCTGGGGTCTACATATAGGTTATAATGTGCCTTCCAGATATTTTTCAGGCTACCGATACCTACCGTGCGACTCCCCATTCCATTATAATGAAATAAAATTTTATCAAATGTTTTTACCCTAATGTCAAATAGATGCTTCATTCATTCATCCACTCAGGAACAGATTTGTCAAGTTGGAGAGAATTCTAGGAAAATGACAGAACAGTTCAGAAAATTCCAAACTCTCCAGATTTCCCTTCCAAACAAGAAAAAATAATGCCTGAGGGTGAATGTAGAGCAGGTAAAAATAAATAAGGTTAGAGGTAGAACAGTGATCCTCCTGGGACAATCAGAGAAGATCTGAAGAAAAATCCCAACGTGAGGTTTGACTGCTGTGAAGAGCAAACACCTTGAGGCTAGTTCCACTTACACAACAAGCAGTGAGCTCTGGGGTTAGCCAGATTTGGAGGCAGCTTTAGCTTCAGTCAGAGAAACTTTTACCCCCAACATAGTGAGGGGAGCTAGGCATCTGAGTCAGATTGAGAGAAGATTGAGGGAACCTCTGCTGGCAAGGTATTGTAGACCCAGCCATGCTATGGAGATGCAGCCCTTGGCAAAAAAGACCAGAAAACATGTGGTGAGTGCAGAAGCAGTGGCATCCCCATCCCTCTGATTATGGGCATTTAAAGGAACCCAGAAGTCTTAGTTTGGATTCCAGGCCAGAGGGAAGAACTGAAGGAGAATCTAAGGCCAGAGACAACATCCACCATCCCTATGGACTAGAGGTGATTACAAATAAAAGCTGATATGAATTAAAAAAAAAAAATGAACAGGCAAAGGAGAAAAAATTCAACCACAGAAAGTTACTATGGGAATAGAGAAAACTAGGCAGATGAGGATACTGGAGCAAAGAAATCCTCTTCTACCACAAAGAGCTATGTCAAATGGTCACCTGCCCAAAAAGAATTCATGGTATTTAAAAAAAAGACTTTAAAAGTCAAATGAGAGAAATTGAGGGAAAAAAAAGAAAACAATTCAAGAAAAACGAGATTATGAAAAGAAAGTCAACCATTTAGTAAAGGAGATCCAGAATCTTAAGAAAGAAAATGATTCCTTGAAAATCTGAACTGGTCAAGGGAAAGCTAGGGACCTCATAAGATATCAAGAAATAATAAAACAAAATATAAGAAATAAAAAAAAATGTAGAGAATGTGAAAAATCTCAGGAAAAAAATAACTTCTCTGGAGAACAGATCAAGAAAAAAAACATAAGAGTAATTGGAGCACCTAAAATCTATGATCAAAAGAAGAATTTTGATATAATAATACATGAAATAATTAAAGACAATTGTCCTAAAGCATTTGAGCAAGAAAGGAAAATAGAAATAGAAAAAACAATCCACCAATCACCATCTGAGAGAATTCCTATGAGGAAAACTCAAAGGAATATCAAAGTCAAATTCTAAAACCCTCAACTCAAGGATAAAGTATTACTAGCAACAAGAAATAACATTTTAAGTATGGCAGTGCCACAATTAGAATCACATAAGACCTAGAAGTGGCAAGACCAAATGATCATAAGTCTTGTGCCACTATACGTCTAAGAGTGAAAGAACCGGGGTTGCAACTGAAAATATCATTCCCAGCAAAGCTAAGTATAATCCTCAACATCAAAAACAACTTAATAAATGATCTGATATACAAGGGCCAAGACAAATATAAGATACATATCAAAGACTATTTACAAGGGACTCAATAAGGACAGACTGTTTTCCTTTTATATGAGGAAATGTGAAATATATGTCCAAGAGTGTTATTAGTAATTGAGTAGTTCATAAGAAAGATTGAGGTAGAGCTGAGCATGATATGATTTTAAAAAGTAAAACAATTTAGGAACAGCTAAAAAGGGTAATTATATAATACAAATGAGGTAAAAGAGGAAGAACTGACACAGAAGAATTAGATGGGGTAGGAGGCCTATTAGTTCTGGAAACCTGCTTTCATCGGGAATGGGTTCAGGAGGAAATGGTACATGTACGCACATATGCACATATACACATGGATATGTGTGTATGTATGTATACATATATATGTGTATGTAAATATAATAGTATTCTAAATTCAGAAAGAAATAAAACACTGAGTGGATGGTGAGGGGGAGAGGATAAGGGAGGAATCTTTAGAGAGGAGAATGACGTAATAGGATAAAGGGGAGTATAGCAGGATGTTTAGATTAATAGAAATAGGAGGATAAGGGAGGGATCCTTTGGAGACATCCTTGGAAGGGGGTAGGTTAAATAATGGGAGGGCAAGATAGCACGTAGAAGTAAAGTAGAGGACTCAGGAGGGATAGAAAATAAGAGATACACACAAACATAAAATAAAGATTAATGGTAGAACTTGTAGGGAAATAGGAGAAGAGTTAGTAATAATAATCTTGGACAAAGTTAAGGTTAAAATAGATTTAATCAAAAGAGAAAAAAAGGAAATTATACTATGTGCCAGCCATATTCATCAACATTGTTTTGGACTATTTAAAATAATTAGACCATGTAAGGTAGAATGTTGCTGTAGAGTAGGAAATGATGAGTTGGTGGACTTGGAAAAATATGGAATGGCTTGGACTTATGAAGAAAGAGTTTATCCATCCTCAGAAAAATAGAGAACAAATGAGTATACTACAGTCTTACATAGATGCATATGAATATATATGTGCATATATGAGCATTACAGATATCTAAGTATATGTATGTGTAAGTAAATGTATGTATGTAAGGATATATGTATGCATATAGGTGTATACACATATTTTATGTGTATGTCTATATGTATAATTGTGTGTGCATGTATGTATGTATGTATGTGCATGTTTGTATATATATGCATAGACAGATAGATAGATAGATGATAGATAGATAGATAGATAGATAGATAGATAGATAGATAGATAGATAGATAGACAGATAGATATACACATATATATCTCTGCACTTAATTGTAGCTTTCAGGGTGTGGGGTAGAAGGGGCAAAAAATAACAAAGTAAAAAAGTGTACAGCAGAGAACCAAAGAAAACTTACAAGGAGGTAAAGAACAGATGGATAGATCTCAAAGGAAGTGAGAGTGAGGCTGAAGATATCATGGATAAGATACTGGCATTAAGGGGCATAGGAAAACCTTGTTATAGAAAGTCGTAATTTGGTTAAAAATTTGACAGAAGCCAGGAAATTAAGAAAGTAGAGGTGAAGGAGAATATTCCAGGTATGAGGAAAAGTCAATGAAAATGTTCCATTGAGATGGAATATTTTGTTCAAAGAACAACAGGAAGGACAGTGTTACTGGACCACAAAGTACATAGTGGTAGTCAGGTATAAGAAGACTAGACAGTTACAAGGTGATTAGATTATGAATGACTTTATATGACAAATGGAGGAGTTTATATTTGTTCCAAGAGTTAATAAGAAGCTACTGAAGTTTACTGAAGGGTGTGGAGTGTAGGAGAGATACGGGCAATACGTTCAGGTCTGTTCTTTAAGATTACTTTGACAGCTTAGTGGATGCATCCATAGAAGACTATTAAAAATTGGTATACCATTATTTTAGGGAGAAGACTGCCATCATTGAAAATACTAAACAATTGCCCAAAGGCAATCTATTCTTATTGATTTCTCAACCAGACTTAGGATACATGTTCAGTGCCTATTGAAGGTATGTGTACTTATGATTCATTTCTGTGTTTTCTATTTAACTGCACTTCATAATTTAGTGAGGGACATGCTTTATCTTCCTATGTGTTTTCTTTTTGGTTGGTTTGGCTGAACTCTTAAACAACTTTGTATCTTATATAAAGATTTTGTCTTGTTTCAAGACTTGTTATGATGAGCACATCAACTGTAACCAAGAGCATTGGGAAGCTATCAGTGACAGACTCCATAGTACAGTGGAAAGAATACTGGATTTGAAGGCCAAGTACTTAGGTTCACATTTCAGATCTGCCATATAATCCATAGGAAAGTCAACCTTCATGCACCTTAATCTCATTATTGATAAAATGAAATTATTGAATCAAATGACTTGTAAAGTTCCTTTCAACTCTAAATCTAAGATCTTACATGGGTAATTATTCTTCATTAAGATCCTATGCAAGGTATCTCTCCTGCATGCAGTGGCATTTGGGGGTGGGAGCACACACCTCTGTTTTATTAAATAATGAAATATGAAATTTTAAGAAGTAATGATAGTAAATACTGGAATCACAACTGGTCATAGCTACAGTAAAACTGTTTTGATTTAAGGCTCAAAATAAGTAATTCAAGAGCATCTTTTCTTTCGCGGAGATTTACCTATTTTCTAAATGATTGGATTTAGAATTTAATATAGACAAAATAAGTACTTGATGTTTCAAAATTGAATGTGTTATAATGAAATAAATTATGTTAGGGGAAAGTTAATTTTATATTGTACGTAAATTACAGTAATTAAAAACTCATGATACTTTTCAATTGGCTTTCAGTTAATGCCTTTCTGATGAGAATTACTTAAGCAAAATGATTTTGCATGAACAAATTTATTTCTGAACCATTATTTCTTGAGTTAAAATTTAGTCTAGGAATCATTTTTCATCTTTGTACATTCTAAATTAGTCTTCCAGAATGTTCTCAATATTTAAATTGCTATACTATAATTCTCTATCTATTCATACTTGGTATTAGAACTCAGATGGTACCCTTTTCCAGCAATGTCTGCATGGTTTCCCATTAAAAAGATTAACATAGAATGTCATATTTGAAGCAGAATCACTTAGTTATCTTTACATTTTCTTCAGACAAACACTGTGTTATCATTATTTCTGCCCTTTAGCCAAAAATCTATATAGTATCATTTTAGTAATAAAATCTGGATTCTAATATCACCCTTGAGAGCACTGTTAAATTTAAAGATAGCCAAGAGGAGGTAGAACCAGGACAGAAGAATGGCAGGAAACAGGACAGTGAACTCCTCTCTAAACAGATCTATAGACTATATCAGACCAAATACTATACAGAAACTCAGAAAATCATTCCCAAGGAATCATCTGCCCACTTCAATTCTGCATAAACAGACAGATTCATGGACACTGGGGTCATATCTGGCCAGATTCGCGTTATGTGAAGTACTCCAAAGCTTATGCACCATTGCATACCATGTGTACCGGAACATAATGAGATCCCAAAACCGGACCAAGGCACCACTAGCCCCATACAGGGAAACCATGAAAGGAACAAATAGGAAATGACAGTTTTGTTTCATGCTATTCAGTTCCAGATCACATATGCAGGGAGGACTAAGAAGATGACCTGAGCACAGGCATGGCATACCTAGCTAGGGAGGCATTCCATAGTGTACCAAGAAAGGAAGCAATTGAGAAGCCAACAGCTGTGGCTATGTAGCTCAAACTCCTAGTTCAGAACAGGGTCAAATTTTTTAGTATCTAGGACAACCTGAAGAAGAATACCAGTGCAGGAATCCCAAACACACACACACACACACACACACACACACACACACACACACACACACACACACAAAACATTTCATTCAACAGGGAAATAGAAAGGGAAAGGAGACAAAGTGGGGGTAAATAGAGGGAGGGTAGATTAAGGGGTGAATTTATCCAAGAAAAATAAATTCTGTGAGAATAATTTTGATATCCCTACTCAATCTGCATTTATTTAATTCATTGTGATTTATGGTTATCAGTGATTGTCTACAAGTAAGAAAAATAGGATAGTATTATGTTTAATTGTTAGAATAAGAATTTTGTAGGCTGGAATGTATTGATGATAATATCCATGTACTGATGTTTATACTGCTTCTAAATATTTATAAGATTTATAGTTTGTTATTTAGACCAGTATTAATCCCTCTGCTCACATCTATGAGTGTGATCTGAAGGCTACTGTGTTGCAGAAATCCACAGTTTCTCCTTTTACTTTGTTCTTTTATATTTGAAGTTTGTAGAAACATGCTCTTGAGAAGTCCCAGAAAAGTTCCAGAATCCTGTTGCCCACTCACGAATTAAACACTCATGATTATGACATGGGAAAACCTGATGACTAAACTTTCGTGACTGATGGATATTTCCCTTTGACCAGTCATGTTGTTTTTCCTGTTTTCAAATTAACCAATTGAAAAACTGGACTGCCTCATTCTATATTTAATGCTGTTTCATTCCCCATAAATACTTGCAGCCATTAGGCATAAGGCATCCTTGCCTGCAGAGTTGAGGCTGGGATGCAGTTGTGTTTCCCTAATAAATTGAAACTGCTCAGGGATCTGCCTCACTGTTCTTTGCTGTGGATTGGAATTTTGGGGCTTCAACTCTAAAGACGTATACAATATATATTGTCTTTTATGGTGCCAAAATATGGGAATCTGAGATGGTACCCATAAATAAGAGAATGGATGGACAAATGGTATATAAATGAAAATATGAATACAATATAAATACAAATAAATATAAATACAAATGGTATATAAATATAAATACGGTTTTGTTGAACTTTTTATCATATAATGACCAATGATAATTCTAGAAGATTAACAATGGAATATGCTATCCACCTCATAAGAGAAAGGTAAAAGACATAGAAAGCAGAAGGTGACATGAATCGGCTGAATATTTGCTTGATTGATAATATGGGTTTGTAATGTTATTTTTTTCTTATGTCCTGTACTGGAAGTAGGATTGGGACAGTAAAATAAAAAGGTAGTTTTCAGCTGATTAAAACAAAAGATTTTTAAAAGTTAAAATAAAAAAAACCAAGATGTAGATGAATAGATATGATAGATATGTATAGATAGATAGATATGTATGTACATGTGTATATGTATGTATATGTATGTGTGTATATACATATATACATGCATTATATATGTACGTGTATCAGGAACTTATCACACATGTTTCTCACGTTGTAAATAAGAACAACTATGTACAAATACATTGTTGTTGTTCGGTCACTTTTCAGTTGTGTCCAATATTTCATGACCTCATTTGAGCTTTCCTTGGCTAAGATTCTGGAGTGGTTTGCTATTTCATTGTCCAGCTCATTTTATAAGTGAGTAATTGAGGTAAACAGGATTAAGTGGCTTGTTCAAAGTCACATAGCTATCAAGCTCCTGAGGCCAGATTTGAGTGCATGAAAATGAGTCTTCCTAACTCCAAGCCCAGCACTGTATACACTTTGCCACCTCGCTACCCATGTACACGCTTTACAATTTATATAAAATTCCATTTAAACATTTTTAGGGATTCAGAATTACTTTAGACAACAGCTTTATCAAAAGTAACCTATATATTTTTTATAACTAAACTATGCTTCAGTTTATCTTTTCCTAAACGATAAGTGAAAATGCCAAATGTATAAGATATTTTCCTTTAACGTGTCCTATATTTAAACATAATGAAATCTCCAAACTTAAATATGCTCTTTTTTTGGCAGCTAATTATAAAATCTCAGGTTTAATTCCTCTTTTCTTGTTCCCTTTTGTTATTGCTACACCTTTAGAGAAAGTTCTAATTGTAAATGTCTGGTCATCTTTTTTTGTCTTAATGACTTTCAGGGATAAAATTTGACAAGGCTCTTTACCTTGAAGGAATTTAGGTCAGTTAAAATCCATTCAAGACAGAGGTTCCCTTTAATTCAGACCTACATTTGAAATCCCATGGCTTCTATAAATGATTCTTTTTTTAATTCACACATATGGTATTCTCAGTGTTAATTGAAATTGAACGTACCAGGCAGCACAGGTGTTGCCAACAGAGAACTGTTTTTCCATGGTGACTAGATATCTTTGCTTTTCATAGAAACTTTCATCTTTTTCCAACCTTCACCCACCTCCAATTCCCACGCAAAGAATTAATACTTTAAAGGAAGCAAGGATTTTTGAGTCATAAAAAAGTTAACATTTTCTAGTATCTACCTAAGAGCAGTTTCTAACATATTTGTATTCCTGAAGCAACACAAAAGTATACACACACACACATACATGCACACACACCAAATAGATCTACCGTGTCTAAAATACCTTCAAATATTTGTTGTTGTTATAAAAGAATGCTAAAGGAAATTGATTAACCTAGCCAAAAGCAAGGAAAAATGACAATGTGATGAATTAGAATAGTGATTATCTTAGCATTTTATTTACTATGGTTAAGCTGCCCCAAGTTCCAAATCACAGACTTTAAAATTCCACGTTCTCAATTGCAGTATCCAGTTGTAAAGACCTGTTGCCCTATCAGCAGAGACCTAGTTGGAATGAGAAAGTATATGAAACATTTTCCTAAGCATTTTTGGTTATAAGGTATATCCTTTTAATGAAGATCTCTCTCTCTCTCTCTCTCTCTCTCTCTCTCTCTCTCTCTCTCTCTCTCTCTCGTGAGTATGTGTGTGCATATGTGTGTGTGCATAGAAAGAAAATCTAATACCTCTTCTCTTTCACTTTGTTTCTGTCAGAACCTCCTTAACACTGAGTTGGCTCTGGTAATGTGTGCATCAACCTCATTATCAATGTGTACATTTGTTTTTTAATAAATTAATTTGTTTTCTGTTTTCAACGATCACTTCTGTAAGTCTTAAATTTTCTCCCCCTCCTTCCCTAACATGGCATGCAATCTTATATGAGTTCTACATAGACATTCTTATTAAACACATTTTCACATTAGTCATGTGGCATGGAAGAATTAAAAAGAATGAGAGAAACCACGAGAAAAACCAAAACAAAACAAAACAGAACAGAAGAGAAAATAGTGTGTTTCAGTCTTCATTCCAATTCCTTAGTTCTTTCTCTGAGTCCTTTGGGAATGTTTTAGGTCCTTGCATTGTTGTGAAGGGTTAAGTCTATCAGAAACAGTACTCCCACACTGTGACTGCTACTCTGTACAATGTTCTCCTGGTTCTGCTCATTTTACTCTGCATCGGTTTGCATAAGTCCTTCCAGGCCTCTCTGAAGTCCTCCTGTTCATCATTTCTTATAGCACAATAGTATTCCATTGCATTCATATGCCACAACTTGTTCAGCCATTCCCCTAATTGATGGATATCCCCTCAATTTCCAGTTCTTGGCAACCGCAAAGAGAGCTGCTATAAATATTTTTTGCACGTGTAAGACTTTTTACCATTTTTATGGTCTCTTTGGGATACAGTCCTAGAAGCAATATTGCTGGGTCAAAGGGTATGAACATTTTTGTAGCCCATTAGGTATAGTTCCAAATTGCTCTCCAGAATGGTTGGGTCAGTTCACAGCTCCACTAACAATGAATTAGTGTTCCAACATTCCCACATCTTCTCCAATATTTATCATCTTCCTGTTTTGTCATGTTAGCCAGTCTGATAGGTGTGATGTGGTACCTCAGTGTTGTCTTGATTTGCATCTCTCTAATCAATAGTAATTTAGAGCATTTTTTTATGTGACTATTAATAGCTTTGATTTCTTCCTCTGAAAGCTGCCTGTTCATATCCTTTGACCATTTATCAACTAGGGATTGACTCGTAATCTTATACATTTGACTTAGTTCTCTATATATTTTAGAAATGAAGGCTTTATCATAGACACTAGTTACAAAAATTCTTTCTCAGTTTTCTGCTTCCCTCCTAATCTTGGTTTCATTGGGTTTGTTTGTGCAAAAATTTTTGAATTTTATGTAATCAAAACTATGTGTATATTTCTTAAAAGTATACTGCCAAGGTAAGCAAATTTATCCACAGCATTCAAAATCTTTCCATTTCCTGTAACCAATGATTCCACATATAGATTATAAGGTTTTGTCTGATGGAGTACCAGCGATTCTTTGGTGTTAATTGTTAGCCAAATTTGCCACAAGCATCAGAGAAATGATCAACACTTAGTTATTAGACTAAGTAGCATACTGAAGGTCTACAGAGATGTTGTGCTGACCTTGATGTTATATGCCCATGAAACCTGGACAGTGTACAAGTGTCATGCTAGGAAACTAAATCAATTTCCAAAAACTTTGCAAAGATCACCTGCCAGGATGTGATGCCAAGAATTGAGGTTCTTTCTTGAACTAAACGGCTAAGCATTTAAACTCTACTGCATGAAGTGCAACTCTGATGGGCTGGCCATGTTGTTCTAATGTAAAACATATGTTTGCTTAAAAGACTAGATTTGGAGAACTCACACAGGACAAGTGCTCACTTGGTGGACTAAGAAAGCAATACAAGGACAATCTTAAAATCTCTCTTAAGAACTTTGGAATGGATTGTGTGACATGGGAGACACTGGCACAGGACCTCCTAGCATGGTGTGTCCTCATCAGAGAAGGTGCTGTCCTCTACGAGCAAAGCAGAATTGAAGTAGCTGGAAAGAAACATGAGATGTGTAATTTAGAGAACCCACCCCAGTTTTCAAAAGGGCTGCTTGTGCCCAATCTGTGGTAGAGCATTCTGAAGTTGTATTGGTCTGGTCAGCCGCAATTGGATACATTGTAACTTAATTCTAATATAGTAATGACATTTTGTTCCACTTTGAGAATGAAGAATAACCAACCATAATACATAAATATTATGTATGTATGTATGCATATATGTATGTGTTTGTATATGTATGTGTGTGTGCATGTATATATGTATGTACACAGAGAGAGAGAGAGAGGTCTGAATCTGTGATTTCATTAGTATAGGGAACATTTAGTATGTAAAAATAAAAAAGTCCTTTCACTCACATATTCACATATTCATAACTTGTGGTATAAAGCCCTAAAAATTTAACTTGATTATTTCCCCATGATCATAGAGCTCATATGTGTTAGAAGCAGGCTTTGTGTATAGGTCTTGCTGACTACAAATCTCACTGTCTATTTCCTATGCTAGTCTGCATCCCAGCACTGTGATCAAGATTCTTTCCTAAAGCATTTTTACAGTTCCCAAACCTCTGAAAACAACATGATGAAAGGATTTTTTAATAGATTTTAAGATAAACAAAATGTGCTTTTTAGGCAGAATGATTTTTAGCCTGCATCAAACATTGTACATACTTGTTGTCACTATACACTTAATTTTAGCAAGTCGTCTGTCACATTGCAAACCGAAAAATGTGCTGAATTAATAAAAATAAAATGAATCCAGATGCTGTGTCTGACCCCCTAAAATGCGCATCTTTACAATGTTTGGGTATATTTATCATTTGGAAAATAATTGGCTAACCCATTTTTATGACCTTACAGCATAAAACATGTATTGTTTTGGGTAGATTTTTTAAGGCACAGACTAAACTCAGGTACTGACCCACTGACAAATGATGGCACCTCTTCTAAGAACTTAGTTCAGTAGATACTGATAGAAGGAACAGATGTTGGCATAGCGATTCAGGAAAATATGTCACGAGGAGTCCTATTCTCAATCCAAGCTTTACCTTAAGTAATCAGTTTCTTTTCTTTTAATTTTATTTTTGATTTGTGGAATAAAAGAAGCATTTTCATAGCATAGCACAATAAAAAAGTTGATTGCATATAGAACTGTAAGTCTACTACGTATAACTTGCTAGTCTAGATAATTATTTTCAAACTTTTCAAATAATAAGATTTTGTTCACCTTAAAATACTCCATCAGGAAGGTGACCATTTTCTTCTTGATGACAATAATAAACTTAGAGTGATCTTTGTAAAATAGCTTTTTTTTTTTTTACTTTTTATACACATAATTACCATTGAATGATCAATCATTCAGCCTAGGAAACTGAATGGTGCTGTGAGGATTTATGCCTACTCTTCTGGAAAGATTTTTCCATAATAATAGCACTAGTAAATGGCAAACATCAATTTAGCACTATTTATGTGTCAGGTATTATACTAGGCAGTTTACAATAATGATTTCGTTTGTTCTGTGAAACAATACTGCAAGGTGAGGGTTATTATTTCCCCCATTTTACAGATGATAAAACTGAGGCATGGATCTCTTGGTATACTGCTAACCTCCTTGAAAGTCTTTGAAACAACCTTCTGAAAGTTTCTTGGTTCATAGGGTAATGTTCAGAGGTGCCTATATAACACAGGAAAGGGATCTTGTCATTGATCATTTTACAAATCCAACATAACAATCAATAGACTGTTGATAATTTTCAATAAGAAAGAATCCAGTATCAGTTGATTCTAAGCAAGATATACTTGAAGCCCCAGATTCTCAAAAATATCATAGAATTCTCATTTTCTGTAGGTCTTTCCCTTTCCTACTTCCCCCTTTTTCCCCTGTTCTCTTATCCCTCCTTCTTTCATAAGTACTTTTGATTCAGTGCTTGGCATACCATGAACACCTAATGATTTCTTCTTAATTGATGAATAATTGTATGATCTTGAATAAGCAATTTTATCCCTATGAATCACAGTTTCCACATTTGTCAAATAAGGACTTTGGACTAAGAGCTCTCCAACAACATTTTAGATCTAAATCTTGAGATCAGATTTGAATACAGAAAACTTTGAATACAGAGCTATGGATGCCACATGTATTTGCTTGCTAATGACTTGATTAGATAGTTTAAAGGATAGTTTTTTTTTTTCCTGTTTTCCCCAAACATTTGGTCAGTAAATATTTTTTGTGTAAGAGGGGCAGTGTATACGTAAGGGCACAAGAACTTGTGAAGATTGTTATTGATGGTTTAAATGGGTTAAAGGAAAATACAAAGAAAGGCTCTGCTCTCTAGGAGTTCATATTCTAATGTTAAAATTCACATAAAAGTTGAGTTCATATCAATGGTAACAAATTTGCTCATTGTTCTTTCCAAATTTTCCAGATAATCTCAGATTAAGGAATATGACTGGATTCCAACCACTTCTTTCAATCTACAGCACTGAGAACAAGTGTTTTATTTTGGCCCCATTTCAGAAAGCAGATATGAGATTTAGATATCTAACTATAGCATATTTTGTAAAGAAAAGAGCTTCAGGTTTTACAAATGAAAACCGCATTGTATTGAATTGATCAAGGCCATTTCAGATTTCTTTTTCAATTCGGTCAGTGACTAAATCCTATCATTTCTATGTCCACAATATGTATTGTGTGGTCTCAGCTTCATTTTCAATTGCTACTACTACTTCTATCACTACTACTACTGCTCCTATTCTAATTTAGTCCCTAACTACCTCTCAGTGAGACAATGGCCTCCTAATCAATCTCCCTTCTTCCAGTCTCTTCCTCTTTCAATTATTATACTCAGTATTTGAAAGGGTTTAATGAATTCCTGCTGATTAATTAATGATTAATTGACTAAAGCATTACTGCCACCGTTCTAACTCAAATGCCCACTGGATTTCCTTATGTTTACAACATAATCCCAATGGTTTCAGCTGGAAATCAAGGTTCACAATGATTTGGCTTCTACCTACAATTCTAGCTTTACTTCCCACTACTTCTCTACCATAAAGCCATTTATTTTGCTCCTTCCTACAGACCTCATCACTCACAAATCAGATGAAGTAACTTCCACTTCTAAAACAATCACTACTTCTAAATTAATATAGCATTTTGTAATTCAAATTCTATTTTCATATTTTCTTTGTATTTGAGTTAATTATGCACATATTATATATCTTCTATTAGACTAGAAACCATATGGAGACAAAGACTATGTCTTATTCTTCTTATTTCTCATATAACAATGCTCATAACACTATACTTAAAAAGCATTTGGTAAAAGAATAACAAATTAAAATTAAAAAAATTTTGGTAACAATTAATGAAGACAGAAATTTGAACAGTATGCTCAAGTGTGCTCAAGACAGAGATTCATTCTCTGTCATACTGTTTCTACTAGACCTATTTATCTGGAGTATATAGGGTCGGTAGGACAGCCTGTTTTTTGACAACATGCCAAGTAATGAGAAGTTAAAACTGAAAAATATAGTTATGATTGAATACCAGAGTGAATATCAATTATGATTACTCTTTATTGTGTTTTATTTCCTTGGAGGTCTTTTCCCAGGCTTCCTTGGATATAAGTATACATTCCCTTGGCCTTTCAGACAGTCTATATTTTGTTACCATGTGCTTATTTTATCTTTTTGAATGACACATGACATTACTTATTATCTCAAATTTTGCGCCCTTGACTTTTGAAAAGTAAAATATCCTCATTCTCAAAAAAAAAAATCCAAGGTAAATTTCTAAGTAGTTGTAGAGAACAAAAGCTGCCCAAATATTGTGTTATCTTTCTGTAATTTTGCTTTTTTATTCTTTAAGTGGATATATCTATGTAGAATTGAGTTGGTATGTAAAAGGGGAAAAAACATTTTAAAAAATCCTTTGTTAATCAGGCTAGCAAAGTCAGGGAAATAGTCTGTCTTGTCACAGAAAAGAGTAATTCTTATGCCTAATGAGTTTAAAGTCACCATGAAGTTTTTTAAAAATTATTTTATGATTATCAAAATGCTTTTTAACTGTAATAATGTTCCAAAATATTACAATTCTAGATCAATGAGACCAAAAGGAGGGAAGATGCAAACATCTAGGTATTTTATATAGTTAATATAAAATATACTGCCAAATCTGAGCATATTTGGAAGTTTACTTGAATTTTGAATTTTGCAAAGTTTTGTATATTATTTCATAGATTTAGATCGGGAGGGGTCTTAGCAGTCAACTAGCAAAACCTCCTCCTTTTTCAGTGGGGGAACCTGAAACATGGAGTCTTAAGTGAAATGTCTAGTATGACGTATGTAGTAATTGTCCAAGTCAAGATGTGAATTCTGAGACTACAGATCCAGTGTATATACTTGTTCCCCTGGTACCTTTCTACCTAAAGATAACAACAATAACATCAAATCACTACACCCTTTCTAGTAGTCATTCCTAATTCTAAGATGTCCATCTTTATTTATGATGCTAGAATCTGTCATTTTGAGCCAATTTTACATCACATTCAGCCAGTATTCCAGATGAAAAACCATAGAAGCTTGGAGTGGACATATTTCTGGCATCCATGATATTGGGACCCTTCCCCTCACCCCTACTTCTTGGAGCATGTACATAAATTCTTTTACTCTTCCTTCAGTCCATGAGGACTCAGCAATTTGTGCTGTGTGGTGTTGCAAATCATTTAATTAGCTCCTAAGCTAGAAAGAGCTCTGTAGGTAACTAAATGAGGTGATCTGCAACCCTAAGACCTTTTCTATACTGGTTTTCAAGTGAGCAGTATTGCTCTGAACTTCTTGCTAAAGGATAGCTGGTTATTTCCCTCAACTTGGATGATAGCACTAGTTTCTTTTGTTTTCATTATTTTATTTTCTTAGATGAAGGAGTAAAGAGGACGTTGCACTCAATCAGGCAATCAGAAAATTGGGGAGATCAATCACAGTCACCAGAGAGGTCCCATTAAAAATCTGAGTGGGCAATTGAATCCAGATTGTAGTAGATGTCAGAGAGGAAGTATATAGAGGCTAGCAGCAGCTTCAGGTATAATGTTCCCCTTATAACAGAGAAAATCTCTATCTGTGGACTCTTGAAAGCCAATGTTCTTTGGACTCAGGCAGAGAGCAATACTCAAGGGGAACATCATGATGATTTTGCCAAGGGAAAAATGGGATTCCCAAGGATTTCCAAGGCCAGCAGAGAGGAGGCCATACATACATCCTACTTTGGTTCCTCACTCCCACTGCATTGTAAATATGAACTAGGAGTTCACATGGATAGTCTGTAGGCACTGGAGTTAAAAGGACACAAGTTCAAAAATAGCATAGATACTTATAAGCAGTGTGAACCTGGGAAAGTCCCTTAACCTTGTCTGCTTCAATTACTCAACTGTAAAGTGATCTGGAGATAGAAGTGGCAAGCCACTACAGTATCTTTGCCAAGAAAACTACAAATGGTATTAGGGAGAAGTAGACAAGATTGAAATGACCCAACAACAACAAACAATTCACCTGAAATCTGTGTGTGTGCCCACACAAAGAGATGGTGTATTCCCTGGATGTGGGGGTAGGAGGGAGGAGAGGTATGTTGTATAACTATTATTTTTTACTATATATTCTCAGTAAATGCCCCTTTTAAGAAGCATCCTACTGATTCTTTGATATCTAGAGGTGCAGGACATGGAGGAACCTCAGCAATAGTTTTTATTTTTAATTTCTTTTAACCTTTATTTATTTAGTTTTAGTTTTCAACATTCATTTCCATCAAATTTTGAGTTCCAAATTTTCTCCCTATCTCTCCCATCCCCCACCCCCAAATGCAGTGCATTCTGATTTACCTCTTCCCTCAATCTGTCCTACATTCTAATACCCCTCCCTTCCCTTACCCCCATCTTCTCTCTTGTCTTGTAGGGCAAGATAGGTTTCGATACTCTATTAACTTTATTTCTTATTTTCCAGTTTAATGCAAAAACAATTCTCAATATTTGTTCCTAAAATTGTGAGTTTCAGTTTCTCTTCCTTCCTCCCTCCCCACCCATCCTGACTCAGAAGGCAAGCAATTCAATATAGGCTATATATGTGTAGTTTTGCTAAAGACTTCCATAATAGTCATGTTGTGAAAGGCTAACTATATTTGCCTCCATTCTATCCTGCCCCCCCATTTCTTCCATTCTCTCTTTTGATCTTGTACCTCCCCAAAAGCATTTACTTCTAATTCCCCCCCATCCTGTAATTTGCCCTCCCTTCCAACACCCCCCCCCCCACCCTGCTTATCCCATTCTCCTCTACCTTCCTGGTAGTGTAAGACAGACTTTTATATCAAATTGAGTGTGCATGCTATTGCTTCCTTAAGCCAAATGTGATGATAGTAGGTTTCACTTTTTCCCTCTCACCTCCTCCCTTTTCCCCTCCATTTCTACATAAGTGTTTTCCACTGAAATGTATAAAATATCCTACAGAAAATGGGTCATTGTAGCTCTTTTTGTCCTAAATCCTCAGCATCAATTGGCACATAGTTGGTAATAAATAAATTATTATTGAAATAAATCAAAGATGACAGGAGAGCTGAGGTGAAATCGACATCTGTCTTCAAGGAGTTGAAGCTTATCACATGGAAAAAGTATCAGACTTGATCTACTCTTCACCCAAGAGACCGGAGAAAATGTGTGGAGCTTGTGAAGAGACAGATTTTACTTTAATATGAGGAAGCATCAGAAGTAGAGCTATCAAAAAATGGAAAGAGATGGTGACTTTGGCTTTGCTTGTTGGCTTCAAGTAAAAGTTGGATGACTATTTCTCAGGTAACTCATAGAGATTCTCTTTTAGGTGTATACTGGAAGAAATGTCCTCAAAAATCCTATCCAGCTCTGAGGTTCTGGGTCTCGGAAGACAGATTCACTCATTTACCTAATGAAGAAGGCAAAGGGAAATTCCCCTTTTATGGAGGTTTTAAGAACTCTATTTATAGCATACCATCCATTAAAACTGTTGTGTATAGTACATAGCAATTTTCAACATAATTGTAAGCAAAAGACCCCACGCTGATACAATAGCACCCATGGAAATTGAAATCATGAATTAAAGATGATTCAAGCCTTAAAACCTTAAGCTTATTTCTTATTTAACAAACAATACAATGCTAGGTCAAACCCTCAATTTAGATTCTGTTTTATCAGGGTCAATTTTATCACCACATGGGAGAATCTACAATGGATTTGCTCCTAAAATATAGGACTTCATTTATTTGAAGAGGAAATTCTAACAGTAATAGTCTGCTTTCCATTCTCTTCTATCTGAAGGGACCTCAATTTATTAAATATTCCCTACTCACATGCATAAGGACATTATAGTAGCCTCAAAAGTTCTGAGGTTTCTTTGCTCTTTGCATTTTATTTGAGCAGATCAAACTGCATGATATCTGGTTTACAAAGCAAGTTGCTGAGTACTGAACAATTCTACATACAATCAAGGACATGAATAAGTCACAGAGATAATCAGTTACCACATCCTAGGCTTTAAGGTGTAATTTTCACATTGTAGTGAAGATTAATTCATGCCTTTTTTTAATTCTTTGAAAATGAAAGCACCATGCAAATTACAAATCTTAGCATCTCATATAACACAATAAAGCAAGATTAAGCTTCAATTACAGTAATACATGATCTATTACCTTATAAACTAAATATATTTCATTATTCAAATACTTTTATTGAAACAAATAGCAGATATTTTCTGGTAGATTCGCAACTCTAAATGAGAGATGTGCATTTTAGGTGCATGATATTTTAAAGATGATTGCTCATAAATAATGGTCCACTACACTGCCCAATATCAGCCAAACATATGACATGGATTAGTTCTTATGAAAGGGGTGTTTCATGAGGAAGAAGAAAGGAGGGAAGGAAGGAAGGAAATAAGGAAAGAAGGAAGGAAGGAAGGAAGGAAGGAAGGAAGGAAGGAAGGAAGGAAGGAAGGAAGGAAGGAAGGAAGGAAGGAAGAAAACATGTCTTTATTTTCAGTCACTGTACTGTAGAAATACAAGCAAATAGAGTCCCTACCCTCAGGAAACTTACCTTCTAAGGAAGGAAAACAACACATAAAAGGAAGCTTGAAAGCAGGGGATAGGGGTGACTTTCAAACCTAGGAAGTCAAGAGTAGATCCAGGAAGGCAATATATAATAAGAGCCATATTTAAAAATAATACTCCCCAAACAAAAACAGTCATTCTCTTCCTTGTACAAAGATAGGGAGGAAAGTAGGAGCAAACTTATCACATGTGGGTAATTCATGAAAAGGTCAATTCCTGGTTATAGGAAGTCTCTTTCTCCCTGTATGAAGTTGCTCTTATGTTTAACTCTCTGGTGCCCCCTGAGGGTCAGTGCCCTTGGAAAAGAATTGAAGCTGCTCCTTAGTATCTATAGATTCTTGTTGATATGTATTCCATCTTTCAGGTGGATCTAAAATGGCCCAATCTGCAAGAAAAAACCACTGAGGCAGAACTCCAAGCCAATAGTACTTTATCAAAGAGTCCATGGCCCACTCAAATTAATTAGACCTCAGATCTTTCCCATGGTCTGAGATGCCTCTTTTCCCTGGGGCTTTATTTTTATATAAGAAATTTTTATACATACATACATACATGCATATGTATGTATATATGTGTGTATATATATATATATATGTATCATTGTATAGTACTATAAACATACTTTTATGAAAGGTTTGATACCCAAACATGCAAAAGAAGTATGGTGAATTACAAAATCTTGTTGGTTGATAGACCTTTATTTTGAATCTCCAGGAGAGGCAGAAATAATGTATAAGCATAAATGATCACAAGATGGGCAAAGCAAGGGTCATTTCCATGGACTAAGTGGCTTAAAATGGTTACTTTCTCATGTTAGACCAAAGGGAATGGTCCAGAGATAAAAAAAAAAAAAAAAAATAGCACAGAAATTTCCTACCCATGCTAGGCTTGGGCATGAAATTTGAGCAAAATGGAATGGAGATATCCTTGTCAGCATTCTTGTGGTCGTGCAAGTGATCTTCATAACAGGTAAACACGTGGTGAATGTTGGACTAAATTTTGAGGTCTACTTATAAAAATCTACTATAAAAACAAAAAAGAGAGAACCTTTCTTATCTAATTATTTCTATATGGTTGATGTAAATATGTATTAGTACATATTTATTCTTTTATATACTATTACATGACTGACTAAATGTGTGTTACTAGATGAGTATATCATTAATAATTGCTAATAATCGATACCCCTTATAGAATCACACTGAACTGATTAAAACTAATTGGAATGGAGTTGGACATCCAAATGAATCATTTCTCATGTGAGTATGCCTAGTGATATAGTGGATCTATTAAATAGTAACATAAAAATATGTTCTAAGTGGCATATTGATTAGAGAAACAAATTAAAACAACTTTGCGGTACTATTTCACACACATCAGTTTGGCTGATGTGACAGAAATGGCAAAGAGGATAAATGCTAGAGGGAATGTGGCATAAGAGGTACACTAACGCACTATGGTGGAGTTGTGAATTACTCCATCTATTCTGGAGTATAATTTAAAACTACGCCCAAAGGGCTATAAAACCATGCATATTCTTTGAGCCAGCAATGTCACTACTTATATCTGTATCTCAAAGAGATCAAAGAAAAGGGAAAAGGACCTGTATGGATAGCTGTTTTTTGTGGTGACAAAGAATTAGAAATTGAGGAGAAGTCCATCAATTGAGAAATGGCTGAATAATACATGGTATATGATTGTAAATGAATATACTATTGTTCTATAAGAAATAATAAACAGAAGTATTTCAAAAAAAACTGGAAGATTTATGTGAATTGAGGCAAAGTAAAATGGTTAGAGCCAAGAGAGTATGTACACAGTAACAGCAATAATGTAATTATTATCAGCTGTGACTTAGCTACTCCAATCAATCCAATTACCCAGGATAATTCCAAAGGACTCATGATGAAAAAATGCTATCTAAAACCTGAGAGAGAACTGAGGATCTCTTATCATTAATTGAAGTACAAGCAAGTTTGTTGTGTTTTACAAAATCACACAGGGCAGGAATGATTTTCTTTAACAAAAGACAAAACATTTCGTAAATGGTCTCATCTGTTTTCAGTCAATGATCAAATTGGTTAAGCACTTGACCTTATCTAATTTTTACCTTTGAGTGATTGAATCAATTCAACACATGAAGTAGTTTTCACAATAAAAGGGAATACTTATATTTTAAAGACCTGTATTAAGTCATAATACATAATATACATCTTTTCTCCACATCTCTGAAGGACCTTGCTTTGTAGAGAAGGAAATCTGTCCTTTTTCTTTATCAGTCTAAATCTAAGAATTCTCCTGCTATGAGTCAGTCAATATTTATTAAACTCCCAGTTTGTGTGAAATATTGTAGAAAAATGTAAAACAAATAAAATACTTTTATTTATTTGAAATTTATATCTCATCTAGATCCAAAAGTTGTCTTTTGGCTTAGGGGTCATAACAATACAAAAACCAAAATTTAGTGATTAAAAAAAAATGGAAACTATCTAACAGAAGTAAAGAGATTTGAAGTCTCTAGGCATCAGATATGAATGGATTATTTCCAAAAGAGATTTAAATTTAGCTGTAACTTTCCTTTCAGCTGAGTAGAAAAGGGAATTGCATTGCATAGTTTTTGGTTTCTAACAAGGGAGAAAGCACAGACATCTTCAACTTCAGGGACAGCTTTTCCCTGAAGAAAACACAGTAGAATTTATCATCTGGGTTTCTGAATTAAAAAGGCTATTGAACAATATTCTAAAGAGTGGTCTTAACATAGATTTGTAATAGTGTTTGAGGAGATGATTCTACAATTGACCATCTAAGAGAGAAGGTATATCATTAAATCATAATCTGATTGAGTGTTTCTATAAGTTATAATGGAAATATGGCCCACAGACTTTGTATTCTGGTAATCCAACTTAAAACAAAGGGGTAGAATCTAGGTGAGTACATAATTTATGTGCTTTTATATTGTCTCTCACATGTTAGATAATTCAAGACACAAATGTCTCATACATAAGATAACTGGCAGGTGGGCAGATAACTTAACTCATCATGATTTATTTTTCAATAAATAAGGGTAGTTTTTTTTTAAAAAAAAGTTTTAATTGTTGATGATATGTACCCTTAAGGAGTTTAAAATTTAATTACAAAGAAGTCAGAATAATGCATATGCACACTTGCAAACATGTATATGAAAACAGAGGGAAGTCCATTGATAATCAGTACCATCAGAAAGAGGAAAGCTCTTAAGTGAGGGATGTACTTAGAATATGCAGAGTTTGTATTTATTTATTGATTGCATTTCTTAGTGAACCTAATTTTGAAAGTTCTTTCCCTGGACTTTTGTCAAGGCTCTTATTTAAAAGAAAGTGTTGACTGACTGAAGGATATCTAGAGAGAAGTAATGGAGAAACAGGAAGGGAGGAGAGACAATGTTATGATTCCATGACAGGACTGATTGAAAGTGTATAATCAGAATATAAGAAGCCTTGGCACATAATAACTGTGTTCAAATATTTGAATGGCTATCATGAAGAGGATTTGTCTGTGGAATCACAGAATTTAATAATTGGAAAAGACCTCAGAAGCAATTCAGTTCATACTTCAAATCAAATGCAAAGATTATTAAAATTTGAAATTTCTACACATCCAACAAATGGTGGTCTAACCTTTGTCTGAAGACATCAAATGAGAATGGTCCCACTACCTTCTAAGGCAGTCTTTCACTTTTATACAAGTTGTTTTGCTTTACCCCAGATTGAAATAAGAGCAACAGACTGAAGTTTTAAACAGTCGTATTTCAACTCAATGCAATGAAAAACCTACAGACAAGCAGGAATATTCAAAAGTGAAATAGGCTTTTATGGAAGGAAAAGGTTTTGCACTCTCTGACATCTTCAACTACAGCCTAGATGACTATATGTCAGGATTGTTATAGGAAATAGAGATCAGATTCCCATAATCTCTAAGGTCTTCTCCCATCTGAAATCCAGTGTGTATGGCATGTAAACATTTAATATATGCTTGTTGACTTGACTTTATCTTTAAGAAGAGGACAAGTATTAAGTTATTTTTATACTCATATTCCCAGCTCTTGGTATTATTCCTGGTTTACAAGTGTTTAATAAGTACTTTTTTATTCATTCATACAAGCGTGTATTCATTCCTACTTGGAAAGCACATTTTTAAACAGCTTTTAACACCTGAATCAATCATTCTTTCCTAAATTTTGTTGGTTAGATAGGTCATATTGTGCAAGTTCTTACCAAACAGAAATCCCTTTCTGCAATATACTATAAGCCATCCTTAAAGGAAAGAAGGAATCAATTCTTTATATACATGTATATATAGTGTATATCAACAGAAAGATTTGAGATTGTGTATCCTATAAGGAAGAAGTAATAATTTCCCCCATATTATCAGAAAACATGTTGCCTAGCATTCTCAAGGAAAAATCCAAATCGCTCATCTTTTTTAAGACTTTTTTCATTTAATTAGAAAATATGTATTTCTCTTCCTTTCACCCCATGTTTGAGGCAACAGGGTAATCCTTGTTAAAAAATATTCAGTTGAGCAAAAATAAATCACAGATTTACCATGACCAAAAAATTATATATCCGTATTCTGAGTCCATAGTTTGTCTTTCTCAGAAGGTAAGTAGCATATTTGATTGTGGATGCTCTGGAACTATAGCTGGTATTGTTTTCGTATTCTTACATTTTCACAGCTTTTGTCTAAACAATGCTATTATTATATAAATTGTTTGTCTAACTCTTTCCATTTCACTCTGCATCAGTTAATAAATCTTCCTAGACTTCTCCATAAATACTTTGTCATTGCTTGAAACAAAATAGGATTACATTACACTTTTGTAACAAAATTTGTTCAGTTATTCTTTAAGTCGTGGGAGCCATTTTAGTTTCCAGTTCTTTTTTAGCATAAAAAGCTGCTATAAATATTTTTGTATATATAGGTTCTTTTCTTCTTTCTCAACTCTGTTTGGAGTATGTCATGTAGTGGTATCATGTGGTACAAAAGATATGATTTCATTTTAACTTTTTGGTCATAGTCCCAAATTACTTTACATGATGAGTGGACTAGCTCACAGAGTCAACATCAATATATGTTTTCCCAGAGTTCTTCCAGCATGTCATTTATCATTTTTTTCAACTTTATTAATTTGATGAGCGAGAGAGACAGAGCCATAGAGTTGCTTTCATTTGCGTTTCACTAATTATTAGTGATTCAGAGCACTTTTTTTTTTTTTTGATATGGCTGTTCACAGCTTGGATTTCTTGCTTTGAAAAGTATCTATCAATATCCTTTGACCATTCAAGAGCTGAATTATAATAGAGTGGTAGATAATAATAATAGAGTTGGGGGCAGCTAGGTGGTACAGTGGATAGAGCAGGAGTCAGGAGGATCTGAGTTCAAATCTCACCTCAGACACTTGACACTCACTAGCTATGTGATCTTGGGCAAGTCACTTAGCCCCAATTGCCTCATCCTGGGTCATCTCCAGTCATCTTGATGAATATCAGGTCACTGGATTCAGATGGCTCTGGAAGAGGAGTAAGGCTGGTGACTTGCACAGCCCTCCCTCACTCAAAACAAAGTCAAGTGCAAGTCATTTCTCTGATAGTCTGGTCTTCTTTGGCAATGAAGGACGAACATACACAATAATAGAGTCATGTATATAAACATAGTTTTCACTGTCATCCTCTGTGCTTGTCTTTACCAAGGGATATGTGGATTCATGTTGAGGATTTTATCACATTCTTCATGGAAATTCTCTAATTCCTTATCCTGTGCAATAGGTGTGTTTTTGTTTGTTTTGCATAAACTACAATGCTCATCATGAATGGGATAAATTGATGCACCTAAAATGATCTTGTTTGTCTTTGAATACAGGATAAAGCTAATTCTGCCAAATTTTTTGTTTGCTTCTACAAGACAAACCTGTGAATCATTACTTTTTCTTACCTGAAACTTATGTTTCTGGTTTTACTTATATTGAGAACATTAAGATATTCAGAGCATCATTTAAAATCAAAATGTCACTATGTGAAGTCCTCTAGGAATGTATCATTTCACTGGTGTTTGAAAAAAATATCATATTTTCAATACCAATGGTCAAGTTAATGTTTGTAGAATGCCTAATTCTGTGCTTTTTTCCCAGCTATTATCCTTTTTTTTTTTTTTTAGTTTGATATTACCATAGGAGAAACAGAAGGGAAGCACATAGAACTATAGGTCACTTCATTTTCTGCTTTGTTCCATTGATTACCATGGCTAAATAATGTATCACACTTTTGGCAATATGTTCAGTGATGAACTTCCCCATATTTAACTAGTCTGAATCTAAGACTGTAGACACAGTTGGTCAGATGGTTAAATTTGCCAGAGTTCCTACCTGACTTGTATAGGTACCTCCAAGGCACAAAACGATGCACTTTACTGTCATGCCATTTTTCATTAAAAAGTGTAAAAAATACTCAAACATTTTATATACACACATATGAATATATATGTATGTATACATATTATATCTGAGTGTGTATATATGTATCTGTATCTATTGATGTCACTAGATAGATAGATAGATAGATAGATAGATAGATAGATAGATAGATAGATATTTCTCCTTCATTAGATAGGACAGGGACTGTCTAATACTTTTGTCTGTAACCTCAGCGTTTAGCGCAGTGCCTCACATATACTAGGTATTTAATAAATGTTTATTGACAGACTGGATTTATAAGCCCATGTTTAAACCTCTCTGAGTCATCTTACAAAGTCCCAACCATTTTCTTGTCCTTGATTGAAACTAGTTTTAAAGAACAGAATCACACTTGGGATATATGCTTCATTATGCCAATAGTGATTTACTAATGAGAGAGTGAGACTTTTCCCCATTAGATATTCGTCTACTTCTTAACTCCTTTCATGATCTGTCCATCATATTTTGTGTCTTAGTTTCACTAGCTCATAGATGTTCTTTCTACTTTCTCAATAACTCTCAGACAATTTATGATGTTTCTTCAAGAATACAAAAGTAAAGAAACAAACAAAAATAGTTTAGGCCATCCTAAATTAATAGACTAGTCTCATTATACCAACATGCAAATTCATATTGGATTGCTTAATCTTTCAAAGTTATTCGAAAAGGTTAACTCTCTTCTGTTTGGTCAAATTGCATGTCAAATAACCTAGTCATTGTGAATACTTTTGAAAATAGATCTTAATTTTTTTCTTTTTTTCTTAAAGGTCAACTATTTGTTTCTTTTACGCTTAGGATCAGAAATGCAGGATTTCTTTATTTAGGTATAAATCAATCTTACATTTCAAAATAACCTATAGCATAGATAGGTAAACAGACAGACAGACAGAGAAATGGTTTTGGTTGGTTTGATTTTCTGGAAAACTTCTGCTGTTTCTATTTGTAAAGCTCCCCTATGTTCCTGCAACCATGAGCTATTTTTATTCTGTTTATTTAAATTTCCTTCCACTTGAAATTTTTCATTTCTTATTTCTACCATGCTTTACCATTTCCAGAGAACCTTCAGTTTTGAAGTATCTATTTTTTTCTATGTAAGCTACGACATTACAAACACATTGATTTTGATTTGTTCCTTAAGACCTCTTATATCTACACTTTTTTTAAAAAAAAATGTTTTTTCATCTACTTCTTTGAACACATAGTCCAATGCCTGGCACATAACACATGCTTAAAAACTAGCTTTTGATTGATCTCAGTGATATTGAAGTTTCTTGGAGTTGATTCATTTTCATTGGAGGGTAGCCTGTAAATTTTGACTGCCACCAAATTTTTATTCAAATGTCTTTGTTTCAAATAATTTTTTAATTGAAAAGATTTTTTTCTTCAAAAGTTTTTCATTTAGCTTCCTTAGTTATGATTTACCTATCTTTGCATTCATCTGATTGGATTCTTTCTTTAAACATACCTTTGTCATTCTTTTCCCTTTTGCAGGTGCATTGGTATTTTATTCCTCACCCAAACTTGCCACATACTTTTTTTTTCCATAAATCCATTGCAGGTGAAAAAAATAGGTATTAATGGAGAATTATACATTACCTATTGGTACACAACTATAGGAAAAATGAGAAGACACTGATCTTGAATTTATTCTTTGCCTTTTCCAAATGTACTCTTTTAAGCTACACAAATCCCTTTAAGATGGACTTTCATTAGTTCCCAAGCTCATTTCCATTCCACCTTCAAATCTCTTTGAGCAGAATTGAGAGGAATCTGAGGAGTTTTTTGTACTCTGATCTCTTTTCTATGTTCCTCTTATTATTTTGCCGGCTATTTCATGCTATACATTACTACATAATTCAAGTGCATTGGGGGGCAGAGCCAAGATGGCAGAGTAGAAAGACACACATATGCTAGCTCTGAACCCACAGCCCATAAAATGTCTGTAAAGAAGAATTCCCAACAAATTCTGGAGCAGCAGAAGCCACAGAAAAACACAGCAGACGAGATTTCTGTTCCAGAGAGCCCTGAAAAGCTCTTGCAAAAGATCTGTTGTGCCCTGGACCCAGAGCTGAGCCCAGCCCTGCCTTGCCCACACGGCACTGAGAGGAGCAGATCCCAGCAGGCTTCAGGGACGGAATCTCCAGTGGCTGGGCAGGTCCCTCCAACCACGGGTTCCAAAGGTTGGTGAGAGGGACTTCTCAGCTTGCTGAGAGGGGAATGGGGTCCCCCCATAACTCAGACCCCCTCAGGAGGCAGCAGCGGAGGCAGCAGCAGACCAGGGCTCCTCAAGCAGGCAGGAGCCCGGATCCATTGTTGAAAGTCTCTGCATAAACCCCAGAGGGAACTGAACTCCTGAGGTAGCCCTGCCCTGACCTGAGCACCTGAACTTAATATCACACTGAATACCAGCCCTGCCCCACCAAAAGCCCTGAGGCTGGGAAGCAGCATTTGAATCTCAGACCCCAAGAACTGGCTGGGAGGATCTGGAGGCAAAGTGGGTGTGAAGAGAATACTCAGAAGTCAAGTCACAGGCTGGGAAAATGCCCAGAAAAGGGAAAAAAAATAAGACTATAGAAGGTTACTTTCTTGGTGAACAGGTATTTCCTCCCTTCCTTTCTGATGAGGAAGAACAAAGCTTACCATCAGGGAAAGACACAGTAGTCAAGGCTTCTGTATCCCAGCCCACCCAATGGGCTCAGGCCATGGAAGAGCTCAAAAAGGATTTTGAAAATCAAGTTAGAGAGGTGGAGGAAAAACTGGGAAGAGAAATGAGAGAGATGAAAGAAAAGCATGAAAAGCAGGTCCACACCCTGCTACAGGAGACCCAAAAACATGCTGAAGGAAATAACACCTTGAAAAATAGGCTAACTCAACTGGCAAAAGAGGTTCAAAAAGCCAATGAGGAGAAGAATGCTTTAAAAAACAGAATTAACCAAATGGAAAAGGAGGTTCAAAATCTCACTGAAGAAAATAGTTCTTTCAAAATTAGAATGCAACAGATGGAGGCTAATGACTTTATGAGAAACCAAGAAATCACAAAATAAAACCAAAAGAATGAAAAAATGGAAGATAATGTGAAATATCTCATGGGAAAAACAACTGATCTGGAAAATGGATCCAGGAGAGACAATTTAAAAATTATGAAACTACCTGAAAGCCATGATCAAAAAAAGAGCCTAGACATCATCTTTCATGAAATTATCATGGAAAACTGCCCTGAGATTCTAGAACCAGAGGGCAAAATAAGTATTCAAGGAATCCACAGATCACCGCCTGAATGAGATCCAAAAAGAGAAACTCCTAGGAACATTGTGGCCAAATTCCAGAGTTCCCAGGTCAAGGAGAAAATATTGCAAGCAGCTAGAAAGAAACAATTCAAGTATTGTGGAAATACAATCAGGATAACACAAGATCTAGCAGCTTCTACATTAAGGGATCGAAGGGCATGGAATAGGATATTCCAGAAGTCAAAGGAACTAGGACTAAAACCAAGAATCACCTACCCAGAAAAACTGAGTATAATACTTCAGGGGAAAAATTGGTCTTTCAATGAAATTGGGGACTTTCAAGCATTCTTGATGAAAAGACAAGAGCTGAAAAGAAAATTTGACTTTCAAACAGAAGAATGAAGAGAAGCATGAAAAGGTAAAGAGCAAAGAGAAGTCATAAGGGACTTACTAAAGTTGAACTGTTTACATTCCTACATGGAAAAACAATATTTGTAACTCTTGAAACTTTTCTGGGTACTGGGTGGGATTACACACACACACATGCACATGCACACACACATAGAGACAGAGTGCACAGAGTGAATTGAAGAGGATGGGATAATATCTTAAAAAAATGAAATCAAGCAGTGAGAGAGAAATATATTGGGAGGAGAAAGGGAGAAATTATCTCTCATAAAAGAGGCAAGCAAAAGACTTATTAGTGGAGGGAAAAAGACGGGAGGTGAGAGGAAAACATGAAGTTTACTCTCATCACATTCCACTAAAGGAAGGAATAAAATGCACACTCATTTTGGTATGAAAACCTATCTTACAATACAGGAAAGTAGGGGAGAAGGGGATAATCAGGGTGGGGGGGAATGATGGAAGGGAAGGCATGGGGAGGAGGGAGCAATTTGAGGTTGACACTCATGGGGAGGGACAGGATCAAAAGAGAGAATAGAAGTAATGGGGGACTGGATAGGATGGAGGGAAATATAGTTAGTCTTAGACAACACAACTATTATGGAAGTCATTTGCAAAAATACGCAGATATGTCCTATATTGAATTGCTTGCCTTCCAAAGGGAAGGGGTGGGGAGGGAGGGAGGAAGAGAAGTTGGAACTCAAAGTTTTAGGAACAACTGTTGAGTAGTGTTCTTTCTACTAGGAAACAAGAAATACAGGTAAAGGAGTATAGAAAGTTATTTGGCCCTACAGGACAAAAGAGAAGATGAAGACAAAGGCAGAGAGGGATGATAGAAGAGAGGGCAGATTGGTGATAGGGGCAATTAGAATGCTCGATGTTTTGGGGTGGGGGGAGGGCACAAAAGGGGAGAAAATTTGGAACCCAAAATTTTGTGAAAATGAATGTTAAAAGTTAAATAAAAAATAAATAAATAAATAATAATTCAAGTGCATTTTGGGGCCACTAACTCCTCCATGATCTTATCTTCTGCTTCCATTGTATTCCATAGAAACACCACAGAAACATACAAACACACACACACACTCCTATTACATCCCAAAAAATACATTGATTCATGGGTTTTAACCTCTGCTGTTATGAAGTTAACACTAAAAAATGAGTTTTTGAAACTAAAGATTTCAAGTGGTATCTAGAAATATTTTGAGTGAATACAGTGGTGAATCATAAGAGAGGGGAGACAGTAAAAGAAGGAGCTAATTTTTATTTAATTATTTTTCTCCAAAAAAATCACCTTGCTATCTGTTTTCAATTTTCTGCTTTTTCATTCTTATATTTATTCCACTTGGAAGCATTTTTCTAGATTTTTTTTTTTTTTGGAGGGGAGGGAGAATGCCAGAAGGTGAACAGTGACTTAAGATACCTGATATTTCTCATTCTGCCTCCCTTTCAACCTACAAGCCATTTTCACTAAGGGAAAAAGAAGCTCATTTTTCACTGTATAATTTAGATTGAACAATATCATCTCAATGCTACTGAAAACAAAAGGTGAAGTTGGAAATCATTCTTTGACCTAAAGACAGTCAACATGATTCAGTAGAAAAGAGGTTTGAATAATCTAGCATAAAAGACTTTCTGGCTCAGTTCTTTGCTAGCATTGTTACCTTTTTAAATTGGCAGCAACTGGACAATATGAAATACTACTAATTTAAATAAGACATAGAATGCTATTGCCACAGTCTGCTGATGATTCAATACTACAGTTTTGGGAGGAATTTTTTTTAATGACAAGGTGACAAGTGGAAGTCAGAGAAGACTGACAGCATGACTTTCAGAGTTATCTATAATGGTAGAGTTCACTTGAACCATTATTTCACTTCTGCTGCCTTGTTTTGATGCCAGGAATTAGTAGATGATGGGGAATAATAACAGAGTGATGGAGAAACATAGCTCAACTTTCATACTCTTGTTCCAGAAAAGTTAGCAGAAGATAAAATTTCTAGTATGTTTGGTTTATTACTGGCTAGTTGGCAACTTCATTTATTGACTAATTGCACCATCACCTGTTTTGGTTCAGCTGGGAGGACCTAGACAGAGGTGTTCTTATTTTCTAAAAGAGCAAGCTATTCAATGGGAATCAGTATCCTCTCTGTTAGGTTGCCCTTTTCAAGTTCTTTTGTAGTTGTTTTCTTGTTTCATGAATGCCCTGCAGCTTATTCTCTGTTTCTAAAACCCCTGAGAATCTTTGAGACTCCTTCTGTCATTCCAATAAGAATGAAGGAAGGGTTGGCATAGTGGTAATGTTCTGTAATATAACCCATATCTGACTCTAAAAGAGTCAGGGTTTTATTGTCATTGCCACTTAAAGAATAAGATTATACTTATTTCAACCTCACTTGCTTCTCACCTGCTGTTTTATATGCTGGCTGATAGACACTCTGACAACATGAATACATAAGAAGAAAAAAAGATTTATTCTACTCAATGGATTGAGTCGTTAAAAAAAAAACAGTATCAAATTACCTACAAAAAGGGTTTTAGCTGCAGTATCTGAAAAATAAATAAATAATAGTATTCTCCCCACCTACTGCCCTCAAAAAAAACAAAAAAAAAGAGAAAAAAACTGATACCAGATGATCCATCCTGTTGAGCTCTATCAGTGTGTCATTCACATCTCAGCATGTTCCACTACATGGAGTGACTGATGTACTTTAATCAGATTGTCAAACCTCACTCTACAGTCATATTCAAAAAAATAGAAAAAAAAAGTTTGTAGATTCAGAAGAACATAATTAAGATAGTTACATCTTTCAGTAAAGATTAAACCATTGCATTTATAAAATTTCAAGTCTTCAAGAGATTTCAGATTTCATTTGCTTTTTTCTGTCAAGGAAAAGGATTTATTCTGTAGTTAATCATACCAGACACAGGTGATGATATTTATTTCTGCATTGTTTTTTTTAAAAGCAACGTTTAGAAATACTTTGGGCAACTGAGTTCTAAAATGAGAGACTTTCCCTTTTGCATAGTTTATAAGCACTTTCCATTATTATCCAGTGTCCAAAGAAGATTCTGAAGATCACCTGCCAGGATAAGATACCAGACACTGAGGTCCTTTCTCAAACTGAACTGACAAGCATTCAAGTTCTACTGTAGAAAGCTCAACTCTGATGGGCTGGCCACATTGTCCAAATGAAAAACATAATGATTGCCAAAAAGATCATTTCATGGAGACCTCATACAGGGCAAACATTCACATGGGTGATCAGAAGAAATGATAGAAGAACACTCTCAAGGTCTCTCTTAAGGACTTTAGAATTGGTTGTGAGACATGGCAGACACTGGCACAGGACTGCCCAGCATGGCATGCTCTCATCAGAGAAGATGTGCTCTAAAACAAAGCAGAACTAAAGTAGCTCAAAAGAAATGATATGCAAATTAGAGAATCCATCCCAAATATTTACATGGAGTATTTGTTTCCTACCAGTAGTAGAGCATTCTGAGCTCATATTGGTCTGATTAGCCAGAATTGGACACACTGTGACATGACTCTAGCATGAGCATGTCATTTTGGTCCTCTTTGAGAATGATGGAGAACAACCAACCAGTCAGTTTATAAGCACATACCTTGAAAAAAGGGCTTTGTATTACCCTTCTTTTTAATGCTCCAAATACATGCCACAGTGCTGAAACTATCAGTAAGTACTTGATCAATACATGATTTTGGATTATTTGATTTTTGTCCAGAGCAAATTAGCTTAACCATTTTTACTCATCTAGATAACTAAAGTCAGAATATGCTGGGGTTGGAAGCTCAATTCCATGTGGACAGTCTCGGGCGGGTAAAGGTGGGAACTTCTAAATCTTAGAGTTCTCACGAGGCCCCCCAGGAAACGACTGGGAATCGAGGTGAACCGAGCTATCTCATGTATTTCCACCTCTTCCCATGAGAAACGTGATGGGAGAGAGCTCTCCCCACCCTCGAGATTGTCCCGGATCTGGGCACACCCATTGTTACCTAACAGGCACGGTATTCAGATGCAAACTATGCGGCTGGAGAGCTTAATTAGGATCAGGAAAGCCTGAAAGCACTCTTGGGCGGAGGGGCCACGTGTGTGGACAGAAGGCTCTGCTTTTCCTCTCTCCACTCTTCCCTCCCCCTCTCTCCCCACTTACACTTCTATTTCCAATCTCTTATTGTAAGATCTTTGCCTCCTTGGGAGATCTTTCTCTCTCCCTCCTAAGGAAGAATTCCCCCTGCACTTGTAACCAGAACCTTGAATAAAGCACTCAGTTCAAATCCAGTTACTAAAAGAAATAGGACAGAATAGACCTGAGTGTACAATCTGGCTCAATGGAATTCCCATGACTGGCCTCCTTGATACTGGAGCGGATAGGACCTGCCTTAGCAGTCGCTCAGTACCCCAGCACTGGAAGCTCAAAGAAAGCCAGAGACCAGTGTGGGGAATAGGAGGGTGCCAAAATACCTTAGAGACAATGCACCCAGTAAAGTGGGAGGCAAAAGGATCGCCAAGGGACAGTATGGCCTTTGGTGATTCCAGGACTTAGTTTTAACATCTGGGGCAGAGACATCATGAGCCGCCTGGGGATGAGGCTATCAAAGTTTTAGTAAGGGCCATTGCAGTTGCACTGGAGTCCCCACCCTTGAATTGGAAGTCAGACACCCCGATTTGGGTGGAGCAATGGCCCCTGACTCCAGAAAAACTCCAGGCACTACAACTATTGGTTAAGGAGCAATCAGAAAAAGGAAATATAGAGCCATCACAGTCACCCTGGAATGCTCCTGTGTTTGTTATAAAGAAAAAATCCGGGAAATTCAGGTTCCTTACAGATCTAAGGAAGGTAAATCAGTCTCTCATGCCTATGGGAGCCCTGCAACCAGGTCTCCCTTCTCCTAATGCCATCCCGGAGGGTTGGTCACTTATAATCATTGACATTCAGGATTGTTTTTTTTTCCATTCCTTTAAACAAAGTAGATTGTCCTCGGTTTGCTTTTACAATACCTCACCCCAATAATGAAGGACCTGCAAAGAGGTATCAGTGGAAGGTATTGCCCCAAGGTATGAGTTGCAGTCCCACCATCTGCCAGTGGTATGTTAATCAAGCATTAGAAAGCCCCAGACAGCAATACCAATGCAAAATCATCCATTATATGGATGACATCCTTATGGCTGCACCTCAGCTCAAGGATCTGGAGAAGTGTTTCCAAGCAGTAGAAAGGAACCTTCTAGGACTAGGATTAGTTATTGCTCCTGAAAAGATACAGAGAGGACCCAGTTACAAATATTTGGGATATCAGATACAAGGCACCATCATTTGGCCGGAACCCCCAAAATGGGATATAAAGATCCAAACACTCAATGATGCTCAGAAACTAGTAGGAGCTATCCAACGGATAAGATCAAAGGTGCCTATACCCTTACCTCTCATGCAACCTTTATATTCACTATTGACAGCAGACTCTGCTTTAAATTCCCCACGAACATTGACTCCTGAAGCAGCCAATGCCACAGAGGCAATAAAAAAACAATTTTTAGAGTCCATCACATTCCGGTGGGATCCAGGAAGAGATGTGGAGGTATCTATTATCTCCACCACACCTCCCTATGCCATCATACACCAAAAAGAGAAGCCCCTAGAGTGGGTATATTTAAGTAAAACAGGAAGCAGTTTACTAAACAAGTGGGAATTTCTAGGACGGTTAGCACTAGAGGCAGTAAAAAGAGCTACCCACATGTACCAAAGACAGCCAATTCTTTATGCTACACTCACCACTAAGGATGTAGAAGAGTTAGCTCAGAATCACGTTTCTTGGGCCACTATACTCCAGTGGGCCCAGGTGAAACCAAATTTGACTTTCCTATTCAAAGAGTTATTACAGTGGGTCCCAGCACCAGTGAAAAGGTACTCACCAAACCCAGTAGAAGGGCCTAACATTTTTACAGATGCCACAAAACATCACAAGGCATCTATTTATAATGCGGCCTCCCAAGAGATATATATAGTTAACACACCCTACACCTCTACTCAACAGAACGAGTTGGAAGCTATAATCCAAGCTCTCCAAATATATAATGACATACCCATTAACATTATTACTAATAGTCAGTATGCATCTTTATTAATTTCACGGATTGAGGACTCTATTGTAGATTATTGGTCCAATATTTTTTCACAGTGTGAGCGGCTATTGACCACCATTAATAACAGAACACACCCTTTTTATGTTTTACATGTGCGCTCACATACTAATGGCACAGGACCAATTTTTGAAGGAAATCAAATAGCAGACAATTCACTATACCTTGTAGGGCACACTGTGGAACCACAGGAAAGGGCCCAAAAGGCTCATGATAGGTTCCACCTAGCCACAGAAGCCCTCTGCAAATTATATGGGATAACTCAAGAACAGGCCAGAAAAATTGTTAAGAGCTGTCTCCAATGTATCCCATTCCACCCATCTCTAGACCAGGGTGTCAATCCTCGTGGCTTGGCACCCAATGAAATTTGGCAAATGGATGTCACCCATCTTAAGGGCCAGTGCATACATGTGACAGTTGACACATGGTCCGGATTCCTTATGGTGACTTTACAGCCAGGTGAATCAAGTGCTAAAGTAATTCAACATCTTTGGCACTGTTTTTCTGTTTCAGGTTTACCCTTGGAAATAAAGACAGATAACGGTCCTGCCTACACTTTTCAAACCCTTACACACTTCCTCCGCGATCTAGGGATTCGACATGTTACAGGAATCCCCTACAATCCACAAGGCCAGGCCATAGTGGAAAGGGCCAATCTCACCTTAAAGGCGATCCTCGCTAAACAAAAAAGGGGAGAAAGAGGTCGCCTAACACAATCAGAGCTTGATACAGCTGTGTATACACACAATTTTTTGCATGTCTCAAAAAACTCACATACTACTCCAGCTATGAGACATTTTGTGACTATTCCAAGACAACCCTGTAAGGAAAGTAATACCCAGTCTGGAAATAAGGACACATGGGCCATGGTAAAGGATATGGCCTCAGGGAAATGGAAAGGTCCGTATACGATACTAATATGGGGTCCAGGGTATGTTTGTGTCTCCACAGGAAAAGGGGACGCGTGGATTCCCATTAGAAGGATCCGTAGGTGGAAACCGGTGTTGGAGACAATGGAGACGCAGGAGGCGGAGACCCCGGAGAGCCCGGAGACCCCGGAGAAGGATCATGCACCATCTGAGTCTGCTGCTAACTGCTTTAACCTTGCTGCCCAGAGAGGAAGCAGCACTCATCGCAACCACTGACATCGCTGACCACTCCATCTACGCATCTCCTTTCAGTGGCTGAAGGAGGACTTTGATATCACAAACCCAGGACATTGGGGGGGGAAGTGGTGACCAACTTTTCGGGAGATGACCAACTTTTCGCCTGAATACCACAGGCTTGGCCATTCAGGCTTGGCTGTTGAGATCCATTTGCATGACTGAGGGGGTGGTGATGTGTAAGGCGCCAGCACTAGCTGCTTCTCTTAGAATATGCTTTGGAATTAGTGATTGCCCTTTCTCTTGCTGTAACTCAGCCATTTAGTTTCATCTTTGTTTTATTTGATGCCTCTCTTTGTCAGTTGTGCTAGCTGCAGATTTCTGCGTAAATGAAGTCTTGTTGTGGGGTACTCATATGCTAAAGGCCTTCCTAATCCACTCAGCCTCCAGCCACTGTTTGCTCTAGAGCCATGTGCGTGCCGCGCAAAACAAAGAAGGGGAGATGCTGGGGTTGGAAGCTCAATTCCATGTGGACAGTCTCGGGCGGGTAAAGGTGGGAACTTCTAAATCTTAGAGTTCTCACGAGGCCCCCCAGGAAACGACTGGGAATCGAGGTGAACCGAGCTATCTCATGTATTTCCACCTCTTCCCATGAGAAACGTGATGGGAGAGAGCTCTCCCCACCCTCGAGATTGTCCCGGATCTGGGCACACCCATTGTTACCTAACAGGCACGGTATTCAGATGCAAACTATGCGGCTGGAGAGCTTAATTAGGATCAGGAAAGCCTGAAAGCACTCTTGGGCGGAGGGGCCACGTGTGTGGACAGAAGGCTCTGCTTTTCCTCTCTCCACTCTTCCCTCCCCCTCTCTCCCCACTTACACTTCTATTTCCAATCTCTTATTGTAAGATCTTTGCCTCCTTGGGAGATTCTTTGCTCCCTCCTAAGGAAGAATTCCCTGCACTTGTAACCAGAACCCTGAATAAAGCTCAACCCTTGTTTGACTCTGGAACGTCCTTTCTCTCATACGAGCATCCGGCTTGGCCAGCCGAAGACCTCGAGAGGTGAGGTAAGAAGACTCAGGTAGCCCACAGGCCTCTAGGCCTGGCAAGAATAGTATCAAGGAATAAAAGTTAGATTTGGAGTTAGAAGACTTGGGTTCAAATCTCTTAAGCTGGCACATTACCAGTGAAAGTTTGGAGGAAGTCATTCAATTTTTCTAGGACTGTTCGTTTTCCTCATCTACAAAATGAGAGTGTTGGATTAAATCTATGTTTCTTTGAGACTTTTACCACTACCTATCTCACAGAAATGAGAATTCGTAAATTTAAATGTTTTTTCACCTGTAATCAAGCATTCACTGTTTGAAAAAGATGAAAGAAAAGCTCTAGGTGATGAAAAACTATCTTTTAAAAGCTTTCCAAAATGTTTTCCAAAAGCTTCTTTGACACTGAAATTTACTAAACATCATTTTCATCAGTTAAATGCAAATGGTTCCTAAATATACCTGTTAAAATTTGCATCCCTAAAATAGAAGAAAAATGTATTCAAAGAAGATTTCACTTGAAAACTATTGAAACTTTTAGGGTTCTGTGAGGAAATCAGTAGTTGTGTTATTAATAAATAAGTGGCTAAGTCTCTATTTGGTTTCATTTTCACTGTGGCAAAAAATAATAGTTTTTTTCTTAGTTGTTTTTTTCTGATTCTATAGCAATATTATTTCTTGAGAATTCACAATTAAATAAAAAATAATGAATAAAATATCAACTCATTTTACATCCAGAACCATGTTGAAAAATATTTTTTTTAATTCTCTGACACAGAGGTTTATATTGAAGTATTACAGCCATTTTTCCTCACGTGAAGTATTAGACAGGTTTCTTTTAGCTCTCCCATCTCCCTTCCCCTCCTCAATGGTTTTCATTTTTCACCACCACCTCCTGCAGCCTTCCCTTTCTTCTTTTAGCCCCCTTCCCTTTTACTCCCCTTTACCATTACTGCTCATTCTCTCTTTTTTAGCTTCCCCTCCCCTTTCTTCTCCCTTTCCCTCCTACTGCTTATAGAGCTTGTTAGAATTATATACTTAAATTTATAGTTCCCTCCTTGAACCAAATCAGATGAGAGTACCTCTCATACCATGCTCATCTCACTCCCCTCTTTCCCTCCACTATAATTTTGTACTTCTTCCTGTTATGTAATTTACCATTTTCTGCTTCCTCCTTTTCACACCTCCTGTTACAATCCCTTCACATGTTTAAATCATATTTTTAACATGACATCATTTACTTTATGCCTGTTCCCTCTATATATCCCTTTTATATTTCATAATAGATGTACAATTCTCAAGATTAACAGGTATCATCTTCCTTTATAGGGAGGTAAACAGTTTGCCCAAACTGAGTAAGAAGTTATTTTTTGGTTTTTTTCCCCTGTTTACTTTTTTATGCCTCTCTTGGGACCTGCATTTCAAGATCAAATTTTCTATTAAGTTCTGGCATTTTTGTCAGGAAGGTCTGGAAATCCCTTACTTCATTGAATGACCATCTTCTTGCCTGAAATGTTATGCTGAACTTTGCTGGGTAGTTGATCCTTGGTTGTAGTCCCAGCTCCTTTGCCTTACAGAATATGAGATTCTAATTCCTTTGATCTTTTGGTGTAGAAGCTGCAAGGTCCTGTGAGATCCTGGCTGTAGCTCCTCAATATTTGAATGGTTTCTTTCTGGCTGCCTGTAGTATTTTCTCCTTCACTTGATAGTTCTGGAATTTGGCAACGATATTTCTTGGGGTTTTGAGTTTGAGATCCCTTTCAGGAGGTGAACAGTGGATTCTTTCGATGACTATTTTGCTTTCTAGATCTGAACACTTCTGGGAAGTTTTCCTTGATGATTTCCTGGAAGATATTATCCAGAGTCTTTTTTGCATCGTGGCTTTCTGGCAGGCCAATAATTCTTAAAATCTCTCTCCTGGATCTATTTTCCAGGTCAGTTTTTTTTTCCAATTAGATATTTTACATTTTCTTCTATCTTTTCATTCTTTAGATTTTGTTTGACTGATTCTTGCTGTCTCATAGAGTCATTGGTTTCTACTTGCCCAATTCTAATTTTTATCAAATTGTTTTCTTCAGTTAACTTTTGCATCTCCTTTTCCATCTGTCCAACTGTTCCTTTAAAGGAGTTATTTTCTCCAGTTAATTTTTGTGTTTCCTTTTCCATTTGTTCAATTTTCCTTTTTAGAGAGGTGTTCTCATCAGTGAATTATTTTTTCATATTTTTAAAATCATTGGCCAGTTTTTCTTCTATTTCCTTCTTTATCTGTTCCAGGAGAGCTGTTTGTGCATATGAGTAGTTCATAGTCCTTTTTGAAGTTTCAGATGGAAGTACAAACTCACTACTGACCTCTTTGGTATTTGTGTTTTGGTCTTTGTCCCCATGGAAAGATTTTATGGTTTTTTCACTTTTGTTTTGCTTTTTCTTGTTCATGATGGTGATTGTGTGTTGTAGCTTCTGATTCTTTCAGTTAAAAGCTGTAGAACTTGGCCTTGAGCTGACTTGTGTGAAAAAGCTAAGAGCTAAGGTGTTTTTGTTGTTTTTTTTTTTTAATCTTTTTGTTTTGTGTTTCCCCTATCAGTCCTGGGGTAAACTTGTTAAGTGTGGAGGAAGGGTGGTCTGGTGAGGGAAGACCTCCTCAGCTGCACTGAGGCAAAGGCAAGCTCAGGGGATAGTGATCCCAGCTGCCCTATTGTCTTTCCATTTCCCCTGGAGTGCTGAGGCATGCCTAGATTCTAGTGTGAGTTTCCATCACCCCTGGAGCTCCTCTCCTAGCACTGAGGCTGCCTGGGTTCTAGTGCAAGTTTCCACTGCCCTGGGACCCCCTCTCCTTCCAGTTCACATCCACCACAGTAGAAGGAATCCCCCTTAGCTATTTTCCTGGCCTCAGGTGTTATGAAACTATTTGCCCCCTCTGCTGTTCCTGCCAATCCAGGATTTTTCTGGGGAAATGTTTTATAGATCTTTCGAGGTTGTCAAGGGGGAAGGAGAGAGTATTTACTGATCACTCTGCCATCCTGGCTCCTGGAAGTTCAAGTAGGTGACTTACAGGCATTTAATCTGTGGGCTGAAAGTCTCAGGAATAGCTGAGGCTGATATCTGGTGCTTAGCTGCTGTCACTCACTCAGCTCTGCTGGTCTCTCACCCTGGGCTGCCAGTCCACCAGTTCCTCCTGCTGCTCTCTCAGGTTTCCCCAGGGCCCTCCTGCTCCACTGCACTGGACACACTGTGCTGTGTGCTGTGGGCTCACCCCCACAGAACAGATCCTTCCCGTCGAACTTCCAGTCTGTCCTGGGCTGTAAATCTGCCACAGTTTGTCTCCTATTGGAATCTGTACCTCCAAAATTTGGTCAGATTCTCTTTTGAGAGGTATCTAAGGGAGTTTATCTCAGAGCTTAGGTGAGTCATTGTTCTCACTCTGCCGTCTTAGTCTAATAGACAGACTTCTTTAAAGAGGAATTGAATATAGAATTTATCTCAGCGAACTATTTCCACCTTCAAAAGGTGGAAGAAGTAACCAACATTATTGTTCTGGAACTGTTTTTCATTAAAATAAAAAGAGGAACTTACTTACTGAAGAAGAAATTATGGAAAACTTGAAAATAAGTGACCATTACAACTGATAATTAGTAATAGAGGACAGAAAAGTCAGACACAGTATTCTATATTTTGAGAGAAATTATTTCAAAGGCTTCAGAAAGGTAGGATTTCAGGTACTCTACAGAGATAGTCAGTCCATTGGCTTGACAGAAATAAATTCAGGGGCTGCAGAATCAAGATGGAATGAAAGCAGCGGCCCACCTGTGTTCATCCACAAATTCCCTCAGGTGACTCTAAGATGTGAATCTGAATGAATTTTAGAGTGGCAGAATCCACTGGGTGACACGGTGTGGCAGATATCCAGTCCACAATAACCTGAAAGATGGATGGGAAGGATCTGTTACATCAGGCTGGGGCAGAGCAGAGCACACAAATGTACCAGTGTAGTAGCAGCCATAACTGAGAGGCAGGCTGAATCTCCAACAGCAGTGTGGATTTCCAAACTATGCAGTACAGGCCTGGAGTCCAGTAGAACTGGGTGATAGAGAAACACAGGGCCCACAGCAGATGCAGCAGCCTCTCCTGGGTCTATCAGACCACAGACCACATGTTGGAAAGTCATCTACTTGAACATCTGGAAGCCTAGATGTCAAAGTAAATTGCAAGTGCTCTCACCCTCCCTGATTAACCTTGAAAAACCCAGGGAATATTGTCCCAGGACAAATCCTGGAAGAGTGAAACCAACAAAAGGGCTAAACAGTGTTTTAGCTTAGAAGGCTAGAGAAATCACTGGGAAGTGTCCCTCTTGCTGTGGCTGTAGGGGACCAGTACAAAACTAAAAGTGTCTCAGCAAGCCCAAACTGACCAGAGCAGCAGGAGATCCTGAGTCCAAGATGGCAGGGTGGAGACAGTAAGTGCCAACATCAGGACCCCAGGTATGTCTTTGCACAGTCAGATAAATTGGGCAGACACCAGAGGAGACTGGTTTAGTGCAACCCTAGGGGAGGAGGAGACCTCCAGCAGCCAGACTACCACTCCCCTACACCTCACACAGTAAGTTTAAGTGTGAACCCTAGGAAAAACTCAGACTTCACCTGGCCTTGACCTTGGCACACACCAGCCAGTTCAGCACTAGATAAGCTGCAGCATTATATAGCTTCTAACTGAAAGAACCAGAAGTGACAGAACACAAAGCCAATAAGCAGGACCCTCACTCCTAGCACAAGAAGTATGGAACAGAGTCTCCTGTGCCCCAGAAGCAGAGATAAAATTTAAAAACCAGGTAAAAGGTAATCACCATGATCAAGAAGCAAATTAGAAAATAAAAGACCATAGAACTCTATTATGGGGACAGGAAGAACAAAGTACAAATTCCCTCAAAAGGGAATATGGAAAACATTCTTGGAAGAACTGAAGAAGAATTTTAAAAGCCAAATTAAAAAGGTAGAAGAAAAATTGACCAATGATTTTAAAAATACAGTCAACAGCTTAAAAATTAAAATTGGCCAAATAGATAAGGAGATACAGGAGCTTAGGAATATATTTTTAAAAAGAGGTACAAGAAAACAATTTGTTAAAAATGAGCAAGAAGAATTTAATGACTGTATGAGTCATCAAGAATCAGACAAACAAAATCTAAAGATGAAAAATGGAAGAATAGGTAAAATACCTCACTATAAAAACAATGAACCTGGAAAGTAGATCCAGGAAAGAAAAATCTAAGAATTATTGGTCTACCAGAAAGCCATGATGAAAATTTAAAAAAAAAAAGCCTAGACAGTATTCAGGCAAACTGCCCTGAGTTCCTAGATCCAGAGGGCAAAATAATCACCTAAAGAATCCACTGACCACCTCATGAAAGAGATCCCAAATTGCAAATACCAAGGAATAATGTTGACAAATTCTACAATTATCAGGGCAAGGAGAAAATATGACATGCAGCTAGAAAGAAACAATTCAAATATTGAGGAACTGCAGTCAGAATCACACAGGATCTGGCAGCTTATACATTGAAAGATCAGAGGGATTGGAATATCATATTCTATAAGGCAAAGGTACATGGACTACAACCAAGGATCAACTACCCAGAAAATTTGACCATACTCTTTAGGCAAGGAGATGGACATTCAATGAAATAAGGGATTTTCAGACCTTCCTGGTGAGAAGGGCAGAGTTCAATAGACAATGTGATCATCAAATACAAGACTCAAGAGAGGCACAAAAAGGTAAACAGGGAGAAAAAATATCAATTTGCTATTCAATATGAGCAAATTGTTTGCATCTCTGTATGGAAGGAAGGTATTTGTTAATCTTCAGAATTGTATATTTTTTCAATATTTAAAAGGAATATAGATAGATGGATAGATAGATAGATAGATAGATAGATAGATAGATAGATAGATAGATAGAGGGTGTTGGCATAAATTAACTGATGTGATTATAAAGAACCTAATTAAGGGGTAGAGAGAAAGAACAGGAAAGGAGGAGATAGAAAAAGGTAACACAAAACATAGTAGAGAGAAAGAAGGCATGGAGATGAGCATTGTTTGAACTTTACCCTCATCAGATTTGGTTCAAAGAGGGAATACCATTCTCAGTTATGTATTAAAATCTAACGTGTACTAGAGGCAGTACGAGGATGAAAAGGAAAGAAAAGAGAGGGGGGGGTTAAAAGGGAAGGAATAAATAGCAAGGGAAAAGGGAAAAAAAAGGGAGAGGGGGCTGAAAGATTAGAGGGAAGACTGAAGTAGGCAGTGGTCAAAAGTAAAACTCTTTTGAGGGTGGAAAGGGAGAAGGGAGAAGTAAACTGGCAGGGGGAGGGATCAGATGGAGAGAAAGATACAGAGAGAAATCATAACTATGAATATGAATGGGATAAACTCTCCCATAAAATGAAGGCAGATGGCAGAATGGATTAAAAAACATAATCTCACAAAATTTTGTTCACAAGAAACACATTTGAAACAAGGGGATACACACAGGGTAAAGGTAAATGGTTAGAGCAGAATATATTATGCTTCAGTTGAAGTAAAAAAAAAAAAACAGGGATATCAATGCTAATTTCAGACAAGGCAAAAGCAAAAATAAATCTAATCAGAAGAGATAAGCAAGAAACTATATCTTGTTAAAAGACACCATACCGTAGACAATGAAGTAATATTATTTCTAAATACATATATATATATACATATATACATACATATATATGTATACATATATATATACATATATACATACATGTATATGTGTACATATATATGCATCAAGTACACATCCAAATTAAGGGACTCACAGGGAGAAAAAGACAGCAAAATTATACTGGTGGGGGAATGTCAACCGCCCCCTCTCTGAACTTCATAAATCTAACCTCAAAATAAACAGGAAGTTAAGGAGGTGAATAGAATTCTGGAAAAGGTAGATATGATAGACCTCTGGAGAAAATTGAATAGGGATAGAAATGATTATACATTTTGTTTCAGTGGCACATGGCACATACACAAAAAATTGACAGTGTACTAGGGTATAAAATTTCACAATCCAGTGCAGAAAGGAAGAAGTCAATGCATTCTTTTCAGATCGTGATACAATAAAAATTATATGTAGTAAAAAGCCATGGGAAGACAGACCAAAAATTAATGGAAAATTAAATAATCTAATCCTAAAGAATGAGTGGGTCAAAAGACAAATCACAGAAACAATCAATAACTTCATTCAAGAGAATGGCAATAATGAGACAACCTACCATAACTTATGGGATGCAGCAAAGGCAGTTCTTAGTTTTATGTCTTTGAATGCTTAAATGAATAAAATAGAAAAAGAGGAGATCAATGAATTGGGCATGCAACTGCAAAAGCTAGAAAAAGAACAAATTGAAAATCCTCAATTAAATACCAAATTAGAAATACTATAAACCTATGGAAAAATTTTAAAAATAGAATTAAGAAAATTATTGTATTAATAAATAAAACTAAAAGCTGGTTTTATGGAAAAAAAACAATAAAATTGATAAACCTCTGATTAAAAAAAGAAAACCAAATTACCAGTATCAAAAATTTAAAAGGTGAATTTACCTCCAATGAAGAGGAAATTTTAACAATAATTAGAAATTATTTTGCTCAAATGGATGCCCATGGATATGACAATCTTTTTGAAATGGATGGATATTTACAAAAATTTAAATGGTCCAAATTAACAGAAGGAAAATACTTAAATAACACCATCTCAGAAAAAGAAATTGAACAAACCATCATTGAATTCCCTAGGAAAATATCTCCAGTGCCAGATGGATTCACAAGCAATTCTATCAAACATTCAAAGAACAGTTAATTCCATACCATACAAAGACTATTTGGGAAAATTGACGAAGGACCCCTACAAAATTATTTTTATGATACAAATATGGTACTGATACCTAAACTTGGAAGAACCAAAACAGAGCAAGAGAATCATAGACCAATTTCCCTAATGAATGTAAATGCAAAAAATTTTAAAGAAGATGTTAACAAAAAGATTACAGCAACTTATTATGAGAATAATACCCTTTGTTCAGGTAGGATTTATACCAGAAAATCAGGGTTGGCTCAATATTAGAAAAATTATCAGCATAATTGATCATATCAACAGCAAAACTAATAGAAGCCATATGATTATTTCAATAGATGCAGAAAGAACTTTCAGCAAAATACAACACCCATTCCTATTGAAAACATTGGCAAGCATAGGAATAAACACCCTTCCTTAAACTAGTAAGTAGCATCTACCTAAAACCATCAACAAGCATTACATGTAAGAGGGTAAGCTAGATACATTTCCAATAAGATCAGGGGTAAAATAAGGATATCCATTATTACCCCTGTTATTCAATATGGCACTGGAAATGTGCTTTAGCAATAAGAGAAGAAAAAGAAATTGAAGGAATTAGTATAGGCAAAGAAGAAACTAAGTTTTCATTCCTTCCAGACAGTATAATGATATACTTAGAGAATCCTAGAGAATTAGGAAAAAGTCTACTTGAAATAATAACTTTCGCAAAGTTGCAGGATACAAAATACACCAGCATAAATCATCTCCATTTCTATATATTACTAACAAAGCCCAACAGCAAGAGATAGAAAGAGAAATCACATTTAAAGTTACTGTGGACACTATAAAATACTTGAGATTCTACTTGCCAAAACAAACCCAGTGACTGTATGAACACAATTATCAAACATTTTTCACACAAATAAAGTCAGATCTGAATAATTGGGAAAAAAAACATCAGCTGCTCTGAGGTAGGCCAAACTAATACAATAAAAATTACAAGCCCACCTATACTAATTCACTTATTCACTGCCACATCAATCAAACTACTAAAATTATTTTATAGAGCTAGAAAAAATAACATCAAAATTCATCTGGAAGAAGAAAAGGTCTACAATATCAAGGGAATTAATGAAAAGAAATGCTACAGAAGGTGGCCTAGCCATACCAGATTTTAAGCTGTATTATAAAAATAGTGGAGTAGATCAGTGAAATAGGTTGGGTACACATGACACAGTAGTCTGCTGTTTAAAAAACTTAGGAGTTGAGAAGGGAAGAATTTTTTTACTAAAGGAGAGATAGAAAGCATTATGAAATGCAAAATGGATAACTTTGAGTACATTAAACTGAGAAGTTTTTGCACAACCAAACCCAATGCAACCAAAATCCGGAGGGATGTAGTAAATTGGGAAAGAATTTTTACAGCTAAGCTCGGAGATAAAGGCCTCATTTCTAGAATATATAGAGAACTGACCCAAATGTATAATCATACAAGTCATTCCCCAATTGATAAATGGTCAAAGGATATGAACAGGCAATTTTCAGAGGAAGAAATTAAAGATATCTATAATCATATGAAAAAATGCTCTAAATCACTATTGATTAAAGAGATGCAAATCAAAACAACTCTGAGGTACCACATCACACCTATAAGATTGGCAAACATGAAAGAACAAGAAAATGATAAGTGCTGGAGAGGATGTGGGAGAGTTGGAACACTAATTCATTGTTGGTGGAGCTGCGAGCGCATCCAACCATTCTGGAGAGCAATTTGGAACTATGCCCAAAGGGCTACAAAAATGTGCATACCCTTTGACCCAGCAATATTGCTACTAGGACTATATGCCCAAGAGATCATAAAAATGGGAAAGGGTCCCACATGTACAAAAATATTTATAGCAGCACTCTATGTAGTTGCCAAGAACTGGAAGTCAAGGGGATGTCCATCAATTGGGGAATGGCTGAATAAATTATGGTATATGAATGTAATGGAGTACTATAGTGCCATAAGAAATGATGAACTAGAAGACTTCAGAGAGGCCTGGAAGGACTTATATGACCTGACGCTGAGTGAAAGGAGCAGAACCAGGAGAACTTTGTGCACAGCAACGACCACAGTGTGCGAGAGTTTTTTCTGGTAGACTTGGAATTTTGTAATAACACAAGAACTTCTTATACAAAAAAAAAAAATCCCAATGGTGGTTCTCAAGGCAAAATGCCTTCCACACTCAGAGAAAGAAATATGGAAGTCATTCACAAAATGTAGCAGATCATGTTTGTGTATGTGTATGTGTTTGTGTATCATGTTTTGATTTGTTATATGATTTCTTTCATTTATTTTAGTCTGACTACACAGCATGACTATAGTGAAAATATGCTCAATAGGAAAGTATATGTAGAACCTATACAGAATTGTATGCAGTCGTGGGGAGGGAGGGGGGTAGTGGGGGGTAGGTGTGGGGGGGATAAAATCTCAATTGTATGGCAGTGATTGTTAAACATTAAAAAAAAAACTTAGGAGTCTTAGCTTCTGGGATAAGAACTCAGTGTTTGACAAAAACTGCTGAGAAATCTGGATAACAGTGTTGCAGAAACTGGGCATAGACAGATGCCTGACACTATGCCAGAATAAAGTTTAAATGGGTACATGATCTAGATATTAAAGCTGATATTGTAACTTAGGGGAGCAATAAATAGCATATTTGTCAGATTTATGAAGAATGGAGGAATGTATGACCTAACAAGAGATAGAGAATATTATGAAATGCAAAATGGATGATTTTGTTTACATTAAGTTGAAAAATTTTTATACAAACAAACCCAATGCAACCAAGATTAAGAGGAAAAGAATATTTACAACTAGTGTCTTTGATAAAGGCTTTATTTTTAAAATATATAGAGAACTGAGTCAAAATTACAAGAATACAAGTCATTCCCCAATTGATAAAGGGTCAAACGATATGAACAGGCAACTTTTAGAGGAAGAAATTAAAGCTATCTATAGTCATATGAAAAATGCTCTAAATCACTATTGATCAGAGAGATGCAAATAAAAACAATTGTGAGGTACCAGATCACACCTATCAGATTGGCTAACATGACAAAACAAGAAAATGATAAATGCTGGAGAAAATGTGGTAGAGTTGGTACCCTAATTCATTGTTGGTGGAACTGTGTATTAATCCAACCATTCTGGGGAGTATTCTGGAACTATGCCCAAAAGCCTTTGCCTATGCACAGCCTTTGTCCTAGCATTTCTGGGGTTGTATCCCAAAGAGATCATAAAAATGTGAACAGGTCCCACATGTACAAAAATATTAATAGCAGTTCTTTTTGTGATGGCTACACATGAAGAACAAGTGGACTTCAGAAATACCTGGATAAACTTATATGAAGTAATTCTGAATAAAGTGAGCAAAATCAGGAGAATATTATACACAGTAACAGGCACAGTGTGTGAAGACTATTTTTGATAACCTTAGTCCTCCACAGCAATGCAAGGACCTAAAACATTTCCAAAGGACTCAAGATGCAAAATGCCATCCATATCTAGAGAAGGAGCTATGGAGTCAGAACACAGAATGAAGCAGACTATTTTTTCTTTTATTATGCTTGATTTTGTTTAGTTTTTCTGACGCTTTCTCCTATTCATTTTAATTCTTCTATGCAACATGACTAATGTGTAAATGTGTTTAATAAGAAGGCATGTGTAGAGTTCATTTAAGATTGCATGCTGTCTTGGGGAGGGAGGGGATGCCAATGGGAGAAAATTTAAAACTTATGGAAATGGTTGTTGAAAATTGAAAACCAATAAATAAATAAATTTGAGAAAAGAAATAAATTCTGAAGATAGAAAAAGGAAACTATTCTAGTAAGAGAGAAAAATAGTAATTTTTCTAAAAATAAAGAAATGGATGCAATTGAATTCATTGACAAATTTAAATTTTAAAGGCCATGTATGAAAAGATGACAAAAAAGGGAAATATGGGAAGATTAATACAAAAGAACAGCACCAATTTTTGAACTTGGTTAAGTTGCTGAATAAAGTAACTTATGCAATTAATAAGCCAAGCCTTTATTAAGAAAAGGATGATTAAAGAAAAGATAGAGTCACTGCTCAGAGTATATAATGAGGAACAAGTGGACTTTAGAAATACCTGGATAAACTAATATGAAGTAATTCTGAATAAAGTGAGCAAAATCAGGAGAATATTGTACACAGTAACAGGCACAGTGTGTGAAGACTATTTTTGATAACCTTAGTCCTCCACAGCAATGCAAGGACCTAAAACATTTCCAAAGGACTCAAGATGCAAAATGCCATCCATATGAGTGATGACACTAAAAAGCAGAGAACAACTTTTCAATTTTCTCTTTTTTTTCTTTCAAAGCAAATAATCTCTAGATCATTTTTAGATCTCCTCTCTAAGGGCAAAAGAAGAACAAAATGGTTAATCAATAATTAAAATACAATATATTCAAAAAGTTAGGTAGCTAGCCCAACTCCTAAATTAAAGTCACCAACCCAGATAATACATCCTAGTTTTTTAACACATGTTAGAATTGACTCCTGAGTCATTATGAATGGTCTTTCAGAAACAGGAGAATGGGACCAAAGATCACTTCTCTCCTGCCTCTGCACTGGCATCTACTGATATTTTTCACCTCCTTCTCAATAATCTTCTCACCCTAGAGGTTCCAATGACCCTAAGGTGACTTCCTGCATTTGTAGAGTTCTTTCTGTTAACAAGCACTTAGGGAATGCCTCAATCATTCGTATTTACTTCTCACCTGTCACTTTTCCAGACTCTCTGGATTGTCTATTTCTCCAGTCCCTACTAATTTCCATATTTATTTTATGGCTTGCCTTTCCCCAATAGAATGCAAGCATTTTGAGAATACAGATAACTGGACAATTTTGTCTGATTATTTGTTTACTTATATTTACGTTGTTAGGCCTTAGTAGAGTGCCTAGAATGAAGTAAATGCTTGATAAAGTATCTGTTTTAGCTACAAAATTATAGATGGATAAATAACGTTTTCTAACAAAGGGAAAAGACTAAATCTACAAGCAGTATACTTTTCTTCCCACTTCAAAACATGGCAAAAATCCCTAACACATTATTTAAGTGACAATTTTGTAAGTATTTTAAAAGAGAGTTAGTGGTCAAAAAGAACTAACATGCTTTTATCAAGAAACTGTCATGTCAGACTGACTTGATATAGGTGCTATGGACTGGAACTAAAACTAGATCTTTAAAACTATCATTAAGTAAGAAGTTTATTGAAAGTTTTCAATTCTTTGGCCAGAGTGGTCTCTATGATCCTTGAAAAACCAGCATTCAATACCCAGAGAGCAAAATGGAAGTGGTGGGGGGGGGATATAAGTCAATTCCCTTATATTCCCTCCAGAACTGTCTAGAGTCTGACTTTAATACCGTACCCTGATACAGGAAATAGCTATTCTAAGAAAATAGAAATTTCTCTCCTAGACAAAAAAGAATAACAACACAAAAGATTCCAACAAGCACCCAAAAAGAAATTATCATAATACCAGAATCACACAAGCTAACAATTGCAAAGAGGAAAGAAACTCAAAACACTTGTGGAGAAGTTTCAAATAAAATGAAAATTGGAAGAAAAGTCAAGTAGAATTTCCAGAAGAAACTGGAGTTTCTAAAAAAACCTATAATTACATTGTAATGTAATTATGAAATGTGATTACAAATGTAAGGGGAAAAAAATTGGAAGAAATTTGGAAAGACAATTTAGAAATTAACATAAGTTGTATAAAACCTTACCCAAGCAAGAGATTCCTTGAAAATGAGAATGGATAACATAGAACTTAAAAATTTCATGGTTATGAGACTAAAACAAATTCAAAAGACAAAAGAAGTAGAAAAAAAATAAAGTATACCATATCAAAAATAACTAACCTGGGAAATAGATCAAAGAGAAATAATCTAAGAAGAATCACTGGTTACCTTAAAGGCATGACAAAAAAAAATTTTGTTTTTTTTTTCATATTTCAATGAATGATGAATAACAATTGTCCATATCAATCAGAAGTGGAGAGTGAAATGTAAATAGAAAGAATTCACCAATCCTTGACTGAAAGAAATACCAAGTGAAAATACCAATAAATGTCATAGCAAAAATCCAGAGCTTTCAGTTTAATAAAAAATACTGCAAGTAGCCAATAAGAAAATGCTATAGAAAAAGATATAACAGTTCTTATGACATAAGATGTAGAAGCTACCACCTTCAAGAAGGTGAGGACATGAAATTTCATATTCTACAAGGCAAAAGATATAGAGATATCACAGAATAACTAATCCAAGAAGACTCAGTACAGTGGTACAAGAGTTAAGCGAATCTTTAAGGAAATATAGGATTTCCAAGCATTCTAAATGAAAAGACCACTGATGAATAGAAAATTTGACATACATACACAGATTTTTAAAAAATATAAACATTAAAAGCGTAAATACAATTAAGCTATTAATATAGAGGGATGGAAAATTTATGTTCTGATGTGGAAGATAATAGAGGTGTCATCTCAGAAACTTAATATCATCATGGGTGATATAGGGATTGAAAACATTAGTTTTGTTGGATTTTGATGATCTTAAAAGAATTGAGAAAATGTAAAAGAAAAGAGGTATTATTGTTTGTCCATTTCAAATGGTACCAGTGACATCATAGAATGATGTCTTGATTTGTGTGTGTACTGGATTTAACTGAGGCAGAGTTGGATAAAGTCATCAACTTTATTATCTCTTCCAAGGCCATTGAAGTTCAGTTGCAAAACAAGTCAAGACAACTAGTGATGGCCCAAGATGCAGTGAATGAACTTGGTGTCTTTGATGGCTGTCCAAGTTCTAAGCATCTACTTTCACTGCTTTCATGCCTGTTGGAACTAAATATTTTTAACTACCCATTCCACCAGAGAAAGACTTGAAATGATTGGAGCAGACATCTCCCTAACTCACCAATGAGCTGGTAACCTGCTGATTATCTTCACCATGTTTTAACCCATCTACCAAGATATTGACTTTGAACATGCTATAGCTTTGTAGAGCTACAGATAAGAGTTGGAAGATGGGTTAGACACCAAAACAGGAGGAACAACTCCGAAAAGGGTTCAGAAATCCCTCATACCAGAGGTGCTAATCTTCCCTGTATATCTCACACATTCCACAGAAAAAAAAGAGTATTCTAAAGAAGAAAAGAAAAAAGACTAAAGAATTTTATTATCTAACATCATTGGGATATGCAAGTAGAAACTATACAAATAAAATAAGGGTTAGGGAGCAGATTCGGAAACAGATCTCACCTTCATCTGAAGATGAAAAGAGAGAAGAATGCATGAGAATACAAGCATGTACAAATAAGGACACTGTTGCAGAAATATGTCCAATTCAAAAGGGATATAGTACAGAATAAGGAGAGGGTAAGAGGAAGGATAGATTAAAAAAAATTTATGAAACTTTATAAACAAAACAAACTCTAAAATTAGATGAGAAATAATGAAGATTTGAAAAAGAAAAAATAAGGGGTAATAATCTGTAATTTGGTTTTTGTTTGAAAGAAAGAGAAGAAGTTCATGGAAGCACAAAAAGATTTCATCAAGCGTAGAGTACTAAGCATTCTTTTCTCTTAAAACCTTATTCACTGTAGAAAGTATAAAGAGAGAAAAGAGGAAAAATTGCAAAAAAAAAGATGAAGGGTAGTACACAATAAATCATCATAACTGTGAATGTGAATGGAATTACCTTGTTCATAAAATGGAACAGGATAACAGAAAGAATTAGAAAGCATAATTCAATACTATATTGCTTATGAGAAGCACACAGATACATTTAAATTGACAATTAAAATAATGGACTGGAACAAAATCTAGCATGCTTCAGCTGAATTATTTAGAAGGTGCATGCAGCAATCATAATATATAAATCAAAAGCAAAAAAGAGATAAAAAGAAACTATATTGATAATTATAAACAATTATCCAGTACTAAGATTTGAAACATGGAAGAAATATGACATAGCATTTAAACATATAAAGGAAAACTAAAGTTAGAAAGTTAGGAGAATAAAAGCTATAATAGTGAGGTATTATCAATATACACTTCCAAACCTACACAAATCTAATTAAAATAAGAAGTTCAATGCCAGAATATAATTTTAGAAAAAGACTAAATGTCAGAGCTCTGACAATTACTAAATGGTAATAAAAGGAGCACACATACTGTCAGCTATTCTGAAAACTTTCCAAAAATGAACTGCATATTAGAGTATAAAACCTTCCTATATAATGGAAAATAGCAAAAGTATTAAATGCATTCTTGTTAAACATAATGCAATATTAAATGTTTAATAATGAGAATTTGAAGGCAATTAAATTAACAGGGAACAGACTAACTTAATCTCAAGATTTTGTAAATCACAGAACAAATTATAGAAACAATTGATGATTTCATTAAAGATAATGATGCCTATGAGAAAATATACAAAATTTAGGGGATATAGTAAAAGCAGTCTTTAAAGGAAAATTTGTATTTTTAATTCCTTTCAACAACTAAAAGCAAATCAATTAAATTGGCATGTAGTTATATAAAACAAACAAAAAAGTTGACACTAAATTTAAACCGTTGAAATACCAAAACTGGTCCCCCAAAATACTGTCTGTCATTCACAGCTATACCTCTCTTTACACTGAATTCAAGAAGTATGAAAGTATATTCAAGGTAATTTGAAGTGTCTTCTACAATTTTTCATGACATTTTTCTCCATGTTTTCTACAATCTGTAAAAATTACATTGTTCTCATGTTAGTGTTTTTTTTTTTTTGCAAATGCTTGTCATGAACACTGTCATATGAGAAAACTAAATGAACCATAAAATGTTATTTCTTTTTTCTTTTTGTACAACCAAGAAAACCAAATTGACTATCTCTGTCATTTGCCTGTCCAACAAGAAATGTGAGCCATTCTTCCTTCTATGTACCTGCAAATTCCTTTTCTCCTTTGGTTATAGTGAAAAAGACAATTATACCATTCGGGTCTTTCCATGTTTGCATTTTGGTTCACACTTTGGTCATTGGACAAAGATCTCACATTTTTATTGTTAATAACTAAGTTAATATATAAAAAACTGATTCTTAACAACTTATGCTCCATTTTGTGTCACTCTTCCACGGCATTGTCATCATAAGAAGGGACCACAGAGGAATGAGGATCACTTTGCATTTTTATTTTTCCTAAGGTTTGCTATAGTAAATGGCTAGTCCATTGGTAATGAGCCTCATCATATCTAATTAGACTTGTCCTTAGGAAGAAGATACAATATGGTCCTGGGACCATAACCAGGGCCTTTGTACGATGGAATTAACTTCAAAGTTAATGTTCCACTGGCATAGCCTTTAAGAAATCAAAGTTACCTCCACAGCACTATTCAGCATTGCAAAAGGACTTAGTGTGGTGAAAGAAGAAACTTAATGGAGATAAATGTCAAATTACAAACTTGGTAAGAAAAAAAAACAACTTCACAAGTATGGATACAGAAGATATGAGTAGAAAAGAGTTTGTATCAAAAAAGATCAACAGTCTAACATTATAACCAAAAAATATGAATGTAATATAAGACTGAATTAGTAAAGAAAAGCATTCTAGAAGATAAGAGGTAATAATCCCATTGTAATCTGCCCTAATAGGGTCCTCTCTTGGGCACGGTTTTTGGCACCTTATTTTAAGATGATGACAATTATCATCATCATTTACATTGCACTTAATTTGTGCCAGATACTGTTGTAGGTGCTTTATGATAATTATCTCATTTAAGCCTCACAATAACCTTGGGAGATACACCCTCATTTTCAGATAAGAAAACTGAGGTAAAAAGAGGTTAAGTGACTTCCCCAGAATCTCACAACTAGTAAGTGTCTGAGATTAGATTTGAACTCAGGACTTCCTGACTCCAGGTCCAGTACTCTTTCCATTTTGTCCCCTAGATGTCTCCAACAACTGAAGGATCAGGGAATGTTTAGATTGCAGAAGAGAAAATGGAGGTGGCAGTGCACATAATAATAATCAGTATTTTCCCTCAGTCCTAAGGGAAATATCCATTGAAGAATTAGACTACTGAGATGTCGAATTATAAAGAGTAGTGCCTCCAGGGTCTTCTACACTCGAGTTTCTTAAGGCATGTTCATCTTTATCTTTACATCCTTTTACTCTAAGTATTTTCACTGTCCCTCCACATGCCTGGAATTCTGTCCCTCCCTTTCTCTTCCTCTTAGTTTCCCTGGTTTCCTTCAAGTTTCAAATTCCTATATTCTGTAATAAACCTTTTCCAGTTCTCCTTAATCTTAGAGCTTTTCCTCTGAAACTCCCTTCAATTTATGCTGTATATGCTTGTCTGTCCATTATTTAATGCTGACTCCTCCATTTGACTGTGATATTCTTGAGAGCAGTGTTTTTATTTGCTTGTTGTTTGCTCATCTGTTTGTTTGTATCCCCAGCACCTAGTAAAGCACCTGGCAAGTAAATTACACGAAGTCAACAACCCTGTGGTGGTTAGATGGTTGTGAACAGGCTTCCTCATATATATCTTAATAATTCTTGCAATTATGATTGCTATATCATGAATGAGTTGCAAATATCCAAGCAGAATATCAAACAAGATAGATGGTATTTACAGCTGAGAAGAAGCTGAAATATATAGACTGGTAGTCATTAAAATATGACGCTTCTCATACACAATAAAAATGGAAAACATAATAAACCATGAGCTGAGTGAGATGCATTGTAAAGTGTCTCATCTGTCTTCAGTGGATATCACGTGTGTATGACCTGATTTTCAACTATGGTCAACTTGTCATAAGATAGATAAGAAAAAATGCCCCCGTCACATCCAAGTCTTTATTCTATAGGACTCTGGGAATTATGGCTCAATTTTTCATAATTGTGGTGAGAAACCCATTTTTAAGGATTGAGCTTTGGTAGTTAAAAGGGGAAAGTTGTTCCTCTGAGAGTTAGTTTCCTTTAAAATCTGTCAGCATCAGTGTGCGATCGAATGTTGCTGCCTCAGTTAAAGACCACAGTATTTGTGGAAGATAATGCTTCTATCGTCATCACATATTTCTTAGCAAAATAGTGAAGACCTGAAAAGTGATGGCACTGGGAAAAAGACTAGTAAGTGCAAATAATGGGAAAGACTTAATACAAGACACACTGTAGAGCTAATATTAATTCCATGTCACGGGTGATAAATACTCTTTATTTGTTATTGTTTCTTTTTTCCCTCCTAAATGAAGCCACTTGCATTCCAGAGTAGAGTTCAGAAGCCACTTCTCTGACTGCATTCAAGTCTTAGCAGTTAAATTAATACTGTCCTAGTTCTTTACTTGGGGATTACTCTGGGACTTCTGATATCCCTAGAAGACTTATTTGCACTATGACACATGGGACATGTTTGCCTTACCCAATTAGAGTAACAAGAGATTATCCTCCCGTTGCTTTTAAAGACTTAAAAAAACATTTAATCATAGTACCGATTTATGCCTTATTTCAAAATACATTCAATTTGTATTTTTGAGAATAAGTTGGCAATTGTAAAATGAAAGTTTCCCTCACTTTCTTCTTCTAAAAAAAGTAGCGAGTATAGTGTTTTCTTTCCGTATTTGTAAGATTATAGTGAATTGAGAGTCTTACAAAACTTACAAAGATAGACAATATAGTTTAATTGTAATAATAGTAACTTCCATTATTTTCTCCAGGCTTCAGATAAGCTAAGGCAAGAATTAAATTCAATCAACATGTATGATTATGCAGCCACACTATGGGCCAGGCATTGTGCGTTAAGTAAGTGCTGAGGATACAGCTGAAAAAAAAGAGACAGTCGTTACTCTCAAGGATGTTACAATCTAATGGGGAAAGGCAATAGATAAGAGGAAGCCAAAAGGAGGTGGGTGGGCAGGTGGAAACCAGAAGGTACCTCATTCAGGGTCATGTTGCTCTTGAAGCAGAAACAAAGTAGATCAAATGATATAAAATAGAGTTCCCAGGGAAGTTCTTTTTTTTCTTAAACACCTCTTTTTAAAGAGGGATTGGAGTGAAGAGTTTTGTTCTCTGCCCTCAAACCCTGCAATCGAAGGACAGAGGCCACTGAGGGTAAGTTTAAAAAGTGGAAATTATCAAAACCTGGTGACCAAATTCTGGTGATAAAATTTCAGATACTCAACTTATCCTCTGGGTGAGAAGAGTGGAGGTATGGAGAGTATATTATTCCCTGGAGTGGAAATCTATCAAAGTAGCTGAAAGAAAATGGAGAATGACAAAGGACAGAAGACATGGAAGGAAGAAAGATTTTTCAGTGACCTGAACAAAATTTATCATTTGTATATTTCTAACACATCAAGAAACTGTTATCCACACTCAAGAGTACAATCTGCTCTCCCACCTAATACAGAAAGTGAGACAAAGGCCAAAGGAACATCTTACTGGCAAATGACCATTTTACCCAGTTTGCGCAACATATCTACACGGGAATTAGAGGTTTCTATCATTCTTAAATTCTGATCGGATTAGTATTTCTCTGTATATATTTTCTTTTTATTTTTTTTCTCACAGTTAGAATACTCTTTCTTGGTACAGACTTTGAAAGCAAAATCCTTAAGAAGATTTTGGCCTTCGCTATCATAAACTCTGGAATTATAACTTTCTACCTTCAAAGAGGCCCTGGAGCATTTCAAATATAAACTGCTTAGCATTCTAGTAATTTTAAGATCTGAACAACAGACTGAATGTAGCTAAAAATGTGGCATTTCTAGGAGAAATTATATGATTTACAAAGCATACCTGACATTGGAGCCACTTCGCTCAACAAACCTGTGCCTTGGATTCTAAGAAAATGACACAATCAGTACATATCTTAGCTAAAATACTGACTGGAAGAAATCCAGCATCCCCCTAGGACTTTAGCACAGAAAAGTTCAGATCAAAGGAAGTCATGGCATTGCATTCGACTTTGGTGTCAAGATCACTAAGTGATAGAGATTTACTAAGGTATCTTGGTGTGCAAGCAACATTCCAGAGAACTAACTGATGTAAAGTCATTTCATCTTATGGTAAGGCTGAGATACTTGGCTACTTGGAGTCCACAAAGGTAAGGCACTGAAGTCTCCTACAGAGAGCATAGTGAGCATGAGGAAAGAAGTAATGGATAAACAAACAGAATCAAAGAAGAAGGACCTGATCACGTGCTTTTAACTATCTGCCAGAACTGAATAAATCTCAGATGATGTCTCAGATGATAAAAGATTTAGTAACCTGAGTGAAGTAAGCAAACCTTTCCTGGTCCCAGTGTCTTCTTTGCCTGTTGACTCATAAAACAGGTAGTCACTAGACAGTGAATGGGGAGCCCTCAGAGTTAAATGCACTAATGCTGTGTGTGCTTCAACTGGCCCCCATCAAGGCTTGGGGGGGGCATTTGTGTTTGCCTCAACTGGACCCCATTGAGGCTTGAGAGGATTTAGGGAAAGCACAAGTTGTGCTTGTCCTGACTGACCTCATTGAGAGGTAGGGGTAGGTGCCCCCTCCTTGTCAACAGCGCCTGTGAGAAGGGTGATTAGGGAATGCTGTAGGAGTTTGTGCTCTTATTATCAGCAATATCTTCTGAAAAAACTGGACAAGCATAAAGATTATTAACCCCTTCTTAGTGTCTTTCCTGTCTGACCAAATCAAGAATGAACCTGTGCTAGCAACCATCCTGTGTGCTGTTTATCTGTCTTACACCCAGAAACAGAAACATGTCCCTTCTTGGCTGTGCCTGGGTAGGGAAGAACATTTGGGCTTTAAGAAAGTAGCAAACCCATAGTGGCTTAGTAGCATAAATGTTTTATTCTTATTTTTTAGCTATTACGTATCGTTTATTTTCTTATTAGTCTATGCTACTTTGGCCCTTCCCTTCCCTTCCTTTCCCTTCCCTTCCTCCTGTCCTGTCCTGTCTTCTCCCAAAATCTTAAACCTACAGACCTCTGAAACTGGGATTCCAATGGGCCCCTGCCTAAGGGATCCTCTGGACTCTCCTAGTTTTGGAGTCATTATCAATAGTAACTACAAAAGACCTTGACCTAAAGGGCCCAAGGTCTCCCAGTGCATCTTAGGTCATGTCCAGTCATCCTGATGGGTAGGGGGAGAGAGAGCTATGGGAACTTTAAGGAGTCATGAATGATTTAAACATCGTTTCATCATTTCATACCCCATTCTGAGTACTATGGGATAATGAACTACTTATGGAAGGATAAAAGGATTGTTTTGAACCAATTTAGGTTATTTAATACAAATTTGTAGTGGATACAGTCAGCAAAGTTTTATGATTTTCTCCAGCTTCATTCAGCAGGCCATATGTAGGAGTGAAGGCAGTAGAAGTGGAAATGTTACAAGGTTGTCAGGGAAAGATCAGAGATGGGGAAAAGAGCCAAAAGACTCCAGATAAGACGACAGAATTAGGTTGATCTGGCTTTCCAAGCAGTAAATATAGGGATAGGAGAGTCTATCTAGTGAAGGGGTGGTGGCTAGGGAAAGAACTGAGGGGTAAAGGAATTGATAGTCCCAGTGAAAACTTAATTGGTTGTTCCAAGGCAGAGGGAGAGTTGGAGTGACAACAGATTATAATCAGAGAAGGGAATTTCAGTTCTTGAACACAGAATTGGTGCATTTCTGAGTGATAGAAAAAAAAAAGTTTATCCAACTTGGTGAATGATTGGAGTGGAAAGAGTAGTTATATGAAATGAATGAGTCAGGAATATTTCATGGTAAGGAGTTTGAGGAAGTATTAATATGTATGTTGAGGTACTATAGTGTGAGGGCAGTAGCTTTAGCTAGGAATATTTTGAGCTAGGCACCAAACTCTGGGAAATAAAAAGGTAAATGTTCTAAAGGTTGGTAAGTAGCGGTGTTTTTTAGTCATTTCAATGTTGTCCAATTGGAGTTGTCTTGGCAAAAACACTGTGGTATGCCATTTCTGTATCCAATTTCTTTTAGAAATGAGGAACTTACTTGCCCAGGGTTGCACAGATAATAAATGTCAAAGGTCACATTTGAACTCAGATCCTACCGACTCCAGGGCCTCTCTGTATCCACAGCTCCACCCAGCTGCCAGAAAATAGATAGATAAAAGCTGGTAGATACCAGCTAGTACAGTTTTGATTGTTTGCTATATATGGATTGAGTGAACCTCAAAGGTGGAAAGGTTATACCTGAGAAGTGGTGGTAAAGGGAGAACCTGGAATGTGCAATAGGAAGCCAAGAGTATTCCAACTCCCCCACATTGACCAATGAGTTGGAGGAATAAATGAAAGTTCATGTATTATTTAAAAAGGAGGCCAAAGATATTGTTTCATCAGGATAGGCTTATGTCCCAATGAGAGCAAGAAGCTGGAAGAAGATAAGGAAAAGATTTAAGATGAAAACAAGTTTGCTACCTGTAGAGCAACCATTTCAGAGGGCAGTGTAGAAGATGTGTGTTGCTCTGGAATCGAACATCATGGGTAGATGTATTAAGGGGAATGGGAATTATGGATCAGATAGTTGGTGCCATAGAAATGTATTTGGAACCCCATCAGCACTGACTGGAACATAGTAAATGTTTAATAAATGTTTGTTACCTGCACACACGGGAACTAATCAAATCACCCAACTATCAAAGTATAATTACTCATTTATCTATTATATTTCTTTACTAGATTGTAGACTCCATAAGGAAAGGAAACAAAAGCTGCACTGAGAAGTAATTTACCACAGTGGATAAATATATTGGATTTGCTGTAAGACCTCAGCTTGAATTTTGCCTCAACCATTTTCTTGCTATGTGACCATGACCAATTATTTCTTAATTTTGTAATATGTAAAATGGGGATAATAATACTTCAACATCAAAAATTCAGCATTGTTTCCAGGCTCAACTGAGAAAATATCTATAAAATTTCTCATACACATTAAAGGACCATAAAAATTGGAACTTAGAAACATATCTTATCTGAACTTTGTATTGCACATAGTAAGTCTTGAACAAACACATAGAATTAAATTGATGTAATAATGTATAAAATTGAAAGTTCTCTTTTCCAAGGCATTCTTTTTCTTATTGATTGTGCCTCTCTATTATCATCCTGAGGTTGGATCTCTTGTTGAAGTGGGCAGGAGGGACAGTAAAACAAGCCAGCGATTGGGACAACTGCCATTCCTGACAACTATTGCACCAGCTCGGGTTTCACGGGTGGAGTGTAATGATTCCAGAGGGTGACGGTGTTCAAGGCTCTATAGTCATGACAGAGCTATAATTCCTCACTCTTCTATTTCACAAATATCACCTGGGTTCCAACAGGGGATATGGAGAGCCAGGAAAATCAAGTCTTTCTTTTCTTCTTTAAAAATCACCTCGGAGACACAATCTCTGGGCTCATCAATGAGCTGAAACCAGCAAAGTTGAGATTCCTGCGTTAATAATTCCTGTATTAATACCACTTATGATAGGAGTCTTCTATTTCTTGAATGCATTATATATGCAGTAAACAAGCAGTAATCTTGGTGCAGGAGATAGAGCTTTGGGTCAGAATTCGATTCAGGGATGTAGTAGGATATCTCATGCAAATATTGCAAGCTATGCTTCCAGCAGTTCTGGAATCACAAAGATTCTTTTGCTAAATCCCACAAAATTGCTAAATTATGATGATTTCCAGCATGACCAAAGAGAGGGATAACACATGATTAGTGTGAGGATTTTACAGTTTTGCCCCCAAACACACACTCAGAATCTTTGGGATATTACTGTAATAACCACAAATAAATAATTTTTAATATCATTGGCAAAACATGGCATTGGTATGGCAAGAGATTACCAAGGATTTTGTTTTTTCTTGACAAGCAACATACCATAATGTTCACATAGCCTACCATAGTCCTCTCCTTCTTGCGCATGTGTGATAGCATACAAGCCAGTTCCTGGGTGGCTCCTTGTCTTTGTGAGTGGAACGATATGGCTTAAAGCCAGGTAAAGAGAAGAGGCAACTTGGGTCTGGTATCCCTTTGAGCTCTAATGGTTCCTTCCCTCCTTCATTACGCAAACTATCCTTGGAAGCCATACAAAATAAATGTAAGAGGATATGTTATAAAGTCAGTAATTACTGAAGGTAGGACTTGATGAGATTACTTTTCTAAATGTTCATGAGTAGGTTGGAGTCCCCAACAATGTAGGCTAATTCATTTAATTAAAGCATAGCAAACTCCTGTGAGAACTGATTTACCCAAACAAGGTTATTCCATGCTATGTCAGGATTTGGGAACTTCATGGAGTTATCATCTGCCTTGAATAGTGGAATCAGAAATATATACATATATATATATATAAAATTATATATATTATATTATATATATTTGTATATCGTATGTTTTATATATATTTCCTTTCTTCTTGGAACTACCGAGGTATCCCTTATATACCTTCCAAAAAAGGATATTTTCCATGAGGTGGAGGTGGCTACCCTTATAGAATCTCCAGGGTTGGAAATCTATGACCAAGTTATACTGAACAAGAACCCTAAGAGTACTCTGCCCTCCAAGTGAAAAGGACTGGGGAACTTACAGGGCCTATGGAGAGGAACTCTGAATATAACCTCTCCAACAATCTGAACTGTGTTTCCTACAAGGTAGCAAGAAATGATAATGATAAAAACAATCATTATTATTAAAATAATATAGTGTTTACAATTTTAAGAAGTACTTTACAAAGATCTCAATTTATCCTCACAACCACCATGTAAGTTAGTTGCTAATATTTCTATTTTATACACCAGGAACTGAGACAGACAGATAACAAATTACTTGTCAAGAGTCACATAGGTAGTCATTACTTCTTTACAAAACCTCCTCTCAGTTTTGGGAACCACATCAGCCCACCTTGTTTGTCTACCAAAGGATGTGCTATTCAAGAATTTCCCCTTATTTTCCAGAAGACAGTGTTGCATAGTGATTAGAGATATGGTCCTAGCTATCATCTGAACTCAAGTATCACTTTTGATAGTTACCAACTGTAACTATGGACAAGTATATATCTCACCATATCATTCCACACTCACCCCTATTAACCTCCAGGGACTTCCAGAATCAGATATAAAATACTCTAGCTTTTAAAGGACTCCAATCTGGCTCTTTATTACCTTTTCAGTTTTCTTACACCTTCTTCTCTTTATATTCTCTATAATCCAGTGACATCGGTTTTTTTATTGTTTACTTCACATAACACACAGTACCTGATCCAAACATTTTTAGGTTCTACTCCCAATGCCTAGAATTCTCTTTTTCCCCACCTCAGTCTCTGAAATTCTCTGGCTTTCTTCAAAATTCAGCAAAATCCCCGCATTATAAAAGAAAGCTTTCCCACTTCTCCTTAAACTTGATACCTTCTCTCAAAGATTATTTGCAATTAGTCTTGTATTTATCTATGTGCTCATCCCACTACTCTGTGAGCTCCTGGAGAGTAGGGATTTTTTGTTTGGTCATTTGTTTGCTTGTTTCTTTTTCCTTTTTTTTCATCCCCAGTACCCAATATTTAGCAAAATCCCTGGCACATAGTGGTGGTTTATTACATGCTTATTATCTGACTGTTTAGAAGAGTAAAAGAAAAGTCAGAGTATTTTATTTTGATTCTGAATGTCCCCCAGAGTTTATTTAATGAGACAAGGTGTGAAAAGGATGGGGGGGGGGGGGTCACATGGTCAGGGTGAAAGGCAAAGTTTCCCTGACACTATGATAAAGTGTATAAAAGCTCTGAATTTAGAGTCAGAACACATGAGATTGAAATCCAGAGCTCACAATTGTCATCTGATTAACCTTGGATGTGTTATTTAATTTCTGTAGGCCTCTATTTATTTGCCTGTAAATTGAGGGCATTTGAATTATACCTCTGGTCCTATGAAGTATCATCAGGGGCTTTGTGAGTCACCATGTCAGTCTCTTCCATGAACCCTTCTAAATTGAACATTAATGTATCTCACCACCACCACCACCACCACAGTCCCACCTTCTGCACTCCAAGGAGTTCTCAAAAGAATTGCAGATGAGAACAGGTGGTAGAGGAGGGGAAATCTGAGTCATTAATGAAAATTTATTTTCATGAGGCAGAACATTAGCTCCTCTCATGAGAATATATACTCCTAAAAGTTTGAGTCATCCCAATTTTCCTGGGGGCAGACCTGGACACTGTGTCATAAAACTATCCCTTAGCTATCCTTAATTTCCTTAGCAAAGTGCCAAAGGATATACTGATAAATTCCATATAAAGCTGTTTTTCAAAGTTGTAAACAGATGACCACTGCCCTTAAATTCATCAATTTGCTTAGAGGAATTCCTGGTCAATTCTACAAAGGGAGATGATTCAAAACAAATGGACAAATAAGGGCTGAGTCCATTCAAGAGTTAATTTATCAGGCATTCCAAATTCTACAACTTAGATGAAAGCAGGAAGGTAGAAGCTAGAATATGGATTTCTAGCTAAAAAAAATATCAGAAAAGTGATCAGAGGACATATTACCAAAAGTAGTTAAGAGTCAGTGACATGACTTTGTCTGGAGAAGTTCTGTCTTTTAATCCCCAAAGACATATTTCCTACTACCCTTTACCCTGACATGCAGAAGCATTATGCTTCCATTGTTTTGTTGTTGTTGTTGTTGCTGTTGCTCATTGTTTCAGTTGTGTCCCACTCTTCATGATCCCATTTGGGTTTTGTGTTTGTTTGTTGTGGTTTCTTGGCAAAGATACTGGACTGGTTTATCATTTCCTTTTCTAGATCATTTTACCAATGAGGAACTGAGGTAAGCAGCATTAAGTGACTTGCCTAGGTTCACACAACTAGTAAGAGTCTGAGGCCAGATTTGAATTCACAAAGGCACGTTTTCCTGACTGAAGGCTGGGCACTATATCCACTGAGCCAGTTAGCTGCCCTACCCTTCCATACCCTTTTGTATTTTTGATTTTGGGATTTTTTCCTAGAGAATAAGGAAACACAATTTTTAAGTTAAGGTAGTTAAATGATGGCTATATTTAACCACCATCATGGTGACAGTTCCCCATGTCCCCCAATCTCCTAAGAGTTCATGGACTCTAAGTTAAGAAATCTGAGGTCTAGAGACACATAGATGGTGTAATAGGGACTGAAGGTCCAGACTTTTTGATTTCAATGACAAGTTATGATGTTTTTCTCCCTTACTCAAGTGTTACCTATCACTACCTCCATGAAAAGGAAGAATGATAATTCTCCCCTCACTTATATTTAACAATCTGAGATCAGCTTCCCTTTCTTAGATGTCTATCAAATCACAACCAACCTAAGAATGTGGTAGAGTGAAAAGGAAAGTGCCCAAAGTCATAATCATCTTTGGACATTTTGGAGGCCACCTGGAGTTACTGAACTGAAAGACAAATGAGCCACTCACTAATCAAAGTTCTTTAAATCTCCTTCTCTCCTTCCATCTTATTTGGTTATAAGCTTCCAAGAGTTTAAGCTTCCAAGGGTTACCTTCCAATAGAGGGAATAACATTAAGCATTTGGCATGAGAAGTAAGAACACTACAAGTCATGTAGTAAAATCTACTTTATAATCCTAAGAGCTTAAAAAAAATGTAAAAGCCTACTAATGACATTCTCTTTGAAATGATCAAGTAGACTTTGCCCACCTGGTCTACATTGTTTCCAGTACTAAACAAGTAACATTCATTCATTGCCACAGGCAGATCTTTCAATGCCTCCTAGTCTTCTGAAAAACACGTTATTATAAAATGGAATAACTAGAAAGTCTAATATACCTAAAGTTGAAAATGGGGGAAAATGCAAATGCAGGCTTTTGTAAAGCTATTATTATGTAGATAATGAGTGCCCTTTTAGTGCCCTCACATAGATTGCATGTGTTTATAGTTTTAAAAGCGTGTGAGTGGGATGTTGGAGGATTCGAAGTTTATCTTTTTTTCTCTGAATGCACACTGAATTTTGCTTTTAGTTCTCATTCAATCTCCTCTGCCTGTTCTTGTTTACTGAAAATCTGTCATTATATTCTGCTTTGAGACTTTCTTTTATGTATGGCTTATATGCATACCCTGGCATGTTATTCAGTCCTGGAATAATAAAAAGTGTTATAGAATGTATTAAATGTGAGAAGACAAATGAAGAAATGTCATTCCAAAACTTGTTTCTCTCTTTTTTTCCCCTGTCTGGGACCACTTTTTCCTTCTTATTCTATTCTTTCAACTTCTTTTGAAGTTTTATGTCTAACTCTTTTGGTTTCTTTTCTCCCACTATCACTTTTTCATAATTGTCTACTACCTCAGAAACACCTTTCTCAAGAAATAAGGAGAGAGGGAGAGAATAAGCGCTTATAGAGAGTCAGGTACTGTGTCAAGTGCTTTAAAGATGTTATCTCATTTGTTCCTTACAACAATCCTGTTAGGTAAGTATTGTTATTGTCTCAATTTTACAGTTGAGGAAATTGAGGCAAATAGAGACTAAGTGACTTGCTGAGGGTCATACTAATAGTAAGCATCTGAAACTGGATTTGAACTCAGGGTTTCCTGACTCCAGGCCCCACACTTTATCCATTGTACTATGTAGCTTCCTCTTAATCAAAAGAGGCACAAATTCATGGTCAAATTTAGCAGCCAACTTCCAATCATTAAGACCCATGCTTGATTGCCCTGAAACCCATGCACTCTAACATAGGAAACTTTACTTTGCACAATTTACAACTAAATAAAAGAGTGTAAAAGATGCAATACTTTTGGTGAACAAATTAACCCTATGCATCCCTCAAGAGAGAGGTTTTTAAGGCAATCGTGCCCAAGGGAGATGGCCATCACACCATCTAGCAAGAGAGTACTCTCATTGATTGACCACCAATAGTTCCCACTCTGGAGCCTTATTTGTACATAATTTGGCCTCTGAAGGTTTAATGTAAAAAGTCATTGTTTCACCATCTGTTTTGGTCAGAAATCCTGAGGGTCTTTCCTGCCTAGATTGATTTTTTTTGAGGAGGTAAAGAAAATATTCTTTGCCTCATTCTTATATAGCTAATCACTGGTCATTGCTTCAGACAGACTGAGACCTGGGAAAACCTTAGTTTATAAAGGTCAAGGTCTCCCACTCCATATGGCCATCTCTAGTCATCCTGATATATATCTTGCCACTGGACCCAGGTAGCTCTGGAGGGGAGAAGGAGACTGGCGACTTTGGACAGCCTTCCTTAACTTAAATCCAATCCCAACCTAAGTCATAACCTCACCTTCCCGAAGTCATGATCATTTTCAAGGATGAAAGACAAACAACAAAGCAACAACCTGGCAAAGAAAAATGGAATTCTCCAATGCTCTCCATTAGAAACTGATGGATGGGCTGGATGCCCTATGTTGCTGAGTTCTGAATGATTAGAAGTTGTAGAAAGAATAAATGTGTGTTGTAATATGACATTTTCCAAAGTATTTCCACAACAAAATAATATTTAATGAGAAAGCATAAGATAATTTATGCATATTAATATTAAAGCACCCTCCACACTGATTTTAGACTACAACCCTCATGAAACAGGTTTAAGAAATGACATTTTTTTCTTCTCTCATTTAATTCATTCTATAAAACTTTGTTATTATTCACCAGTAATGAATATAACATATAAATGTAATGTTTCTCCACACTATCCACTGGCAAGAGCACAGCAGAATCAGAACATGCCTTGTTGGTTACAACTAATGTGGTATTGGCTGAGAGAGAAGGAAATAAGTGATTGTTGATCTGAAGTCAGCCTATTTTTCCTGTGACAATTAACTTTTGGAAAATCTTTTACAAACAAGGCATTTCCTTTTGGGGAAGTGCAACAAACTTTATTCTAATTATATATTTAGGGATCTCTTCTAATGAGGAAGAACCTATTGGGGGCATAGAGAGGAGTTAAGGAAAGTGAAACATCACTTTGGGAGGATGTAATTGACATCAGCTGACACCTCACCCTCACTTGCTTATGCAGGGTTTGGTAGAAATATGAAGAGACATATGGTTTCTGTATTCAAACAATTCAGTCACGTATTTGTCAGTTCTCATCTCTTTGCTATGAATACCCAAGAAGTGAAATTCTATACTCTAGATTTTCCTACTCTTTAGGAGACTTGAGCCAGAACTGAATGGAAAAAAAAAGTTATAATACTTTCCACGAAATAAACATTCGTATTGGAAAATGTCACAATAAAACAAACTAAAAAAAAAAAAAAACTTGTCTTAATCTAATCTGCATGCTCATTTATAATATAATAAGAGGAAGAAATCTGAGAGTGTTGGTGACCTCTACAGCAGGATCACAGGAGGGAATGAGGATTACAGATGATATTGGGACTCAATAGAGGTAAATTCTGGGATTGTTCAGAAACCCAGTGTTTTCTTATTCTTCTTCCAAATTATATCATTCTATAATGGAATATGCTTTTCAGTTGACTTGTGGTGCTCATATCTTTATGGTACAGTTTCTCACAGGGTAAAGGTCATCAATTTTTGATGTTCATGTAGCACACAGGTAGAGCTCATGAAAACCTTTTCAATGGATTGTGAGGTAGTACTTGTCTGACTGCTCCTTCTTGGTCTTCTTTGGTGGATCTTCTTCCAGGTTATACCCACTCACCCTAAGTGGCTCCTAAGGCTTGGTCTTTGGCTTTCTTTTCTTCTATCTGTCTGGCCCTAACTTTCTCCTGACTTCTAGTTATGGCTCTTCAACTGCCTATTAGATATGGAACTTGATGTATAGTAGGCCTCTTAAATCGAACATGTTCAAAACTGAACTTATTATCTTTCTTCTGACAACCTCTCTCCCTGACTACCTTATCACTGGTAAGAGAATGATAACATTCAGACAATATAATTAATTTTCCTTGACTCTTCCCTGAAAGAGTTGTCAAGTTCTGTCAGTTCTCCTGTATACACTGACTCTGAAATACAGACCATAAGAAAACTGTCTATAAAGCAAAAGGAGTCAAAAAGTGAACAAAAGGGGAAAATAGTGAAATTGTTCAACATCTCAAGAGGAAGAAAACTCAGCCTCAAGGATAAACAGATAAACAGCTGGAAAGATATTAACAGCAAAAGAGTATATGGCCCACAGATCAGATAAAAGAATTCAGGCACCTGTGAATGAATATTGTAAGATAAGGGAAAATTAATTAACACTGATGAAGCAGAGGGCCTTGTAAATTCCTGATAGACCATGGAAACACAGCAGGATATTTCTGACTGTTTAAAAAAAATGAAATTTTTGTAAAAGAGAATTTATGACCAATACAGGAGAAATATTTGGCAGATAGGAGAAAACACAACAAAATCTGAATCTATAGTGCCAAGTCTCACCAAAGAAACAAAAGAGAAGATAATAGATTGCTAACATAAAGCTGGAAGAAGAGAGTCAAAAAAAACCAAAAAACAAAAAAAACTGCAACATTAGAAGAAAGCATGATCTCCACACAAAGAAAACATTGATTCTGAGGATAAAATGTGCAGAGACAATTTAAAGATTAACTAGAACAAGACAAGTCAAAAATTTTTAAAAAACAACATAATCCAAGAAATAATACAAAAAAACTTTTCAGAACTTAGAGAAAACTAAGTACAAATCAAAAGAATTCATAGATTTCACACAGGAAAAAAAGGGAAGAAAACAGAAGAAAATAAAAACAAGCTCATGCTGTTTAACTAAGTTTGTGATGCTCAACACCTTTTCTATTCCTTTGTAGTCTCTTCTATTGACTGAAAGATGGGAAAATAGAGAACTAATTCTTCCCAGTCTTCCTTTAACTCCTCCAAAAGCCATGTCCTCCTTACCTTTTGTATATAGTCTTGCCTTATTAGATTGTAAACTCCTAGAGGACAAGGCCTGTATTTCTTTTTCTTTTAGTACAATTCCTGGAACATAGTATATGTTTAATAAATATAAATTGAATTAAGCTGAATTGAAAAGGGAAAATACTCTAGTCCCTCAGGAAGAAGAGAACTTACATGAGAATGGGCAAGGAGGGAAAGAAAAAGACTGAAAAGAGGTGAAATAAAAGAAGAAATATTGTTTCAGTTATAGGAATGGGTGCCACTGATGAATGATCCTATGAGTCATTCTGCAAAGGCAGATTGGGATTTACAATGGGTGTTACCTACAGAAATTCTACAGGAATTTGGTGTTGAGAGTGGGGAGGAGAAAAAGAGAGAGAGAGACAGAGAGAGACAGAGACAGAGACAGAGAGACAGAGAGAGACAGAGAGAGAGAGAGAGAGAGAGAGCACTAAACTTACCTGGGAAGAAAGAGAATCAGATCTTCCGAGAATAACCAACACCCAGAAAAATAGGAGGCCATGCATGAACCCAGCGAGTTGATGTTAAGGCAAATAGATTGAAAAAAATGACACAAGGCAAAGATGAACGAGGAACTTTATTTACACTTAAGGCTAGTGATAAATTCCCACCTGTTGGTAAAATGTCTGAGGCCAGAATTGTGAACCTCCTGACTCCAGGGTCAGCACTCTACCCAAGTATTTTATATTGTCTATGATTATTTTAAATGACATTTCTCTATTTCTTCCAACAGGTTTTGTTGGTAATATATAGAAATGATGATGAATAATGTGGACTTATTTTTACCCTGCAACTTTGGTAAAGTTGTTAATGTTTTGACTATTTTTTTTTTACTTGATTCTTGAGGATTCTCTAATTATTCCATCATATTGTCTACAAAGAGTGATAGTTTTATTTCCTCATTGCCTATTGAATTTCCTTCACTTCTTTTTGTTTCTTTTGGTCTTTGGAAATAGAGAGAGTTTTTTTTTTCTTTTCTGTATTAATTAATTGTTTTTTAGTTTTCATCATTTGTTTCCATAAGATTGTGAGTTCCAGATTTTCTTCCCATCTCTCCCCTCCCCCACCCCAAGACAGCATGCGTTCTGATTACCCCTTCCCCCAATCTGCTCTCTCTTCTATCACATACCCCAGTCTCTTATTCCCTTCCTTTCTGTTTTCCTATATGGCAACATAGATGTCTATTCCCCATTACTTGTATATCTTATTTATCGGTTGCATGTAAACACGATTTTTAACATTCACTAATGTTCATTAATTTTTATGTTAATGTATGTTAATTTTTTAAAAATTTTAACAAGCATTTTTAAAACTCTGAGTTTCACATTCTCTCCCTCCCTCCCTTCCTACCTACCCTCATTGAGAAGGCAAACAATTCAATATAGGTTATACCTATGTAATTGTGCAAAACACTTCCATAATAGTCATGTTGTCAAAGACTAACTATATTTCCCTCCATCCTATCCTGCCCCAGATTTATTCTGTTCTCTTCTTTGACCCTGTCCCTCCTCAAATGTGTTTGTTTCTGATTAACCCCTCCTCTCATTTACCCTCCCTTCTTTCATTCCTCACTCTCTTATCTATGGGCTAGCATTTCTAATGCAAAACTGAGTTCTAGTTGTGATCATGGACATCCATGAATATTTATTTTGTCAAAAGTTTTTTCTGTATCTATTAATATAATTATATATATTTTTTGTTGTTTTTGTTACTGATATGGCCAATTATGCTTATGTTTTTCCCAATCCTGAACTAGTCCTGTTTTTTGGCCTATAATGGACAAAATTGTTGTTCAGTTATGTTCTACTTCATGACCCTTTTGAGGTTTTCTTCGTGAAGATGGTGGAGTGGTTTATCATTTCCTTCTGTAGTTCATTTTATAGATGAGGAAGCTGAGGGAAGTAAGGTTAAGTGAGTTGCCCAAAGTCACACAAAAACTAAGTGTGCAAGGTTGGATTTGAAATCAGCAAAATAAGTCTTTCTAACTCCAAGGTCAGGAATGGGGAGCTTGTGGTCTCAAGGCCCACATGTGGCCTTCTGAGTCCTTGAGAGTTGCCTTTTGACTGAGTCAAGATTTACAGAACAGATATTTTTACTACAGAGATCTGTGAAGTTTGGATTCAGTCAAAGAGCTGCACTTGAGCACCTAGAGGGTCACATGTGGGTTTTTGACTGCAGATTCCCCACTCCTGCTCTAAGCCCTTGCTATATCTACCTGGACATATATCTCTCCTGAGCAAAATAGCTCCTAATAATTGCTTTAATTTCCTTTTCTTTGGTGGTGCATTTGCCCTTTTCATTTTTGATATTGGTAATTTGTTTTTTTTCTTTTTTTAAAATCAACCAATGTTTTGCCTATTTTTTTTCATAAAACTAATTCCTAGGTTTATTAGCCCAAAGGATTTTTTTTAACTTTCTATTTTATTAATCTATCTTTTGAATTTTAGGATTTCCATAACTTCATTTTTCTAATATCATTAGAAAATCTTTAGCAATTATTTACTAGATTTGAGGGAGGCACATATGACATTAACACTTTGTTTAAAAGTTACTTATCACATTTAGGAGGTGCACATACATCTTTACCAAAATATATGCTAGATTTTACTTTGGTTTATAAAAACAGCCTTATATAACAACTATTTCACTGAAAAATTAAGTCTTAAAACAAAATGGAACTACACATGCTATGCTAGCATATTTATTTCCACTATAGGCACTGTCATAAATTTGTGCCAAATTTTTATCCATTATGGATGCTAACTATATATATATATATATATATGTGTGTGTGTGTGTGTGTGTGTGTGTGTGTGTGTGTGTGTACATATATATGTATATATGTATATATATGTATAATTCTTAATTTAATTTTTGGAACCATTATTGCTTATTATACAGAATTCTTTATTTCATGTTATCAAAATATTTGTATCATATACAATTGGGATAAATAATTTGTTTTTCATGTCAAATTTTTATTATGTACTATGAAAAATATTTAATAAACTGCTATAATTGAGTTATCTATAATATTAACAAATTATTTTTAAAAGCAATATAAAGGAAGGTTTCCAGTTCATTGGATGAATTGTTTTTAGAAGATATATGAGTAAACTTTTAAGAGAAATTCAAAGAATAAGAAGGTATGTATTTTTGGCAATATTTTCCAGTAGAGGCAATAATGTCAGTAATGAAATCACAAATTCATCAAAATAATGATGGTGAGGAGTATAGATCTAAGGTCATTTTTCACCACATTGCTATATAAATTCTTCAAAGAAATCTTTGTTGATCAGAAATAACTTTTATATGTACTCTGGATTTTTAAAACTTGTCCATTTTACAAATTTGATATTACTTTTTAATTATGCATTCTGCTTTATTGATTTCATCTAAACATTCATGGTTAGAGGTGGAGCCAAGATGGCACAGTAGAGAGATGCATATACTCTAGCGCTTCCCCCACAGCCCACAAAATACCTGTAAAAAATGACTCACAACAAATTCTAGAGCAGCAGAAGCCACAGAACAACAAAGTGAAAGAGGTTTCCAGTCAAGCATAACCTGGAAGGTCAACAGGAAAGGTCCATCTCATGGAATACTGAGTGGAGCAGAGCCCAGCCCTGGCCTCATGGCATTGGGAGGAATAGGACCTGAACAGACTACCAGGGCAGAATTCCCAGCAAGGAGGGTCCCAGATCCCTCAACTCACAAGTGACAAAGAAAGCTCCAAAGGTGAGTGTGGGAGGGCTTTCCCAGCTGGGCAAGAGGGAAACGGGTTCCCCCAGCACTAGCCCCAGGTATTGGCAGCAGCAGGAGCTGGGCAGCTATAATGGTCAAGGAAGCAGCCAGGGTCCATTGTCCAGGCAGCTCAGCTTAAAGCCTCTGGTGGAATTAATCAGCTCACCTGAACCTCAGCCCTCAGTGGCAGTCCCCCCCCCCCCAAAGCCCCCAGGGAATTGAGCAGCTGATTTAAATCTCAGCCTTGTACTGGGGAGAGGAGAAGCACTAGGACCCTCCTCTTGACAAAGGATTCAGAAGTCAAATAACTGGCTGGGAAAATGTCCAAAAAAAGGAAAAAAAATAAGACCATAGAAGATTACTTTCTTGGTGAAGAGGTATCTACTTCCATCCTTTCAGATAAGGAAGAACAAGGCATACTGTCAAAGGAAGCCAAGGCCTCTCCCTCCAGTACCCCCAAAATGAATATGAAATAGGCTCAGGTCATAGAAGAACTTGAAAAGTGTGTCAGCATCCTGCTAAAGGAGAACCAAAGAAAAGGTGAGGAAAATAACACCTTTAAAAAGAAGCTAACTCAATTGAAAATAGAGGTCCAAAAAAACAATGAGGAGAAGGAGGCTTTAAAAAGCAGAATTAGCCAAATGGAAAACAAAGTTCAAAAGTTCACTGAACAAAATAGTCCTTTAAAAGAAAGAATCAAGTTCAGGGAAGCTAATGACTATGAGATAAACCAAGAAGTTAGAAAAAAACCCGAAAGTTTGAAAAAATAGAAGACAATGTGAAACATCTCATAAGAAACACAACTGACCTGGAAAATAGGTCCAGGAGAGACAATTTAAAAATTACAGGACTACATGAAAGCCATTATCAAAAAAAGAGCCTAGGTATTATCTTCCATGAAATTATCCAGGAAAACTGCCCTGATATTGGAGAACCAGAGGGCAAAACAAATATTGAAAGAATCCACTGATCACCTCCTGAAAGAGACCTGAACAGAGAAACTCCTAGGAACACTGTGGCTAAATTTCAGAGTTTCCAGATCAAGGAGAAAATACCACAAGCATCTAGAAAGAAACAATTAGAGTGTTGTGGAAATACAATCAGGATAACACAGGATCTGGCAGCTTCTACATTAAGGGATAAAAGGGCTTGGAAAAGGATTTTCCAGAAGTCAAAGGAAATGAGATCAAAACCAAGAATCACCTACCTAGCATAACTGAATATAATACTTCAAGGGAAAAATGTTTATTCAATGATATAGAGGACTTTCAAGCATTCATGATGAAAAGACCAGAACTGAATAGGATATTTGACTTTCAAACACAAGAATTAAGAGAAGCATGAAAAGGTAAACAGGAAAGAAAAATCATAAAAGACTTTCTAAAGCTAGACTGTACATTCCTACATGGAAAGGTAGTATTTGTAACTCTTGAGACTTTTCTCAGTATTTCAGTAGGTGGAGGGATAATACACACACACACACACACACACACACACACACACGCACACACACACACACACACACACCCAGATGGATGGTGCAGGTTGAGTTGAATCAGAAGAAATGATATCAATAAAAAAATTAAATTAAATTAAGGGGTGAGAGAGAAAAATATTGGGAGGAGAAAGGGAGAAATGGAATGGGGTAGGCTATAACTCATAAAAGAGATAAGAAAAATCCTGTTCAATGGAGGAGAAAAGGGAGAAAATGAGAGGAGAAAAGTGAAGCTTACTCTCTTCACATATGGCTCAAGGAGAGAATAACATGCTCACTAAATTTGGTGTGAAAAATCTATCGTACACTACAGGAAAGTAGGGGAGGAGGGAACAAGTGGGGTGAGGGGAATGATAGAAGGGAGGGCAAATGGGAGAAGAGAGTAAGTAGAAGTAAACACTTTTGGAAATGGATAAGGACAAATGAGAGAATAAAATAAGGGGGAGACAGTGTAGGATGGAGAGTAACATAGTTAGTATTGCACAACATGTTTATTATGGAAGTCTTTTGCAAAACGACACATATGTAGCCTTTATTGAATTGCTTGCCTTCTCAGTGGGAATGAGTATGAAGGGAGAGCGGGAGAGAAGTTGAAATTCAAAGTATTAGGAACAAATGTTGAGAATTATTATTGCATAAAACTGGGAAATAAGAAACACAGGTAATGGGGTGTAGAAATTTATCTTGCCCTACAAGAAAAGAGAGAAGATGGGGATAAGGGAAGGGTGGGGTGTAATAGAAGGGAGGGTACATTGAGGGAAGGGGTAATCAGAATGCAAGATATTACAGGGGGGGAGGGGAGAGATGGGGAGAAAAATTGGAACTCAAAATTTTGTGGAAATAAATGTCAAAATCTAAAAATAAATAAATTAAAAAAACATTCATGGTTAATTTAAACTCAGTATGTTATATCTCAGTTTTGTATATTTGTAGTAGATGTTTAATCAGTTTTATTAGCCATTATGAAATTACATATACATGTATTTAAATAGCCTTTACCAAGTATTATCTTTGTCAATCCACAACATTAAATTCTTTTGAAAGCAATTTAGTATTGTTTTATAATTTGGAGGGGGTATTAATTAGAATAATTTTTTTCTTTTTCCTGTAACCATGCAAAGATGAAGAATTCAAGAACAGAATTTCAACTATTATAAAGGTATTGCCTCCCATTCATTCCTCTGAGGGGAGAGTTTGAAGTTAGTGGTTAGATTTTATTTAAGTACAGTTGCTAAGGAAAGTAGTTAGGGAAAACAAACAAGCCAACATCTGGAGTCCCTAGGAAGGGTTTTTCAACTGTGCCCATGTTGCTATTAAAAGTTTTAAAAATTAAAGACCCAATGGCACAATATTTTCCCATTAAGAATTGCGAAGTGCATGCATGATGGAATTGAGTAGAATTCCAAGTTTTTAGGGATATATGAGCCAGCAATCATGTTTGTGAATTAGCACTTAGGCATTTGGCATTCTGTTTATGGCAGGCAGAAATTAGAGAGAATTGCTGAAAGGCATCTGGTTGCTCACTGTGCACTTGGAAAGTGAAATATACATATCTCTTTCCTCATATTTTCCTTCTACCCATTTCTCAGTAGGCTGAGGTCAAGACACAGATTTCTGAATACTAGATAATTAATAGACTAACAGGAAAGCTTTTTTTCAGCCAAACTTGAAAGGCAGGAGTTTATAGTACAGTGGGGGGAAAAGGTGCTGTATTTGGAGTCAGAAGATTTATATTCAAATGCCATTTACTATCTCTGTGACCTTGGTCACATCAATAAAACTCTATGATTCTCAATTTCCTAATCTGGAAAACAAGGGGTTTGGACTAGATGGCTTTTATCTTTCTTTTATAACCAATTCCAGAATAATATGATCCTTTGAACTTAAAAGAAAAAAGGACCAATGCAGTATTTTTGAAAAAAAAGGAACCTAGAATGGTTTGTTTTCTCATTTCTAACTATTCAGTGGACAAATAAATAATAAGAGTAATTATACATATTGTCCATCTATACACCCTAAATGCATAAAATTTATTTGTTATTCTCTGTAGGATGATATGTGTGTGTACATATATAAAAATATTTACATATACAAAATATTATATATGTGCTCCATGCCTACAAAACCTGTGCCTTCGGGTCACTTACAGCTCAAAAGATTTCTTCTACATGCTAGGGATGTTTTCCTCTACATTTTTTCAGACTACCTGAAATCCTTTGGCATGCTGCAAGAGGCCTGTGGGGGGCAAGGTTATACAGTCCTGATATACACATATGCCTACACACACACACACACACACACACACACACACACACACACACACATACACATATATATATATATACATACATACACACATGTGTACTGTTTATATATACACATATTAAGAGTTGATAAATCTTGTTGAATCTATCATTAAATATATTTTCAATCTCTTCTCTTCTCTCTACTCAACACTACCATCATCTATATTTAGGTCTTACCTAAACTATTGAAAAAGCCTCCTAAGTGGTCTTCCTTCTTCAAATCTCTCTCCTCTCCAATTCATTCTCCACATCAAATTAACATCCCAAAACTAAAGGTAAAACCATATGACTATCCTGCTCCATAAAATCCAATATATGTCTATTATCTCTAGGATCAAAAATAAGCCTCTGTTTTTTTGTCTTAAGCCCTTCCCAATCTGGATCTAATCTCCCTTTCTGGCTGAGCTACATTTCTTTTTTCCCTTTTACACTCACTTGAATTCATCTAAATGAGCTATCTTACTGTTCCTCATAAACAAAGCACAGTTTTAGACCTCCCAAGCCATCGAACAGTCTGTTTCCTATGACTAGGATGCACTCTATTCTCCTTTCATTGTCTTTGAATCCTGAATTTCTATCACAGCTCAACTCAAATAACACTTTCTACTTGAGATCTTTCCTGATGCCAATAGTTAAAGGTACCTCCCTTCAAAATTAGGGAATAGATACTAGATCTGTCAATTGGTTGAAAAAGGGAACATTCAGGTGAGGAAAACCCTTTTATCAATGCACATTAGCACTCTCCATACACTTTATCATCTGAGTTTGCCAGCACTCCTTCTAAAGTTATGCAAAGATCACATCTTCTCTATCTACTACACAGCAGAACAACTTACAAGTTTCAGTAACTTGTATTTATTTTGTTTTTTTATACATGTATATATGTGTGTGTGTGTGTATGTATTGTGTGTTTGTCCTTCTTTGCCAAAGAATACCATGCCATCAGAGAAATAATGACATGATTTGCACTTGACTTTGTTTTGAGTGAGGGAGGGTTGTGCAGGTCACCAGCCTGACTTCTCCAGAGCCATCTGAGTCCAATGACCAGATATTCATCAGGATGACTGGAGATGACCCAGGATGAGGCAGTGAGGCAGTTGGGGTTAAGTGACTTGCCCAAGGTCACACAGCTAGTGAGTGTCAAGTGTCTGAGGTGAGATTTAAACTCAAGTACTCTTGATTCCTGCACTGGTGCTCTATCCACTGCAACACCAAGTTGCCCCAAAAATATATATATATATATATATATATATATATATATATATATATATATATATATATATACATGAGTGTATATACACACACACACACACACGAGTATATATGTATATATGTATGTATATGTGTGTGTACATATTTTCATATGTATTTCATATATACTTCATAATTCATATATACTTCATATATTTCATATGTATTTTCATATATACTCACATGTATATACATTGTCTTCCCCTATACAATGTATGATTCTTTAGGACAAGGATGCTTATTTTGTCTTTCTCATCTCATAGCTTCTAGTGTAGTCCTAGGTATGTAATTAATGATTAATAAAGGCTTCTTGAGTCATTGATTTATTCCTATCTTTGCAAGAAAGATTAATGCCCATGTGTTTTGAGGTTAAAGGGACCTTGGATTACCTACTGAGCTTCCTGATCCTGCAGCTACAAAATCTGCTTTCAAACTGCAAATGACCCCAGAGATAGCAGTTAAACATATAGGGTTCATGGAAAGAAGAAAGCCTAAGGAATATCTAAAAATTTAAGCATGGTGTTGATTATTTCAAATATAAAATTGAAATAGGATAGAATGAATGTGTGGGGACTCCATTTAATCTTTCAATAATTTAGGTTATCAGTCAGAAATCATTTACTAAGTACTTAAGATGTGTAGAGTACTATACTCAACACTGGGGAAAAAGTACAGGGAAACTAAGACTGAAATATGGCAAAGTATCTACCTGTGATGGGAGAAGGTTTCATGGACCAATAAAATCACAGGTCCATATTTTATCCCTATGTCCAGTTAGGGATTCCCCATTGACAGTGGGGAGTGAGTGGGATAGATCTCAAAAGGCTTTATGTAGAAAGTGATGTTTATCACTAATCTCTTTCTCACTGAATTAGAGCATATCAATTTGTTTCTTGTTATTTGAGATCTCCCTTTCTTCAGAAGCTAGATTGATGATGAGATATTGTCACATATTTTCCTGGCCACCAGCTCCATTGTTAACCAGAACTGTGTTTCTTCTTCCTTGAAAACACCCTGGACTCTGGTATGTGAACTTTGACCCTGTCTTGCCTGAAAACTAGGTCTCTAACTCACTTTCCCAACCATGTTTCTGTACAGTACACCTCTAAGCACTAAACTACTTGCAGCTCTATTTTATATACTTTCTCCATTAGAATGTAAATTTCATAAGAGAAGAACATTCTTGCTCGCTGAAATTTGTATTTCAAGTGCTTGGCACAGTGCCTCCTTTCCCCTTTGTCTCTCTCTGTCTCTCCTTGACTCATGCTTTCTAAACTTACTATTTTCGTAATGGTTATGAATGTACTGACTTCAGTGTGCACATTTAATAATTCTCAAAAACACTGTGGTATGATCCAAATAACACCGCATTTAGAATCAGGGGACAGGTATTCTTGTCCTGACTATGACTAACTCATTGTGTCACTTGGGTTAAGTCCCTTCACTTCTCTCTGCTTTAACTTTCTTATTTGTAAAATGAGAAGCTTGGAGTAGATAATTTTGCAGGTCTACAGATTTAGATATAAAAATACCTTTGATGTTTTTAGTTCAACTTCTTAGTTTAACAGATGAGAAAATTAAGACCCAGGGGGTTTAAAAGACTTGCCAAGTATATAAATACTTGTTAATTGGCGCACTGGTTGACTGACTGGCTGCTTTCAGAAGGGTATAGATAGAGTGTCCTGTCCTTTTGGATTCTCATTTTTTTTAATGTACTTAAAGTGGGGAAATACTGAAATAAGTAGTAAGAAAAGATGAAGGTATCATGACTGTGATTTCATTTCTTTCTACTGTACTATATTGATTTTTGAGAATTCATTAAAAAAATCCATTATCCACTCAAAAGTCTGTGACTTTGTCAAAATTTGCATAATTAATATTGCATAGGATTTAATAGTTAATTTTTAAAAAAATAATGTGTCCTCTAATCCATTCTATTCCAGTTAATTTGATCAGTTACTCATTATGACTTTTCCCTTTGTGGGTACATAAAATGATCAGATATTAGAGCCATAAACTTCTGAAATCAGTGAGTCAATAAGCATTTATTAAGAGAACATGGAGAGTTGCAAAAACATGGTATCTGAAATCAATATGCTCACATTCTAATGAGAGTAATAACATATCAATAATATGGGAACTTTATCCAATCAGTAAATAAACATTTGTTTAGCCCCTACTATATCAGGTGGATACAAAGAAAGACAAAAAGTCCCTCATCTTAAAAAGCAGACAGTCTAAAGAGGAAAATAAGAGGAAAATAACTATGAATAAACAAGATATGTACAGATTAATTTTCGATACTCTGCAGAAGAAAGGCATTAGAATTATCCAGAGAAGATGGAAGGTAACCTCAAAGGTTAAGACAGTAGCAGTTCGGGTTAACAGCAAGAAAAAAGGTCATGATAGAGAAAATGGGATTTGTATTGAGTTTTAAAGGAAGCCAAATGACCATCGGAGGAGGGAGAGTATTCTACGCATGATGACTGAAATGGAGGAGACAGGCTGTGGGGGTTTTTAGATAAGAATCCATGGAATGTTTTTCTCTCCACATTTTGGCTTCCCAATTAAATTCCATCTTCTAAAGGAAATCTTTCCCTAACCCTCTTATTTCTAGTATTCCCTCTCTGTTGATTATTTTCTATTTAAATTGTATATAGCTTATTTATATTTATTTGTCTGTTATCTCCCCCTTTATTTTGGGAGGTCAGTAGTAGTAGTAGTAGTAGTAGTAGTAGTAGTAGTAGTAGTAGTAGTAGTAGTAGTAGTAGTAGTAGTAACAATAATAACAATATAATTTAAAAAGTTAACATTTATGTTACATTTGTTGTGTGCCAAGCACTATGTATATGGTGCTTTAAAATTATTATCATCTCCATTTTACAGATGAGAAAACTGAGGAAGCAGAAGTGAAGTAACTTTAAGTGACTTGCCCAAGGTCAGACAGTTAATAAGTGTAAGATATATAACGTTTCTGGATTTGAATTCATTTTCCTATTTCCAGGCTCAGTGCTCTATCCATTGCACAGTCTAACTGCCTGTCTCCTTCAGGGCAGGCAACACCTTTTACTCTATTTCATTTAGTATTTTATATAGTGCCTGGTACGTAGTAGGTACTTAATAAATGCATATAGACTGATTGACTCTAGATATGTCCCGTCTTCAAGCATGGCACCATCAACTATATATCCTTTCTGGAACCTTCTATATCAGGTGGTCAACAAATACAGTCTTCAGCTATGGCCTACCATCACTTCTTGTGTGGCCCTATAGCTAAGAATAATTTTGCATCCTAAAATAGTTTTGTTGCATTTCAATAAGTAAAAAACATTCATAGCTTTAAGGAAATTGCAGGCTGGATTCCATGGAGGCCTGTAGTTTCCTGACCCCTGCTCTATGTCTCTAAACTTCCATGACAGGCTCTTCCAGGTGGTAAACTTCAATATTGAAGCCTACATGTCAATCCCTTGTATCTCCTTCCCTGTTGGATATCAGTATACATCATTTGGTCTCTCCCACGTTAGAATACACTTACCTTGAGGTTAAGGATAATTTCGTCCCTGATTTCTCGTTAAATCATTAAATTCCATTTGCTCCATTCTAATTTTTAAGGAATTATTTTCTTCAGTGAGTATTTGGACCTCTGTTTCCATTTGGCTAATTCTGCTTTTTAAGGCATTCTTTTCCTTCTTAGTTTTTGGACTTCTTTTACAATTTGGCCTAGTCTGTTTTTTAAGTTATTATTTTTCTAATCATTTTTTTGTCTCCTTTGCCAAGCTGTTGACTGATTTTTCATGATTTTCTTGCATCACTCTCATTTCATTTCTCAACTTTTCCTCTATCTCTCTTACTTAATTTTCAAAATACTTTTTGAGTTCTTCCGTGGACTGGGGCCAATTCATATATTTCTTGGAGGCTTTGGATGTAAGAGTTTTGATTTTGTTATCTTCTGAGTATGTGTTTTCATCTTCCTTGTCACCATATTAACTTTCTATTGTCAGACTTTTTTTTTCATTTTTTGTTTGTTCGCTCATTTCCCCAGACTATTACATGGTTTTTAACTCTTTTTTAAAAGTGGGGTTCTGCTTCTAGGGTGGAAAGCACACTGTCTCAAAATTCATGGGATTTGTGCAGATATTTTCAGAGATACTTCTAGGGACCTGTAAGTTTTCAGTTTTTCTAAGGTCATAAGATCTAAAGAGAGGTGTTTACAACTCTTTTGGTCTACAGTGTGGTCATTAGTAACAACAACCACTCTTTTCTGCCCTGGAACTTTGAAGAGGGCCCCCCTCTTCTGTGGCCACAAACTCTGCTGTGCTAGTATTCCTCTTCACCTCAGAGCTGCCACTGAGGACTGCAACCTGAATTCAAGTATATGAAAATTAACAGTGTCCTGCCTCACTTCAGGACACTCTCCTCTGACCAGTTGTTCAATCCCCTTACCATCTGTAGGCTGAGAGCTCCAGAAGCAGTCACTGCTGTTGGCACTGCAACTGCTCATTCAGTAACTCCCAAGGTTTGCTCCTAGTTTGCTGTGGCTGGAGCTGTGGTGCAGCACAGTCTAGACTGCACCCCACTCTCAGCCTGGAGCAACAGATCTTTCCTCCTTACCTTTAACTTGTCTTGGGCTGGAAATTCCTTTCACTTCATGTTTTTGTAGGTTCTGCTTGTCTTGAATTTTAGAGTCATTTATAAAGGTATTTGGAGAAGTTTGGAGGTGAGCTCTGGCAACTCCCTGCCTTTACTCCACCATCTTGACTGGCCCTCCAAGAATCAACTTCTCACAGTATTCTCATCATCTTCCTGGTGAGATTTGAGGTCTATTGTACCTAAAGCCCAGCAGTCTTATTCCACTGACAAAGACACAGCTATATCCTTCCTTTTTGTTTGACTAGAATTGTGATATATCATTTGTCCTGAGTCTCACTTATTTCCCTCTCACTCATTTCTTTAGGTCCTTCATTTGGGTTCTGAGACCTTGTTAGCATGAAAAACACATCCATAATAAATATCTATTGCTTTCAAGTATCACTGGCACTTCTATGAAAAGCCACCAAGTACCAAAAGCAGCCGTGATAGACTAAGGAAAATTCTTTATTTTAATTAAATTTCTCTATTCCCCTGTCTTTTAAATATGGTACCTGCCCTCCACTACCAGGAGAGGTGGAGCATCATGAGGAGGAAAACATTTATACCTCCCAGTGTATAACGAGAGATGTCAATGTATGTAATTTCCTATCTCTAGCTTCTGTTTTCCTACAATTTGTCCTTATAGGACACACTAACCCAAATTTGCTATTTCCATTGCAAATGTATTCCCCAAGTCAATATTTCCTTTCCTTCAAGTTTCTTTTGATTCATTCTCTCTAGACTTCTCTTATTGAGGGGAACATTATTCCTCTTTGTACAGATTTTCCTTATGACAATTTGATTAGGCCAATCAGGCCTCCTAAGAATGCAACAGTGACTTCACCTTCAAAAAGCTCAAATTTTTTTTTATGCTCTTCCAAAGACACCAAGAAATTTTCCTTATGAAATTAGTGCTGTTTGCTAGACATAGTCAAAAAACACTGAGCTTCATTTGTAGCTGCTCCATCTATCAAAGAAAGCTTTTGCACATTGCTCTCAAATAAATGTAGCCCAGGAAAAAATAAGTATGGCTTTAGCAGCAATTTAAAAAACTATAACTTCTCATGGACTAGTAGATTCTGGCCAATAGAATGATATAACCAAGCAGATTTTCTTGCTGAGTTCTTAGATCAAATACATCTGTACTTACAAATTTACCACCAGTATTTATCTAGTAACCAAGCTAATTCAGTCTGAACATGCCTCACTTATTGGGAAAATCCTTATGGTGAGTGAGGCCATTGTTAACAGAAGAGACTAGAGGACATGGAAAATAATATCTTAGAACTCAAGAAGATGTTTGTGAAGACAATCCAGGATATTATCATCAATCCACAGATCTCAGAACTTGGACAAAAGTAGGGGTCAATAATGAGTTACTTTCCTGTTCAGAGAATGAATCTGTGAGCTGAAACAATAGTCATTCTAATGGAGTGGCTTGTCAATGTTCTTACAAACTGGCTAACAGATGATCTAATGAAAAAGTAACTGGCTCTATCTCTGTCCATCTTGATTAAGTAATGTCTCTTCAAATAGGGTCATGGTTTCTAACCAATAAAGTTCCAGCCAAAAAGACATATCTTCCTTCCTATAGCACTCAATCTCCCCAGTTCTTGAATCCTTTTAGTACAAGTATTTAAAGAATTAGAATCTACAATTTTTTTTTGGATTTAAATTTGGCCCTACCTTAGGATGTCTGCAGTCAACCTTGCATCTATTGAATAGAAATGATTGATCTGTTTGTGTTGTCTCTTAAGAGATTTATTCAGTACAGGACTGTAGAGACAGACATCGGGAATACCTAGCTTATATATTTACCATTCCCATCCATCCTACTTTCCATTGGTACCTGAAGTGAGATATCTTAATCTGCCTGTCATGTCTGATACAATAAGTCATTTGGAGTATTTGTTGTGACATTAAGGACCCAGAATATTGACTTTACAACTCTAAGAGTATATTCACTTAAATAGTCAATCACCACACTTCATTGTCTATTAAATCTTCAGGCTGAAGTCATTTACAAAATTTTGCTGAGTCATTCATGAACTAAAAAGCTTAAACTTTGAAGCCTTCTTCTATTCCTTCAACCTGTTCCTAAGCATCAAGGATTGCAATGTCTGACTGGAATTCCTCAAAGAATTTATGGCCATGAATCTTCAGAGAAAGTTCATCTAACCATCTGCTTCATTCACAGGGACAAAAATCCTTTTGCTGAAGACAAAGAGCTTTTCTGTGAGCTCAGAATGTGCTGCAACTACTTAAGTCCTAACACCATCACCATCTGTAACTAGAATACACTCTCATCCCATAGCTTCTTAATCAATGGGGCACACTTCTGTTTTCATCAAGCTGGACCCAAGGAGCATATAACACATAATATGTATTCTTTTTGGAGACTTACATTGCTCAGATAGTATGAATAATGTATACTGCTATTTGTGCTGATGCACCTGACACTTTTCAGCAATTCATGAATACAATTGTATAATACCTGCTAGAATGGAGAGTAAGTCATATAACTCAATAACTTCCCAATCTGCTACACGTATCACAGGCCTCACATCCATCAGGAATGAACTGTTTTTATGCAACCTGTACACAAAACTAGAAAAATGCCAGTTTAGATGTTAACATTTTAAGTTTTTTGGGCATTCTTTGGGACATGGAAAGGTGAGGAGAAAACCCCTAGAAAGGGAAGGTCATCCTTACATATGTAGATATAATATCACAAGAGACCAGTAAAGATCCTTAGGCCATATTATTAATGATTTTACTTATGTAACTCTTCTTTAAGTGTTGATTATTCCAGAACTAATAAGCATTAGAGATAGTATTTGGAGATCTATTTGACTTATTCCTAGAGCAATATATTGTATTCTACTATGTTAAGCTATGAGAATTCAGATTTTCTTCTGGGGGAAATTATGTTCATCTGTTGCCAAAGGAGACAGTGTCATAAGAGAAATGATGACATGACTTGCACTTGACTTTGTTTTGAGTGAGGAAGGGTTGTGAAGGTCACCAGTTTCACTTCATCTCCAGAGCCATCTGAATCCAGTGACCTGATATTCCTCAGGATGACTGGAGATGGCCCAAGATGCATTGGGAGACCTTGGGCCCTTTAGGCCAAGGTCTTTGCAGGTACTCACTTAGGGTGAGGAAACGCCCATTCATTAAATAAGCCTATTTAAGAAGTAGCCATGGCATGACCCCTTTAAGGAGGTCAAGAAAAACAAAGACGTCAGACTAGGTGGGAACCAGAAACAGTTGATATTGATAATCACTGTAGAGCCCTTGGCAGGGGCCCCTTGGAGTCCCAGTTTCAGAGTGTAGTAGGTTTAAAGAGAGGACAGGTGCTGTTTCCCACCCAGCCTGATATCTTTGTTTTTCTGGACCTTTTTAAACTAGTCAAAACAAAGTCAAGTGCAAGTCATGTCATTATTTCTCTGATGGCATGGTCTTCTTTGGCAATGAAGGATGAACACGATCCTGTGAGTAGATGCATCTGGCTGAATGCTAACTGGGTAGCTCACTTCCTTCTCTCCTGTCTGCCTCTCCCTCCCCTTCCTTCTCCTCTCCAAAGGAAGGTAAATTTGGCTGACCAAAAGTTGTGCAGTTGAACTGGGATTTAATGTCTCCTTTCCTTTCTTCTCTCCTCCCTTCTCTTCTCTTCCCCTCCCCTCCCCTCTTATACTCTGAAACTGGGACTCCAAGGGCTCCTGGACTCCCCTAGCTTTACAGTGATTATCAGTAGTAACTGTTACTATTTCCCACCCACCCTGATGTCTTTGTTTCTCTTGACCTAGTTAAAGGGGCCATGCTCTGACTACTTCTTAAACAGGCCTATTCAATGAATGTGTGTTGCCTCACCTTAAGTGAATATCTGGGGGAAATAATGAAACAATGAAGGTTATTGAACAGAGGAGTGATATGGTCAAACTAGTGCTTCAGGAAGTTACAACTACATGGATGGATTAGAACATGGGAAGAACTGAAAGGAGGAAAAGAAATTAGTTCATTACTATTAAAACTGGAGAATGTAGGAGAGTCATAATGAGGACCTAAAGTGCAGTAACAACTGTGTGAGGGGTTATATGTGAAAGTTATTGTGGATATTATCTATAAGACTTGGCAACTGATTGACTAAGCATGTGAAAAAAAGATAGCAATAACAGTGACAACTATGTGACAATAATGTCATAAAGAAATAGTGAAATTTAGAGAAGAAATAATTTTAGAAGTAAAGACTATATGTTCTACTTTCATCATGTTGTCTACGATACTGATAGGATATTAAGGTAGTTATGACTGCCAAGTAGATAAGGATCCAAGACCAGACAAATTAATAGTGCAATGTAGATTTATGAGTCAACTGCATAGAAATGATAAATTAACCTATAGTAGGTATTTTGTTTTGTTGTTGAAAACCCTAAAATGATAAAAGCTGTCATGAAAGTCTCTTAGTAACCACAAGGAAACATCAAAACAGTCCCTTAATTATGGCTTAGAGTGACCACTAAAATATAAAACCCATCTAGTAACCCCAATAATTCAGTATGGTTACTTTACATTCTGGTGCTACTGTAGAAACATTATGGTGAAATGGAAAAGACACTGCATGTGGGATCTAATGATAAAATTTTAAATACTAATACTGCTACTTACTACCTGGTAAACTTGATGAAGTTATTTAAGTTCCCTGGACCTGCAGGTTTGAAATTTAGAGTACCAAAATATATCCATCAGAGTTCTAACCCTGAGAGTTGCTGGAAATTATAATACAATTATTCATGAGCCTCCAATTTTGTGTGTTCACTATTTTTTTTTTAATCAGGCAAATCTACTTAGCTTTTAGAAAAAAAATGTGTGTGTGTGTATGTGTGTATGTGTGTGTGTGTGTGTGTGTGTGTGTATGTGTAAAAGCTCAAATATAGCAAGGACAGTTGTTAAAGAAACATCCCCAGCCCACCTCAAACTCTGGGTAAACCATTACAACAGCAATTCATTTGTTGTTTTGTGATGTTATCTTCTTTAGTGTTTCTGTGCCTTTTAAAAAACTGCAGAGGGGGCTGAGTCAAGATGGCAGACTAGAAAGACACACTTATGCAGTGTCTCCCCCCACAGCCCATAAAATACCTGTAGAGAGGGACTCTCAACAAATTCTGGAGCAACAGAAGTGGAGAACAACAGAGTGTAGGAGATTCCCAGCCCACGGTGACCTGAAAGGCCCACAGAAACATCGGTTGCGCTGAATGTGGAGTCGAACGCAGAGCCCCACCCAGCCCTGGCCATGCATCGTCGTGTGACAAGACTCAGGGAGGAAGACACCTCAGGGGTAGAATCTCCAGTCACAACAGCATGTCCTAACAGCAGGTCCTCAGATCCCTTGGCCCATAGGCGCCAAAGGTCAGTGACAGGGTTTTATCAGATGGCCAGAAAGGGAGAAGGGTCCTCCCATAGCTCTGGCAGCAGGCAGCGGCCACAGAGGCAGCACAGCAGCCCAAATGGAAGTTCCATTGTTGGAGCATAAAAACCCCTGGGGGCACTGAAGAGCTGAGTCTTACCTTAGCCCTGGATGGAGGCCCTGGCTGAGCTGCTCTTTTCTCACACTGAATAGCAGCCCTGCCAATCCAGCTTATCTGGAAATCATCCCCCAGTGCTAACTTTATCGGAACTGGAGGCCAAGTGGCTGTGGAGAGGTATCTGCTAAGATTCTGGGCACAAAAATCCCTCTCTGCCTCCAGACGAGTACACACTTGATCATGCCACCTCAGAGGAACTGAAATCCCAGAGTATACCCTACTCTTGATAAAAGACCCAAAAGTCAAGTAACTGGTTGGGAAAATGCCCAAAAAAGGGAAAAAAAATAGGACGATAGAAGATTACTTTCTTGGTGAACAGATATCTCCTCCCTTCCTTTCAGAAGAAGAAGAATAATGGTTACCATCAGGGAAAGACATAAAAGTCAAGGCTTCTGTATCCCAAATATCCAAAATAAATATTCAATGGGCTCAGGCCATGGAGGAGCTCAAAAAGGATTTTGAAAATCAAGTTGGAGAGGTGGAGGAAAAATGGGGAAGAGCAATGAGAGACGTGCAAGCGAAGCATGAAAAACAAGTAAACACCCTGGTAAAGGAGACCCAAAAAAATGCTGAAGAAAATAACACCTTGAAAAATAGGCTAACTTAATTGGCAAAAGAGGTCCAAAAAGCCAATGAGGAGAAGAATGCTTTCAAAAGAAAAATCAGCCAAATGGAAAAGGAGGTTCAAAAGCTCACTGAAGAAAATAGTTCTTTCAAAATTAGAATGGAACAGATGGAGGCTAATGAATTTAGGAGAAACCAAGAAATCATAAAACAAAACCAAAAGAATGAAAAAATGGAAGATAATGTGAAATATCTCATTGGAAAAACAACTGACCTGGAAAATAGATCCAGGAAAGATAATTTAAAAATTATCTGACTACCTGAAAGCCTTGATCAAAAAAGAGCCTAGACATCATCTTTCATGAAATTATCAAGGAAAACTGCCCTGATATTCTAGACCCAGGGGGCAAAATAAGTATTCAAGGAATCCACTGATCACCTCCTGAAAGAGATCCCAAAAGAGAAACTCCTAGGAACATTGTGGTCAAATTCCAGAGTTCCCTGGTCAAGGAGAACCAAGCAGGGAACACAGTGTTTAGGGAGATAATTGAGAATTTTACTCAGCAGGAGGTCACATATATTTTGAGTTGGATTACCCAAAGGATGGGAGAATTGTTAATATCTTGGATGTTGAGAATCAATAATGAAGTGACTGGAGGAGTATCGATCAATGGCATGGATTGCTTGAAATTTTTACAGTATCCAAGGAAGTAGCAATATGACTAGTTAGCTTTGGTTACAGAAGTATGCAGTAGACAGTATTCTACTGACTCTGTGTGACTTAGTGGAGATAGACCCTGGTATTCACCTAGCGACTATACAAAAAATTTAAAGGAGGAGGTAATGAAGACTTCCATAATGATCAGAAAAGCAGATGCATACTATGATATCCTCTTAGCAGTTTGCCATAAGAATATAATAATGAAGATGGCTCCTCCTGCTTACAAGCACCTAGTTTTGAATCTTATAATTGGGGAAATAGGGAACCCTCTTTCAGAGGTGCTGGGTAAGCTTTCATAGTTAAGTGACTTAGGGGACTGAGGAAAAGATAAATTTCCTCAAGAGACAGAAGAGTAAATAGCCAGCAGTTTCAAAGTCAAAAAAGACTGACAAGAAAAGAATTGTTTATTGCTCTATTGAGAGCAGGGGTAGATTTTGGAAGCATAGATGGTATTTCAACTAATAAACGATATAAAAGAGTAACAAGAAAAGGGGCTTGATACTAAGCAGAATAGAGATGTAAGAATTTCCCCTACAGATTCTCCTGAACCCCTGTATCCAAGTTTGTCACACCATCAGGGAGAATAGGAAATTGTCTGAACCCCAGCTCAGATTAAATAAATACACATATAGGATTACAGAACCCATATCAATTTGACCATATATTGGAAAAATGGATCAAATACTGCAGTCAGGGCATTAATAGATACCAAGGCAGAGGCCTTCCTTATATGAGGAAACCCTGATAAGTTTAATCATGGAACTCTTATCACCATCACAGGACTGGGAGGGGCTGAAGTCTCAGTCAGAAAAGTCAAACTAATGATGAAAATTGGACAATTAATTAAGAAAGAATATACCGTGGTAATTGTACCCATTCCTAAATATGTTATCAGAATAGATATATTGAGAGGTATGACTTTAAATTTACCTGAGGGGAGATACCAATTTCCAGTAAGGAAAGGAGAAATTAATACAGTTATGGTGGTAAAATAAAAATGGACCCAATCACTTTACCTGAAACTTTTGAAGTAATTAAAGCAGTATTGTGTGCCAGGTGGACAACATGAAATTACAGTACTATAAAGGAATATGTTGAGGCAGGAGTGTTAGTCCCTACAACCACTTCATGGAATAATCCTATCTGGCCAGTATGAAAGTCAGATGACAGTGGATTATAGACAATTGAGTAAGGTGACTATTCCCTTGCATGCTACTGTTCCAGATGCCATTACCTTAACAGAAAGGATTCAGAAATATGATTGCACTTGGTATGTAGTTATTGATTTAACCAATGTTTTTTTTGTTTTGTTTTTTTACTATCCTAATAGATTGTAAACAATGGAGTCAATTTGCTTTCACTTGACCGGGCCAACAATATGCTTTTACATGCTTGCCAGAAGGATATCTGCTTAGCCCCATTATTTGTCATAAGATTGTAGCTGAATATTTAGATGAATTATAACTACCTGGTGTACAGTTTACTCTCTATATAGTTGATATTATGATACAGGGAAAAAATTTTATAGAAGTGAAGAGTTTGATGCTTTTAACTGAACATATGAAAAGCAAAGGGTGGAAAATTAACTCTGCAAAGATTCAAGGGCTAGCAGAAACCGAAAAATTTTGGGGTATACAACGGAATCAGGCTGCAAGAGATTCTCCCATAAGCCTGAAGAAAGAGTTAAGATTTTCCTGTCTCCACCAACAAGAAAGAGGCCCAAAAGTTTACAGGATTATTTGGATATTGGATTATTGGATATTTGTATATTGGATTTGGATATTATTTGCATCTAGGACAAATTTTGAAATTCTTATATAAAATGACTATGAAAAAATATGAATTTGATTGGAGACTTGAGCAGAGTAAAGCTTTTGGAGAACCAAAGGCTGCTATACATCATTCATCACAATAATGCTAAAAATCATGTATTTACCAGAGAGATAGCAAGGGGAAAAGTACAAGCCTAAATTTGGTGAACAGACTATATTGGACTTCTACCCCCTTATAAAGGATGCAAATTTATATGTACTTGTGTTGACACCTATTCATGTGTACTAGTGACTTGTCCCTATAAGAATGTGGCCCAGAAAAACAGCTATATAATTCTAGAAATAATCAGTCTGTATTACGGAACCTCAATGCAGATCTAAAGTGACAATGAGTCACTTTGCAAAGATAATCAAATAAGGAGATATTTTGCATTAAACAACATAGAATATCCATATGTAGAATGGATATATAACATCCCATATGATCCACAAGAGTCTAAGTTAATTGAAAGAATGAATGGATTATTGAAAGTACAGTTAAGGAAGTTAAGTTCTAATAATTTTTATTCACATTGGAAAGATAACTTGTTAACTGCTTTACTTTATTTTTATTAATACACCATTGGGAGGAAGTACACCTCTAGCCAGAATGATGACTCCAAGTCTGAAAATTAGAAAACAACAAATACATAAGATCCTAAATATTGAGTATAGGACTATGAGGCCAGATGTCCCACCACCGTATCCAGTGGATATCATCTCTGTCCATGACTGTTATGTGTTACCCCTGGACCTGGCATTGACCAAGCTCTGTATGCTGGCTAAAGAACTGACTTCTTGAATGGGACCTCTTGGTATGGCTCTATGTTCAATTTCAGCAAGAAGTAACTATAGAAAAAAGAGACTTTCATGTCTTACCCCAAGATTTTAGGTCCCATTCATTCAAGGGGAGAATTATGGGGTGCTTGTGTTCAAGCTCCACTCTAAGATATTGTTTTATATGCTTATTTTGTGTAATCCCTGTTATATCATTGTAAAGTTCTATTCACACTAGTTGTCTAAAATAATGTTTTGTATGCTTATTTTCTTTTATCTCTATTACAATTCTGTTGATACCAATTGTCCCACAGACTTCTGTAGTAAATACAAAATGTCTTGGGGTCAAATGTAATGATAATTTACATGGGAAGATCTTTCCCATTGATTAATAGGCCTATGTGACCTGCTTAAATCACATGGATGCCTAATTCACATATGGTGGGAGGAGCTTTCTGATCTGGTGGAACAGAAAAGATGGAGTAGAACTGAGTGGAAGTTGTGAGATGGGTTGGGGTCAGAGAAGGGAGGATGCAAGCAAGAAGACAACTAGGCATGTGAGTGTTTGTTTGTGGGAAGGCCCCAGCAGAGTTGGGGAGGGTTGGGAATAGCTTTGTCCCCTGCAGTAATAATGTGTATTGACTTCTTGGTTACTATGACGGATTTGGCTTTCTGCTGTCTGAATAAACGTTTTCTGCCTTCTATGTGGGAGTCTGTTATACTTTATGATTCAGAATTCTTCTGGCATATTCATAGTTGGCCTTGGTGCTGTGAATATTGCCTGGGCAATACAGTTGTTTAGAGGAAAATCTTAGGGGAGTTCAGCTGGGCTGATGCCTGTACTCTGACATCTTGTCTATGCCTCATCTCTTCTCTTTTCAAAATAGCTAGTTCTTTAAAAAAAAAAAAGGCAGGCATACCCAAACCACAGTTCTAAGAAGGGCTTAATTGCCCATAACATTGTAATAGATCATTGTGGGAGATAGATTAGATAGATAGAAAGACAGACAGACAGATAGACAGACAGACAGACGAATAGATAGATAGATAGATAGATAGATAGATAGATAGATAGATAGATAGATAGATAGATAGATAGATAGATGAATGATTAGAGCCTGTAGCAGAGAAGTGACTATGTAGGTAGAGAGAAGGGGGTATGTAAGAGAAATCTTATAATGCAGGAACAATAAGATTTTACAACAGATTAGGCTACGTGGAATGAGTGTGAGAGAGTGGTGAAGGATAACACTGAGACTGTGAATCTTCATGATGGAGAAACAGATGGTTCCCTTGAGAGTAAAAAGGGAAGTTTTATGTAGAAGTAGAAGAAAAAAGGACCCAATACATGGGGAAACTCCATGATAGTGCGTTTGAATAGGATGACTATCTAACATAAAAGACTGAGCAGTATTCAGATACATGGAAAAAGAATTAGGAAAGAGCAATATCACAGAAGCAAAGAAAGAGAAAGCTATTTAGAAAAAGATGGTAATCATTGACTGGGGTGGGAAGCAGCTTACCCCACAGTGTAAAAGGTTATAGAAAAGTAAAAAAAAAAAAAAGAATGAAGACCCTTCCCACCCTTCTTATCTTTATAATTTTCCTTACAAAGAACGTGCCATCTCCTAAGACTATGTCTTTTCACTGGCTGTCCCTCAGTGCTTTACATTTTCTGTTCTTTCACCTCTATTTATTGAATTACCTGGCCTCACTCAAGTTTAAATCCAATCTTCTTTGGGAGACCTTCACTTCCAGTAAATTCCTACTGTGAATAATTTCCACTTACATTGTAATATCTTACATATACATGGTTATTTGCATTTTATATTCCCCATTAGATCATGAATTCCTTGAGAGCAGTGACCATGATTTTCCCTTTCTTTTTACCTCTGCAGCCTAAAACAATGCTTGACATTTAGTTGGCTCTTAATAAATACGTGTTTATTGACACTTTCATTTTAGTTACACTTAAAGGTTATTAATACCCATTTACATTTAAGGTTATAAAATTGTTAGGTTTCTATTTTATTCTGCCTTTGCTTGTTAATTTATCTGTCATCTCCTAAGTTAGCACTTGGTCCATATGATACCTTTTGTTTATTCTGATTTGATACTATTTTATTTAAATAATAAGTAAATAAATAAATTGCTACTCTATCTTGAATGCCTTGCTATCATGAAATGGTTAGTCTCGTTTTAACTGTATATATTTTTACATGTATGTATTAAAATATCATTCTATCAATGATCATTTTATTAAAAATCCACTATGTGCCACTGTGTTCTCTAAAGCCAGTGTTTCATGCTTCAGAATATAAATCTTATGAAACTAAATATATTCTTCCATGCCAGGCACTGGATTCCACATCATTTTTCTCCATTACAGGATAAGACCAGTCTTTACCACATCCTTACCCATTCTTCTTATAATACTTTCCCATAGTCCCACATCGATGTCAATAGACCAAACAGATTACTCTCCCTTATTTACTTTGACATGTCTTAGATGTGCATATATCTCCAGTTCCTCTCCTTCTCATGTTTGCTAACTGCCCACTCAAGTGATATCTATTTAAATTATATCCTAATCTTTCTGGAAAGAAGTTTCACATGTCAAGAAACATAGAGATCTGTGCATAGAATCTTGTCAACTCTTCCCCTTTTCTCATCCAGCTCCTTTTAAATTTTTAACCCCTTAGATTTTGTTTGCCCTTAATGAAGGTGAAGCTTTATTTTTTCTTGTTTTTTTCTTTCTTTAAACTTCAATGATTTCTTAAATGTTATCTTATCTTGCCCAAGAAGCATGAAAGAATTGGCTTCATTGATTAGTCTTTTCTTGTTAACTGTGCTTATTTACTTATTTACCTTTCTAGTGTTTCTCTTTGGAGATTTTTGATAGTATAACTCAAATACTTCCCCTTTTTTGGAAAGTTCATCTCTTTTTTTTTTTTTGGTTATTTATTAGGCCTAGTTTTATCTCAGAATATACCATTTGGGAATATATCTAATATCTTTTGATTTGGGGAATATTATATTTCAAAGTATTGTTTGATTTCTCAGGAATAGTGAATAATCCTGGATGAATCATATTGACTTCCTTCCACATGGAAGACTTTTTTTTCCTGCTTTGTTCCTGCATTTCTTATTGTGGGGCATTAAAATAATGAAAATTAATGCTACATGTTTTCTTTAAAGTTTAGGGTTTCTTTGTAAACAATCTAAGAATTTTAGGGATTAATAGTTTACTCTCTTACCAATGATTCTCAGCAATATTTTTGCATTATTTCTTGCAGTGTCATTTTTAGACTTTTAAATCCATTGTGTATTATTACTCCTCACCCTACGTCCACCATACAGAACAAACGAGATTCTTAAGTTATCTCTATGTATCCTTTCTTCAAATTCAGTCATTTTGGCATATGTAAAATTCACATGTTCTTCCAAAGTTGTTGACGTTTTTTCTGTTCTACCAAATTTTCTTCTACTTTTGGTTTTAACTGTTAAATCTGTAGCTTGTTTCTTTTTTTAAATCATCACTATTACTTTGGGGAGATTTTCTTTGAAGTGTTCTAAGTTTTCTATTATTTTGTTCTTATTGCTTTCTTTGAGTGTACTGATTAGCATTCTAATTTCTTTTTTCTCAATAATTTCAGTTCCTCTTTGAATCATTCCAAAGTTTTATTTTTATTTTAACTATTGTTCCATTATTTCTGAAGGTGCAAGTGAATATATTGTCTTGCTTACTTTTTCATGCAGAAGAAAATGTTTTTATTTAATTTTTTTGTTTATAGAGTAATGATTATATGTGAATTGTGATCTTGTTGAGACTGATTTTTACTTTTCCTTACTCATATACCTCCGTGATTATTTATCTAGTTGGGGGTTAGTCCCATCCTTTGTCACTTAACTCTTTGATCTTTCATCTTTTCTGTTTTTAGTAGCTCATATCAGACCTTTAACCTTTTTGGTCCTTTACCCTGATATGACTGTGGAATAAGTTTTATCCTGCCCCGATCCTTGCCACTACTCTATATCAGGCTCTTCTAATTAGGGTATGTAGGTCTTTAATTGAATAACTGACAGAATATTAGAGTTTAAATAGAAACTACATGAGAGAGTACCATAGGCATAGCCATATCCTATTTTCTTCAGGCATAGCCGCATTTTCCCCAGTGATGAGTACTGTACTTCTAAGTCTTTTTACCCACTTCAAATTTGTACCCATTTAAAATCATAAGACAATGCTCTGTAGATTTTGATTGCTTCACACTGACTTATTTCCATAAAAGGAGAGACCAGAGAACATAAAGTCCCTTAGACAGTTTGAATGGGCCACACAGGTAGGAACTGAATGAGTAGGAGTCACAAGTCATTTCACATTTATCCCATTGAATTTCATCCTATTAGATTTAGCATAATATTATGTCAAGATCCTTTTAAATTATCAGACAGTGCAATACCCAATCAATATTTATTTACTTTTGATTCAGACTATCATTCAGTGTGTTACTGTCCCTCCCAACTTTGTATCATCTGCAAAATTATAAATATATTATCTATGCCTTTATCAAGTCATTGATTTAAAAAAATGTTAAAATAGCATTGGGTAATCATGAATGACACAGTAACCATAATACTTTTTTTTAATCTAAAAGTTTGGTAGCAATGTTGAATAGGGTAATAGAAGGATTGCTTTGGACAGTATCAGGGTGATGGGAAAGCTTATTATGATTTAGGGACAAACTGAGTATAGAGTATTTTTAAGTAGAGGTAAAAAAAAGTGTGATGAAAAGGAGAAGAGAAAAGTTGATTAGAATCAGAGAAAGCTTGTTCAATCCCAGGTCTCCCATTTGCTACCTGTTTGACTTTGGGAAAGTAATTTCATTTCATTGAGCATCAATTTCCTATTGTCAGATATGAGGACTAGGCAATTCCTAAGTTCCCTTCCAATTCTACAAGGATTCCATGGAAAGCGAGGTTGTGGATATCTCCATGCATGAAAGAAAAGTTATAATTCCTAGAGTAAGATCTTGGAGATGGAAGATAGTTACATTGGTAGTGAAGGTCAGTGCATTATATTTGGTAAGGTAGACTGTTAAACTTTGGCTGTAGCATTTGTTACCTTGTGACTTTGCAGCAATTCACTTAGCCTCTCTATATCTCAATTTCTTCAGGTTTAAAATAGGAACAATAGATTGGTACCAAAGAATAAGTCTTATGTAAGTTAAATGAGACAAACACTACACAATATAAACATCTTTGAAAATGTAGGCTAAAATTGTTCTGAAAAGAATGCATGTAAATGTTAGTTACTGGTATTTTATCTTTGAACCTATATGATCTTATTGTTCTCCCCAAATCCAGAATATACTTAACACTGGTTAAGGCATAAAACTTACAATTCTTCAAATAAAAGGAATCATCACTGAATATGAAGGACTATGTCTTCAAAAAGAATTTGCTGCAGAAAATTAATGAGTTTGCCTTAAGTGTAATTTCATTTAAGTTAGCAGAGGAACTAAAACTTCAAAACTTCAATCTAGAGGCTAGTTTTTCATTTGGATTAAAGCACAATCCAGATTCAGGTATAATTTCAATCCAATTTTAACTTGATTAAGCAATTTTATATTATATGTAACATACACAGCTACTAAATAGCTTTTCTTAATGAGATCCTTGTAACTCCAATAATTGCCGTTCCTTTAGAGCTGGCTAAATCTGAATATTATTTCTTTTCAAATCTTGGCTAAAATTTTCTGGCTTTAAGGGAGACATTCCACATTGGAGAGAACTTTAGGTGCAGAGACAAAAGACCTGGATTTGAGGCTTTATTCTGTCACTTGATTTCTGACAGAAATTGACTTTTTATTTCCTTATACTTAAAAAGAATGATTTGGACTATATAATACCTTCTCTTGCCAGGACACATCAGAATTTTTAGGCTCCTTCTGGGCACTATCTTTAAAGAAGCTTAATAATGGAAATAAAATAATCAATAAATCTGAATGTATGCAAATATTCATATATACATATCTACATATGATATATGTGTCTCTATCTGTATATCTGTTTGTATCCATCCATCTATGTGTGTTTGTAGACAGATAGATATAGCTATACTCTCCAAAGGAGGGTGACCAGAATTTTGAAAATATTTGAATACACGCTGAATTCACGAGTAGTGTTAGGGCTTTATATTCTGGTGCAATGAAGACCAAGGGGCTCTTTAAGTATTTGAAGGGCTGTCATGAGGAAAAAAGATTAGATTAGTTCTGCCTTTCCCTAGGGGTCAGACCTATAAGCAATTATAAATTTGACCTTGATGTAGGGGAAAATCTCATAAGAATTTTATTTCTCTTAAAACAGAATAGCCTGATGAATTTATCATGTTTCTTCTACTGATCCTGATTCCAACAAGTCTCATGGGACATGTATGTGCTGCCAGACACAAGGTCTGCCAGAGATGTGAGTATGACATGTATACTCTTTGTCTGATACTGCTCCCTGCTGTTCTAGAATGGCAGAATCACTGTTCAAGGCCAGTCTCCTGGTCACTGTCATACACAGTATATCTGGGTTTGAGATTGTGGATTTTCTCCTATGAGCTTCTGACTTAAACTGGAGTCCTCAAGTGAGATGCTACCTATTCTACCTATAAGGAAGAGTGAATTTGCAATTTGTATTTTATCTTAAAGTACAGAGGCTAGGTGGCACAGTGGATAGATCGCTAGACTTAGAAACAAGAAGTTTTATCTTGCTGAGGTCAAATTTGGCCTCAGACACTTACTAACTCTGTGTTCCTGGGCAAATCACTTAACCGCATTTGCCTTAGTTCTTCATCTGAACATGAGCTGAAGAAAGCAGTGGCAAACCACTCCAGTATCTTTTCCAAGAAAACTCCAAATAGGTCCACAAAGAGTTAGACATAACTGAAATTACTGAACAATGCAGAGACAATAATAAGAAAGTTAGATTCCTCACCAACACAGTCATTGGGTCAGAGTATATACATGTTGGATACAAGGGGTTTTGGTCAAATCTCCTGTAAGAAAGAGGCTGTCTATGCTCAGAAGCCTAGTTGAAGTGAACTATTTCTCTCCAAAAGATTTCTTACTCCCTTTGGATAGAGGAACCCCTTCTAACTGTTATCTTTAGCCTTATCTATTTTAATAAGTTTTTAATTGATACTTTCTACTTCTTATAACACTATAGCTATCCAAACTGCCCATTCCTCTACCACTACCAGAAAGCTATCCCATATAATAAAGCCTTATCTATGTTTTTAATCTTTTCTTATTAATTAAGATCAGAGTCTCCTTAGTAATCCCCTGGTTAGCATCCTGATTGACTTCAGTATCCCGTGCTCCCAAAAATCCTTTCAGGAGACCTCTGGGAAAGAAATTCCACAGAGTTACATGGGTGTGACCTACAGCAGAGTTACACAGGTATCAAAATGTTTGAATCTGACATGCAGCGGAATCTGAACAAAGGCATAGATAATGCCAAGGCTATTGTTTTTTTTTTCTTTTCTAATCAAAGTCCTGCTGTTAATATCTGTATGTATTCAGGAATGAGTCATCGTTCATATGTAGAAGAAGTTAGTATCTATTTTTGGTATTCTTTTATGCTGATTAACTTCACAAATATGTGACATCTAGATATACTTACTTTCCTAATTGGCATGATTATTCAGTTGTAAGCTCTAAAAAGTATAATACTTTACCTATATATTATTAATGGCTCATTTGACCTTGAAGAGCTCTTTCTAAGAATGAATACTTTCATCAAGTGCTACAATAGACTAGATATTATTCATTAGTTAAGTGCTGAAAAAGTACATGTCTATAGCTGAAAAGCTTACCTTATTAGTAAAAATATAGAATTTGGATGGCTAAACCTGCCCAGAAAATAGTCAACTGCCTCCCTGGTGAGGATGACTTTCACTTTTCATTGTCAACCTGTTTAACAAATGTTGGGATGTAAACTCAGTTCTCACATGAACGTTTTTGGGCAGGTAAAAAGGAGGGCTTCTAAACCTCAGAGCTCTCATGAGGCCCCCCAGGGAACAGCTGGGAATTGAGGAATGAAACACAAGCTATCTTGTATTTCCACCTCTTCTCAGTGGAAACTTGCTGGGGAGAACATCCCACCCTTGAGATTGGTCCGTAGTCTGAGCACACCTGTTGTTAATTAGCTAGGGGCTGAGAGCCCACACGGTATTCATGTGCAAACTATGCGGCTGGGAGAGCTTAAGTAGGGACAGGAAAGACTGAGGCAGCCCCTCTTTTGCTGCAGGGTCCTTGGAAGGAAGAGGGTCCCATCCTCTTGCTGTATGATCCTTGCTCCTTGGGAGGAGGGGGGGTTCCTTTCTCCTGGGGAAGAACTCACCCTGCATATGGATACATAACTAAGACCCTGAATAAAGCCTACCACCTTGTTTGACTCTGGAAAGTATCTTCTCTCAATACATTTGTCCGGCTTATCACTGAAGACCTGTGAAAGGTAAGCAGACTCAGGTAGCCCACAGCAATAAAGGTGAACAAACAAATATTGTGTCCATAACACTATAGTCTTCACATTGCTCTGTTCCCAGCTCCATTCCAACTCTTTTTACTTTGTTCTTCCTTATTCTCTAGGTTTCTCTAAAACATGACAACTTAAAGTCCCTTTTCCCTAGTTTAATGGTGTCTCCCACTCTATCCACAGGTTCCCCAAGTTTGTTCTGGTTTCATGAAAGGAAAGAAATATACTTTAAGATTTTTTTCCTATCTATTGTAGTACATTACCAGAAATGACATCATAAACCATTTAAATGAAAAACCAAAAAAGAAAAACACAAAACTTTTCTTAACAACTTACAAAACAGTGGAAATCAATTCCTTCCACAGACTTCCATGCCAATGGGGAAAAGGGAACAAATTTTCTTGCAGAAAATTCATGCTTTAAATAAACTGGAAGGAGGACTTCCTTGTGTTGCTATTAGCACATCTCTGGTAGGTCCTTACCTTCTCATACTGCTTTGAGCTGGTCTTGCTATAGCTCTCTAGGGAGGTCTTGCTTTCTCAGCTATCCTTTTTAAATGGCATTAGTATCTTTTTGTAGCTAGTTCCATATCTGTTGCTGTTGGTCTGTCCTTAATCTGACTCACTGAAGTCAGTAACCAAAGTTTAGCTTTGACAGTTGTTTTATCCCAAGGGCACCTCCTGCTTATCTCCTGTCATTCCTTTATTCTTTCAAGTGTTGGTGCTTCAAGTAAGTGTTGAGTTTTAGACCACCTAGATGGGATGCCCAAGGGGTATTATTTAATAATGTGTTAGATTTGCCCAGAGCTTCAAGCCTGAAGTATAATTACTTTCTTAGAGTCAAACAAGCCTGGTAACATACATTAGGACTATTCAACACATTTTTTAGCCTATCTTTTTCATCTCCTTCATATCTCCCAAAGGGCCTCCCCATATGGTTGCAGATAGATATTTCTGCACTCCTCTCCATACAATTTCTATAATCCTAACTAAACTCAAAGTTAGAGAAAGTGATTTTCTTTCCCAAAATTCTTTTCTACCTCAAGCACAGATAATATTCTTTCCCACACTATCTGTATTTCGTTTTGAAGCTTTGTAAAGATGAGAATAAATATAAGATTTAATGAACACTATGCCTGAATCTTCCTCTGTCTTATAGATCCTAATGCCCTAAACGTGATGCATACTGCCTAGAAACTCTCTGATACAAAAGGCTTTCACTAGAGATATATAGCTAGAAAGAGCGAGAGAGCAATAAAAATTTAATAAGAATTATCAGCCCCATGGACTACATATGAAATGCTTAGTTCAATAATGAACACAGATGTTAAGAGGTCAGAGAGTAATCTAAACTGTGGAAGGTTGCTTGAGAACAAAGGAAAATGGCCACAATGCTTCTCAAAATTCCTAATAGATTTACTAGGTATTTTCTGATCTGAGATGGTACTAGATGTTACTTCATTCCCCCCCATATTCTAAGCCCCACGTGGATTGCTCTGATTCTTTATCTTTGTGATTTGAAATTCTTTTATTTCTTTAAGACAACGCTACAATATATTTCTATACCTTCCATGAAACCTACCCAGATTAGCTCAGCTCAAACTGATTAATCTCCCCCGCCCCATGAAATAGTTTTAGAATACTTTCTTTGTAGCTTTCCTTTGTCCCTGAAATACTCTACCTAGCATCATATCTGTATGGACATATAGTATTCTTCATTTCTTATATTAAAAATATTCACTTGGAAATCCTGTTGTTTCAAACCAACCATTCATTGATATTTGGTTGATAGACCATCTTTGGAGCCCACTTCCCTGAATTTATAACACTCTTAAACTCAGGATCATCAGGGATTTCAATTCCCTCATGATCAATAAGTGGTTGCATAATATCATCTTTATATGTTCCTTTCAGTTTCTGGAAGTATAGAGTAAACTGTCAAGTTACTATGTGTTATTTGGGTGATTCTAAACTTGTTATTCACCTTGTATACACACACATTGCATGTATATGTACATGTATATGTATGTATGTATGTATGTATGTATGTAGATCCTGGCAACATTTTTTTTGGTAATGTAACATGTGCATTCCAGAAAGGTAAAATACAGAAACCATTTGTCCATCTATTCAGGCTATATCATTTTACAGAATCAAAGAATTTTAGATGTGGAAATTAATTCCTTGGCCATCTAACACAATTCATAACCTAAAGGAATTCCCACTACAGCATTCCCAACAACTAGTCATTTAACCTTGGCTGGAAGACCTCCAGTGAGGGGATGGGGACACTCCTTCCTGAATCAGGCCATTTGACTTTGAATGCCTCTAACTGCTAGAATGGTTCTGTTGCTTGTCTTCCTTACACTAAGCCAAGTTCATTCTTTGAAGGTTCCATTTATTGCTCCTGCTTCATTTCTCTGAGGTCAGTCTTAAAGATCTAATACCTCTTTCATTTGACTGTCATTCAAAATCTTGAACATTAATATCACGTACCAAGAATCTGCTCTATGCTAAACATACCAGTTCCTTCAACTGGCCCTTATAAGACTTGGATCAAGGCTCTTTCCCTTTCTGGTTGTTCTTTCTACTCGCTCCAACTTATCAACGTCTTTTTTAAATTGTGACATTCAGTTCTGAATGTGATATTACTTTGTGGCCTGCTGAAGTCATAATACAGAGGAACTATAACCTCCTTGTTCCTGAAGGCTAAACTTCTCTAATTATCATAAAAGATTACATTAATTTGTTTTTCGTTTCTGTTTTTGTTTTTGGCAGCCACATTTCATTACTGATTCGTATTGCACTTCTAATTCACTAAAAGCTTCAGATCTTTGTCAGTTATCTTAACATGCTTATATCATATCTAATGTGTGCCCATTACTTTTTGGAATCAAAAAGAAGATATTACTTTTGTCCCCTCAAAATATTATCATACTATATTCTGTACTAGATCTCTTATCTATTGGAGTAAATTATCAGAAATTAAATAATAAAATGTTTAATTTAGCGACACTAACAAAACATAACAGAATAGAAAAATATCATGTAACAAATTTCCACAATAGTAGCATGTGACATCTTAACAAATGCTTTGTAAAAGTCTGAGAAAACTATAACCAGAGCATTCTTACGATATACTAGCTTAGTTAGGCTTTCCAAAATGGAAATAAGAGTTACTTACTATGACTTTTTTTTTAATGAAACCATGCTGGATCTTTGGAATCATCTTCTTCTCTCCTTTAATCCTCTCTTTATTGATCTCTTCCAGAATGTTGACAGCCGTCAAAGTCAAATTAATTGGACAACAGTTTGCAGACATTCTTTCTTTTTGTGAAAACATAAGGATCTATGTTCGTTCTTCTTTAGCCTCTTTATACTCTTCCTTTTTTCCAATCTTTCAAATATTCTTTCAGTGCCTAAAAGAAATAGAATCTACATGAATTTGTGATTTGTTTGTTGAATTTTGTTGAATTTGTCATTTGTTGTTGGCTAGCTTAGAAACCTGTATCATGGCAATAAAGAATTGTGCATTTGGGGACAGATCATCATATGGTACTGAAATGTTACTTATTTTCCTTAGCTCCCCCAAAACAAGAAATGTTTGCCCACCAACTCCAGCAGATTTCTGGTGCCTACACACTTCTGGTGAGCAGTACAAAAGTTAAATTTTTTTTCAGTTATACTCAATTTAGGTATCATAATTTTGACAATATTTCCACCATTTCAAGACAGTAGTATCCATCCTTTATTAGCTCCAGAGTATTTTATCCAAAGTAACAAAAAATCCCTGTGAAACAAATGCATTGTCATTGCTCAGTAGGATTTGAACAATAAAATACATCCTAACTATGCCCAGAGGGCTACAAAGATGAGCATGCTCTTTGACCCATCAATATCACTTCTAGAGCTGTGTTCCAAAGAGATCACAAGAACGGGGAAAGGATCCACATGTACAAAAATACTTATAGCATCTCTTTTGGTGGTGACCAAGAATTGGAAATCAAGGGGATGCCCATTAATTGGGGAGTGGCTGAAGAAGTTGTGGTATATGAATGAAATGGAATGTTATTTTACTATAAGAAGTAACAAACAAGCAGACTTCAGAAAAACCTGGAAAGACTTCTATGAACTGATGCTGAATGAAATGAGCAGAAGCAAGACAGCATTATGCATAATAAGAGCCACAGTGTGTGAGGGGTGAACCAAGATGACAGAGTAGAAAGAACCTGTCAAAGTTCTCCCCCTACAGCCCATAAAATACCTGCAAAAATATGACTCTAAGCAAATTCTAGAATAGCAGAAGCCAAAAAAAGACAGAGTGAAAGAGATTTCCAGTCCAAGACAGCGTGGAAGGCCAACAGAAAAGGTCTATTATACCAGGTTCAGGGCAGAGCCCAGCTCAGCTTTGACCTGTGTAACACTGGTCATGCACGACTGGAGCAGGCTTCAGTATGTGGAATCCCAGGTAGCACCTACAGTTCCCAGATTACTCAACCCACAAATGCCAAAGCCTGCTTCAAAAGTCAGTCAGAAAGCTCTATCACCTGAGTGAGAAGGGAGCTGGGTCTTGCCCTATCCCTGGCCCCAGGCAGCCACAGGCAGCATTTTCAGAGCTCTAGGCCTAAAGGGAATTGAGCCACTGATCTGGATCTTAGCTCTGAGTGTCAGTTCTGGGGTAAGGAGGAGCAGTGGCTGGTGGAACTGGTGGAGGCTCTGGAAAGGAAATTCTACTTATACATCCTGGGCAGAAAGGGTTGTGAATGCTCCTAGACCAGAGCACAGGCCAGGAGAGGAATAAACTCTTCTCCCCTGATTGTGTCATGCTGGAGGAAGTGAGAACTTATAAGTCCCTACAGTATATCCTCCTCTTGACAAGGACTCAAAAGTCAAGTAACTGGCAGGGAAAATACTCAAAAAAGGGGAAAAAAATAAGACTGTAGAAGGTTACTTTCTTGGTGAGCAGATATTTTCTTCCATCCCTTCCAATGAGGAACAACAATTCATACCATCAGAGGAAGACATAAAAGTCATCTTCCTCATCCAAAACCTCCAAAATAAATATGTAGTGGTCTCAGGCCATGAAAGAGCTCAAAAAGTATTTTTAAAATCAAGTAAAACAGGTGGAGAAAAATTGGGAAGAGAAATGAGAGTGATGAAGGAAAATCATGAAAAATGAGTCAACAGCTTGCTAAAGGAGACCCAAAAAAATGCTGAAGAAAATAACACCTTGAAAAATAGGTTAACTCAATTGGCAAAAGATGTTCAAAAAGCCAATGAGGAGAAGAATGCTTTAAAAAGCAGAATTACCCAAGTGGAAAAGGAAGTTCAAAAGCACACTTCAGAAAAATAATTCTTTAAAAATTAGAATGAAACAGATGGAAGCTAATGACTTTATGAGTCATTAGTCATAAGAAATTATAAAAGCAAACCAAAAGAATGAAAAATTGAAGACAATGTGAAATATCTCGTTGGAAAAATAACTGACCTGGGAAGTATATCCAGGATAGACAATTTAAAAATTGTGGAACTACCTGAAAGACATGATCAAAAAAAGAGTGTAGACATCATCTTTGATGAAATTGTCAAGGAGAACTGCCCTGATATTCTAGAACCAGAGAATAAAATAAATATTGAAAGAATCCACCAGTCACCTACTGAAAGAGATCTGAAAAGAAGAACTCCTGGGAATATTGTAGCCAAATTCCAGAGTTCCCAGGTCAAGACAAAAATATTTCAAGGAGCTAGAAAGAAACAATTTGAGTATGGTGGAAATATAATCAGGATAGTACAAGGTCTAGAAGCTTCCACATTAAGGGATCAAAGGACTTGGAAGATAATAGTCCAGAAGTCAAAGGAACTACAATTAAAACCAAGAATCACCTACCCAGAAAAAGTGAGTATAATACTTCAGTGGAAAAAATAGTCATTCAATGAAATAGAGGACTTTCAAGCATTCTTGATGAAAAGACCAGAGCTGAATAGAAAATTTGACTTTCAAACACAAGAATCAAGAGAAGCATGAAAAAGTAAGCAGGAAAGAGAAATCATAAGAGACTTATTAAAATTGAACTGTTTATATTCCTTCATGGAAAGATAATATTTGTAACTGTTGAAACTCCTTTTAATATTTGGATAGTTGGAGAGATAATACACATAGAGATAGACAGAGAGTACGGAATGAGTTGAATTGGAAGAGATGATATCTAAGGAAAATAAAATTAAGGGGTGAAAAAGGAATATATTGGGAGGAAAAAGGGAGAAATGTCATGGGGCAAACTATCGCTCATAAAAGAGGCAAGAAAAAACTTTTTCAATGGAGGGGAAAAGGGGGTTGGTGAGAGGGAAAAAGTGAAGCTTACTCTCATCACATTTTGTTTAAGGAGGGAACAACATGCCCACTCAATTTGGTATGAAAATCTATCTAGTAGAATCTAAGTAGGGGAGAAGGGGATAAGAGGGATAGGGAGATGATAGAAGGGAGGACAAATGGGAGGAGTGAGTATTTAGAAGTAAATTCTTTAAGGGAGGGACAAGGTGAAAAGAGAGAATAGAATAAATGGGGGGCAGCAAAGGATGTAGGGAAATATAGTCTTTCACAACATGACTATTTATGGAACTCTTTTGCAAAACTATGCATATATAGCCTATATTGAATTGCTTGCCTTCTCAGTGGGGATAGAAGGGAAGAAGAGAGAGAAGCTGGCACTCAGAATTTTAGAAATAAATGTTGAGAATTGTTTTTACATGCAACAAGAAAATGAGAAATATAGGTAATGGTGTACAGAAATCTATCCTGCTCTACAAGAAAAGAGAGAAGATAGGGATAAGGGGAAGGAAGGGTGTGAGGGAGGGGAGGGCAGATTGGGGGAAGGGATAATCAGAATGCAAGGTGTTTTGGAGTAGGGGGAGGGGAAAGATGGGGAGAAAATTTGGAACTCAACAGCTTGTGGAAATGAATGTTGAAAACTAAAAATAAATAAATAAATACATTGAAAAAAGGAGCCACAGTGTGTAAGGGCTGTTTTTGATAGACTTGGCCCTATACAGCAATGCAGGGACCTAAAACATTCCCAAAGGACTCTTAATGCAAAATGACATCCACATCCAGAGAAAGAACTATGGAATCAGAATGCAGAGTGAAGCAGACTATTTTCTCTTTTGTTATGTTTTGTTATGGTTTTTCTCATGGTTTCTCCCATTTGTTTTAATTTTTCTATGCAACATGACTAATACAAAAATGTGTTTAGTAAGAATATATGTGTAGAACACATATAAGATTGCTTGTCATCTTGGGAAGGGAGAGGGAGTTAGGGGGAGAAAATTTAAAGCTTATGGAAATGATTATTGAAAAGTGAAAGAATAAATTAAAAAATAAAATAAATATAAACAAAAAAAGGGAAATAAGTAGAACACCTCCTAGCACCTTGTATTAAATCTATTAAGGTGCCTGGGGGAATTAAGCTCCCTCATTTTGAAATTCAATAATTTTAAGACCTTTACTGTGCTGACATGTCTCTACCAATTATCCGAGGGACAACTGGATTAGAGATTGGGTAGTTTAATGCTACTGTCTGTATTTGCACTGATGACATGCTTTTCAGCAAAAGTAACAAACATTCAATTACATTTTCTTGTGCTAATGGTCCAGCTATCTTCATATCGTAGGTCTCCCTCATTTGTCACTGTGGATATCCACCACCATGAAATTGGACTACTGGATAAAGTATCAGTATATTTGGCCTTTAAGGCTAGCACTTCTCTCTGTTTTTTTCTTTTTTTTTTGTTTTGAATTCAAGAACTGATTTATATGTATTCCAAATAACAGATGTAGAATGTAAAACATATTCATCCTATTGTATTACTTATAACATTTTTACATTTTCTTTGCAGGTTATATATATATACATATATATATATATATATACACATATATATACACATGTATGTATATATATATATATATATACACATATATATATACATGTATGTATATATATATGTATATATATATATATATATATATATATATATATATATATATATATATATATATATATATATATATATATATATCTGTGTGTGTGTGTATCTAATATATATGTGTGTGATTATATGAGAAAGGGTACTACTATAGCCCAGGAGAGGAGGGATACAGTATATGTGTCAGCACTTGAAATCATAGATTTTGAGGCAGATTGCCATCCATCTTAATGCTTGTTCAACAATGGCAGTGGACTATTGTCTGCCATACTTGAATTCAAAGAAATTCTTGTTTCCTTTGCATTAGAATGAGTATTAAGGGTTGAGGGATTGTCAGATGATAGATGGGATTACAAGGCATGTAAGTTAGCAATCTTTTCTCTTTCATAATTTCTTTTTTCTTTTTTAAGATTTTTTTATCTATTTGGAGTGAAAATTATATTTTACATAAAAGAGTATTACATAGCTTTATTTTAAATTTCTAAATATGTAATGAATAAATATTAGTCAAGTGATAACATTATTTTTTGAATACTCAGATGGCCAGACTGACCTTTTCATTCCACTATGAAAAAAGATAAAATGTTAATTGTGCTGAGAAATGCATATTTCCATAAAGAAATCTCACCCACTGAAAAAAATTAAAAGCAAAATATGATAATAATGACACGTGTTTTACTAAGCAGTCACATACCTCACTTTTTCCAGACTACTGCTTTCAAATTGTGTGTCCTGGATACATTTTTTTTTAATCTAAGCTTTTTAAGTGCTAAATTTTAAAGGAAGTAAATCTTTGGGACAGTAACGATAGTTAAAGCTCCTATTAAATGTGATAGTAGTAGTATTAACTGAGGAGCCACTGTCAAATTCCAATTTAAGAAACTGCATTTTCTCTTCCTAAATTTCCCCTAAAGTTTCCTTTAGTTATGCTCTTCTTCACTTTATGTTCTAAGTAATTGCCTAGTTGTAGTTTGTATTATATTATCAGTTTGTACTAAAGATGGATGAATTTCTTCATCCTGGTAACTCAGATGGCAGATTATCTGAGCTGTATTCTGATTAAAGTTCATATAATCATAAGGTAAGATGAGAGCCAAAAGTTCTATTTACTAGCATGCAGGGCATATATGTATGTTTGTATATATATATATATATATATATATATATATATATATATATATATGTATGTATGTATGTATGTATGTATGTATGTATATGTATCCCAAGCACTTAAAACAGTGCCAAGCATATGATAGGTATGTAATCAATGCTTATTGATTGACTGATTGACTTTTTTTATGAGACTTGGCTCACAGAATGTAAAAGGTAAAAAGAAACCTTAGAAAAATTCCAAGGTGCTCAGCCTCACAGAATCAAGAGATCTGCTATTTAAAAGGGACTGCAGAATTCATTGATTCCAACCCACGCCCAATCATGAACATCCTACACCTAACCACTCCCCTTAACAGAAGTGGCAATATTCAGTGGTTCACACAAAGAATGAACCTCAAGCAAATATTAACTTTGTCGCACAGTATTCTGTTCTTAATTGTTTATGACCCTTGGCTACTACCTATAACCCATCCTAAAGAGTCATCCAATATTTTTATTTCCTCCTCTGGCTTCCTGGGGCCTTCCTTTCCACTACCATCTCAGCATTCCACTTTGCAGACTTCTCTATCTATCCCCATTAACATTCATTAAAATTTATCTATTCCCTATCTTTTTTCTCTGGAACCATTTGAACTATCAGTCTCTTTCACATTAATATGCAACATGGTTTTAATGTTTTAATGCCTGACCTTTCTCAGTTTACATTTAACAATGAAATAGAAAACACAAGGTTTTGATGTAAAGGATCGTAGTATTCTCTAGTGAAGCCCATTTCGATAGTGATATATTGGAGGTACTGCTTTTGTGTAAGGGAGACTTCCAGTACAGCCCTAACCATACCATTTCATCACCAGATTATACTAACTATTATTAAAGCCAGTTGAGGCTGAACTGCATCCTGTTAGTGTCAGCAGAATCATGTGTCTGAGAAGCAGACATCTAATAAGCTAAGGAATCCATGAATAGGAAGATTTTCTAGCTCTGATACTAAAAAAGGGTCCTTTATACGCTTATACGTTTTATCCACACTCCTTTCAGGAACTATAATGATGGAATTTAGAGAACTGGGCACATGGAGGCAAATATTGTAGCTAAGTCAAAGTATTCACAGTCATTTCAGATTGTCCATTCTTTAATAGCATTAACACAGAACAGAGACACAGAGGCATGATCACACAAAGTGACGAGGTTTTGTCCTGGAAACTAGCAAGATGCTATACATTTCCAGATGTGGAGGAACGTTCTCTCAGATAAGTGAAGACAAAGTCTAATTTGCAATGTGTTAGTGGTCTCACATTCTCATAGCAAAAGACCAGTGCCAACTTGCTTCATGGACCAGCCTGGGTTCAATTAAAGCCCTGGGTGGCTTCTAAAATGTTATCCAGTGGGATTTTCACTTGAGCTCTGGCTTCTCCTTCTATTTTATTCTTGAAAGCTGAAGAGTCCATTTCAATTTTAATTTTAACCTGAAAACTTTTCCACTTCAAACTTCCTTCCCCTTTCCTGCTGTTGTTTTCCACTTCAAAAATAAATCTGCCATTCTCATTTAGCAATGAATATTGACTTTCATTGTTTTATTCATTAGGCATAAAGCTGCATTTGACTCCCATGGAGTTTTTTTGCAGACTTTGTTCACATTATATGAAGATTTCAGGTGGCAATGGCGATATATGTCAAAATACTGCTGTCCTGACTGATGTTCCAGACAGTTGGTGCCTGCAGGAGAACTGATGCCAGCAGCTTGTCTTTCAGATGGAGTGTTAAATTTATGTGATTAGAGACACTAAAAATAAAGATGGGGATCTTATCTTTCAGCATCTCAGCTAAAGACTTAAAATTCTAACAATTCTCCATTTGAAAGGAATACTAGAAGCAAAGAAAAGGCAGAGCATCTGAATAGCTGTCACTGTGTATTCAAGTAATAATGTATCAAGATGATGAGAGAAATAAGAGTGGAAACATTTCAAATTCTTCATAAACTCACATTTGGGAGCTGAAGCTGCTGATCCTTAAGAGTAAGGATCTAGGCTCTTGCTTAAACTGGGAGAGGAAGGGACTTTATTTCCTCCTTTCTCAGGATTCTTTTCATCATCTCTTTCTTCACCATATGATAAATGTCATATGATATCAGTGAATATTTTTGGTGAAGCCAGTCAGGTGGCACAGTGGATATTGAATCAGCTCTAGAATCAGGAAGGCCTGAGTGTCAATCCAGCCTGAGAAATTTACTTGCTGTGTGATCCTGCGTAAATCACTTAACCTCTGTTTGTCTCAAACTTTCTCATCTGTAAAATGGAGATAATAATAACACCTATCTCCCAGGGCTGTTGTGAGGATCAAATAACATGACATTTGTAGACTGGTTACCAGTGTCTGGAACAAACACTGAACAAGAGCTAAAGAAATGTTAGCTGTTTTTAATATTATTAAAATTTCTCCCAGCTGCTGATACCCCCACTATGTTCTATGCTATATGACTTGAAATAAATCAGTTAACCTTCTTGAACATCAGCTTCTTCATCTGTTAAAGGATAATAATACCTGCCCCTCTCTATTTCTAAGGAAAGTGGTGGAATACTAAAGCAAAGGATACAAAAGGATTTTGAAAACCCTGGAAAAGTATTCATGTGATGGTCTCAAAAGAATAAGTGTAGAATAGTAGCTAGATTACTGGATTTGTAGTCAGGAATCCTTTTTGTTTATAACTTGTCTGATACTTTAACTAGATATAAAACCTCCCAACCTAAGTTTCCTCAATATAAAATATTTTGCAGAATTGTCATGTGGTTCAAATAACAAAAATAAGTATTTTCCAAATGTTAAAATGTAAATAAAAAGGGTAACCTAGGTAGAGTCACCTCCTTAGTATTTCAATTCACGGTATCATAAATCTAGACTTGGCCAGGTTTGTTGAGGTTTGGGATGATGGGGACCCCAAAATATCGATAGGCCGTGTCCAGCACAAATGAATTCAACAGTAGCCTTCTGAAAGCCAAAGAAAAACAAAGTTTATTGAAGATTTGCCATATTGGGTTGACTCTTAAGGAGCCTAAGCATTTGTAATACTTGTATTAACAAGGGAGCCAGGGAGAATGCCAGCTAGACAGAGTCTGACCTGGATTGAATCTGAGTGCTTTCATGGAGGTGAGATGGAACTTAAATACAAAAAAAAAGACTGAGGGAAGAATCCAGGAGACACCAAGTAGTCTGGGGCCCCCGGGATGGTCTTGATAAGGAAGGCCAACCTGGAATATAGATGAAATCCAGGGAGGATCTTGATGGGAGTGGCTGGCAGCCAGGGCAATGGGACTTTGATAGGATCAAGAGTGGGGAGTACAACAGAGAATTGGGCACAGTGATAATAAAAAGCCCATGGGCCTCTGGAAACTACCAGATCAAATGGGAAGATTCAAGGAGAATTCAAGGAGGTTTCCAGAGTCTGTACCCCATCAGGTTCACCGTGATTATTTGGTCCAAACTCCTCATTTTAGCTATGAGGAATTTGAAGATCAGAAGTGTTGTTGCCAGTCAATAAACATTTAAGTGCCTACTATCTGCAAGGGAATGTGCTAAACTCACAAAGTAAAATGAAAACTAGTCCCTGCTATCATGAAGTTCAGAATCCTTTGCAGGAGATTACATTCAAGGTTGCTAAGATGTCAAGAAGGATGAAAATTGAGAAAAGACCATTAAATTTGGCAATTAAAAGGGCATTAGTGACTTTAAAGAGAGCAGTTTCAGTTATATGATGAGTTCGGAAGTCTGGATGCAAAGCGTTAAAAAGAAGGGAAAGGAAAGGAAATGGAGGAACATATTATAAATGGTCTTCTCAAGAAGTTTAGCTGAAAAAGGGTAGAGAACTATGGGGTGATAACTGGCAGAGATGGTTGGATCAAATAAGAGTCTTTTTTGAAGATGAAAAGACAGGTATGTTTGTAGGCAGTAACTAAGCAGTCAATAAGTATAAAGATATTGACGACAAGTCAGAATGGGTATGATACTGTGGACATTTTTTTAGGAAGCGTGATGGAATGGGAACATTTGTCCATTTAGAGTGATTTGCCTTAGCAAGGAAAAAGGCCACCCATTCATGTGAGACAGGGGTGAAGGAAGAGAGAGTAGCCAAAGGCTCTGAGGGATATGAGATGAGGAGTCAGGGGAATGGACTGTGGTACTTTTTCCCATCTTTTGAGGCTCACAAGGTAATAATCTTGTCCATTTTTGTCTGTTCTCATTCACCCAAGATCAGCATATACGACATATACATTCACCCAAGATCAGCATATAGAGAACAAACACAGAAAACCATCAAGAACCTATTGAGTTGACCAGCCAAGTAGTTACTTGATGAAAGAGAGGGTGTAATAAACCTTCTTCATTTAGTACTATACAATTCCTTCCCCTTAGTCAAAAACCACCACAGAAGAGAAACATTTCTTCTGGTATTAACTTTTGTATGCACACTTATTTCTAGCTCAGTAGCAAATTTAAACATGCTTTGTTTTGCTTAGTTTTTTCCCTTTACCAAGCAGGAAGGTGATAGGAAGCAATTCAGGATTAGGTATGCTTGCTGGGAGAAGTGCTGTTGAACCAAAATATCCATTTCTGGAAGCGAGCTTACAAACCCTCCAAAGAGACAATGATTGATATTATGAGCTGTCATTGTCTCATCCCTCCATTGCATCAATAGTTATTGGACTAGAGGTTTACAGCTCAAAGGGACCTCAAAGGTTTTTCTAGCTGCTCATTTAGCACAAGGCAAAAATGAAGGCTTGCAAGATTTCATAGTTTGCAAGTGATAAAGTTAGATTTAGAGCCCAAATCTTCTGATTTCAAATTTATTATTCTTTCAATTGTACCACTATCTATCCTAGAGTTAATTGAATTGCCAAGAATTTGATACCCTTATCCACTGGGGATAAGGCTAGCCTTCTCACTCATTTCCAGACAATATAATGATATAAAAGTAAACACACACACACACACACACACACACACACACACACACACACACACACACACACACACACACATACACACACACTTTAAATATATACTTCTAGTTACCTGGAGACACATCTGATATATATAAGTATCCACAGTACATCTTTAAAAAACTAAATTCTGTCTGTCTTGGTTGCAAAGAAACACCACCTGATGTTCTCTCTAGATTGTTGTATTTTTCATGCTCTGCAGTCAATGAAACGAAACTGGTGTTATGAGCCATGTTTTCTGTGGGCAACTGCTATCACCCAAGGACATACATTTAGAGTAATTTAATGATTGTATCTTGTAAGTCGCAGACTCAAAAAAATATTAAAAAACTCATCTAGAAGCCAGTCAGCATGAATTTTTCCATTCTCATATTATGTCCCTAGAGCTGATTATTTTAAACACAGCAATCTTGATAGGATTTCAGGTTTAGTAACACCATTTGTTTCCCATTCTACCTGTTTCTTCCATATTTGTGACATAAAAGGAAATAATTTCAGAATTAGAAAAATAGCTTTTCTGTTACTGGTTCTCATACCATGATGGGAGCATAATTTGTTATTCCCAAAGTGAATGGTTTAAGCCTAAACACTGCAACAAAATGACAACTGAAAAACCCCACTGTTGCAACTGGTGGTGCATTGCAGATTTTAAAAACTAGTGTACTGTTCATCATAAGTCAGAGTAGAGATGGATTTTGACCTTATAGATTTTCCTGGGTTAGTAGTTTGAACAGGAATGCAAACTTATTGAGTATAATGAACACATATGAAAATTCAAGTAGGCCAAATAGATTATTTCCCAAGTAGCAATGGTTTTATCCCATGGATGGAAGTTGCAAGGGTGTTGGAAAAAGTATCTTTGACCCTAATTTTCCAACAAGACATTGCTTTGGTATCTGAATTTCTTGTCTTTTATTGGTGAGATTTCTTTGCCCTACATTACTATGATCACTATCAAAATATATGTGTTTGGTGGTTGGGGGGGGCATTCTAGGGGATCCAGTTGTTTAACTTTGTAATCTGTTTTATATGTTCCCTTTTCTTTGTCACTGTCACTACCCTGATGCAGGCTTTTAGTACCTCATCCCTGGATTACTGCACTGGTCTGTTGATTGGTTTCTCCTCTTTTAGACTCTCCCCACTCCCATTTATCCTCCCACCAGTTTCTTTGTTTTTCCTTAATGTCAATGTTATTCAATATTTTGTATTTCCCAATCACATGCAAAAACAATTTTAACACTTTTTTTCAATTTTTGAGTTCCAAATTCTCTCCCTCTCTGCCCCCTGACCATGAAAAGGCAACCAATTTCGACATAGGTTATCCATGTACAGTGATGCACGGCACATTTCAATGTAAGTCATTTTGTGAAAGAAAACAGACAAAAAAACCACAAGAAAAATAAAGTGAAGAAAAAGAATCTTTGATCTTTATTTAACCTCTGCCAATTCTTTCTCTGGAGATGGACAGCATCTTTTATCTTAAGTCCTACAGAATTGTCTTGGATGAATGTATTGCTGAAAATAGATAAGTTATTCATCATATAATATTGTTGTTACTGTGTACAGTGTTCTTCTGGTTCTGCTCATTTTATTTTGTATAGCATCTGCTGATTTCTAAAGTATAAATACTCATATTAAAATTTTTCACAATCAACTCTCTAAAGCCAATTTGAACTGATTCCAGTATTCTCCCTTCCAGAATAAAACTTGTTTGTATATATTTCTTTGCATCTTGTCTGTCCTATTATATTGTAAGTTCCTTGAGGACAGTAATATTTTGATCTTGCTATTATTAATATTTAGCAACTTGCAAGCACTACAGATTATTTATTTGACTTAATTAGGGTGTAGTATGAGTTCATATTTTTAAACTAATTTACAGCGAGATAGTCTTTTACCTACATTATCTCTTTTGTTTGTCATAAGAGCTTTAAAGAAAAGGTTGTACAAGTTCCATCATTCCCCCTCTTTATTTAAAAGATAATAACAACCTACCTAAGATCACGGAAATAGTAGGTAGCAAAACAGTATTAAAATCCAAGTGTTCTACTTCAATATATAAAAATCTTTTCACTGCATCAAAGCTATCTCCCAGCTATTAAACAAGAACATTAATCACAGTGCTAATTTCCTTATTCAACTGTTTAAACAGTGCCCTGAAGGAGTAAATTAAAGGGCTAGTAAATTGCTTGAGATGGAAAAGTCTGAGGAAAGTTTTAGATCATCAGTTACAGGTATGGCATGTAGAACTTTATAGGCAGCATAGTGGCGATGGGGCTAGAGAAGTCACAAGGCAAAATAAGGGCAGTGGACAACAGAGGAAAATAGCACACAATTACTCTAAAAACAGTCCTGCTGCTGTTAAAATACATTTCTAGAATAACTAGAGTAATAGTGGACTGGTTGCAGAAAGTTCTAGCATGAAAAGATTTATTGCAATGGTGGTAGAAAGAGTTCCCACACTGGTATCTCCCTGATACTCCCTGATACTCAGAACAAGACAAGTAGTTTGGCTGTTTACCAATTAAGTCAAGTGGAACAGTAATTTTCACAGCCTTTCCCAGTGGATTTGGAGATGAAAAAGGATTGCCTGATAGAAAGCTGAAATACAAGAAGTATGTCCTCTGAAAGACAGACTATTATAGAAAGAAAGATGAATTCTAGTTGAACTTGGGGGACAAAAAATATGATTTAATAAAGAACTTGCCCTGACTTGTTAAATCCCAGAGATATGAAACCTCAGAGTATAAAAGCATTGGGGAATTATATTAGGAACATTCTTATAAAAACTAATTGTGATGACAAAAACAAGAAAGCATAGGAAAGATTTTAATTGTTAGATCAAGAGTAGACTAAATCTAAGCATATTTGATTTGCTTTCAGATTAAATTTTCAAATCCTTTTTGCTCTGCTTCTGTAAATAAATATCTTTCCTTATTATTACTACTTAACTTGACTGGAATCCATCCTTTGCAAAAGGTTAAGGACCTCTTGATTAAACTTGGGACTGTAAGTATATATTTATATGAATAGATAAATAAATAGAAAGATATAGTATGTATGTATACACATATTTGATAATTGTATTTCAATATAATTTATTTCCTTTCCATGTATTTTATGTTGCACATTTTAAAACATTATGCTGAGACTTTACCAGACTGCTAAAGAGTCCATGAGATACCGAGGAAAAGGCCAAGCACCCTTTATTTCACTATCTAAACACAAACATATCTCATTGGTTTTCTCTAGGAAACAATTTCATTGTTATGCCTGGGGGAATTGATTTACTTTTTTAAAGGTAAATTTGTTCATGTGAATATCAATATTGTTAGGAACCAAGATGCTAGAAAATGAGGGAAATCCATGTTATATATTTTTAGATAGGAAAAGAAAAATGAAAAAGTATTTATTAAGCTCTTACTCAGGGTCAAGTGATATGCTAAGTAATGAAAAAGAGATATTGAATCTCCAACCAAAGCAATTCAGTTTTCCTTGAAATCTAAATTAAAATCTCAAGAAGTTCTAAATTACTTTTTAATAAATAGCATGCAACTTGTGCATTATCATGTGACCCTTTAAAATTGTCCTTTGTTGGGCTAAGAATATCAGTTATTAATGAAATAAGTGAATGAATCTCTTCTATCTTCTACAATCTTCTTGATATGTATTTTTAATTCTGCAATTTTTTTTTTGCTTGGGGGAAGGGTGGGTTGTTTGTTTTTGAGACTGAGCCTCACTAGGGTTAGAAGCAAAGTTGCCACCTACCATAAGACCCCTCTACTGATCCCCACAGAAGTTGAAACCCACTTCATTTTTCTAATGGTTTATTCCTCCCTAGGCAGCTTGGTGTCCCCCACCACCATCCCATTTTTCTTTTGGGCTTATTGTAGGCACTCAATTAGCTTATACTCTACTGCAGCTCAGAATCCCAGTAGTTTGCTAGCCTCAGTCTTTCCCAGAATCAGAGATAATAACTGTGTCCTACCATACCTGTCTAGTCATATTGCTTTGATTTGGATCTCTGAGGTTATGACAAGAAATAGTACAAACATTCAATCCTCTCTACATTTCAAGACACATTTAACGAGAACTAAAGTAAGATTGTAAAATTGTAGTGAAATAGTCTGACTTGTAGCTGACATTCAACTCCACTCTTTTAAAAGGATTTATTGTCTGTTCAAAATGACAAATACTTGATTAATTTTCCTTCTTTATAAATTCTCAGCTAGTGTGATGGTGATGGGAAAGGTGCCTTTGAGGATGAATGAGTGGAGTTGCATGGAGACAAACAGTCTTGAGGGCACTGGGTTAACCCACTCAATCTGCAGTGAAACTGAGTTTCCCTGGAGACAGTCCAAAAGATGAAACATGAAAAAAGAGAAAAAAATTCTCTACTTCCATGTTCAAAACCAGGAAATGTCTCTATCTTATCCCTAATGTGATTAAGGGAATTATATTCATCCTCCTACTTATACAAGAAGAAAGGCATATGACTATCTATTAATAGACAGGGAAAACCAGATGGTAAAATACATAGAACGCTGGCATGGAGTCAGAAAGATACAAGTTCACATCCAGCTTGAGACACTTATTAGTAGCTGTGTGACTTTGGACAAGTCACTTAATAGCTTTTGTCTCAGTTAATTCTTCTGTAAAATAAGGATGATAATAGCACCTACTTTCCAGGATTGTGAAGATCAATTGAAATAATTGCAAAGTTCTTAGAACAGTGGCTGTCATATAGTAGGCTCTGATAAAAGTTAGGTATTATCAGCTATTATTATGGAAGCAGCTACTTATCTCAGTGGATAGTGCTCTGGGCCTAGAGTCAGGAAGACCTGAGTTCAAATCTAGCCTCAGAAACTTCGTAGCTGTGTGCCTATGGGCAAGTCACTTAATCTCTGTTTCCCTTATTTCACTGGAGAAGGAAATGGCAAATTACTCCAGTATCCCTGCAAAGAAAACCCCATGGGAAGTAAGGTCTGCAGGGTTATGAATAGTCACACTGAAGGACCTAACAACAACACAGCTATTATTATATTTTTCCTAGTTTCATCCAGAAATAGGACAATGGACAGAACTATCTGTGACCCAGTAAAAGAGATTTACTAATGCATTTGTTGAGAAGCCTGTTGTCAGAAGACAGAAAAAAGAAAGACCCAAGATTCACCATTACAGATGGGCCAGAATCATGGAGCCATTTATGTAGAGTTATAGATTAGTTAAAGGTGATACAAGGTACTTACTTCAGTCTAGGTGATGGGCAAAGGCAGGAGAACAATTTCAAATCAAAACTGCAGATTGCTTTCAATAAATCAGTTGGCAAACCTTTAAAGTTTTCACAATAAACCAGACACTTTACTAGGGCTAAGAAGAAAAAAAAAATGATAGTCTTTGTACTCAAGGAGCTCAAATTCTATTTTTTTTAAATTTATTTATTTAGCTTTTAGCATTCATTTTCATAAAACTTTGGGTTCCACACCTTCTCCCCATTTGTCCCCTCTGCCCACCCCAAAACACCAAGCATTCTAATTGCCCCTATCACCAATCTGCCCCCTCTTCTATCATCCCTCCCTTCCCTTGTCCCTATTTCCTCTTTTGTCCTGTAGGGCCAGATTACTTTCCATACCCCATTACCTGTATTTCTTATTTCCTAGTAGCAAGAACAGTACTTGACAGTTCTTCCTAAAACTTTGACTTCCAACTTCTGTTCATCCCTCCCTCCCCACCCATTCCCTTTGGAAGGCAAGCAGTTCTATATAGGCCATATCTGTGTAGTTTTGCAAATGACTTCCATAATAGTCATGTTGTGTAAGACGAACTGTATTTCCCTCCATCCTACCCTGTCCCCCATTGCTTCTATTCTCTCTTTTGATCCTGTCCCTCCCCAAGAGTGTTGACTTCAAATTGCTCCCTCCTCCCATTGCCCTCCCTTCCATCATCCCCCCCACCCTGTTTATCTTCTTCTCCCCCACTTTCCGGTATTGTAAATAGGCTTTCATACCAAAATGAGTGTGCATTTTATTCCTTCCTTTAGTGGGATGTGATGAGAGTAAACTTCATGTTTTTTCTCTCACCTCCCTTTTTTTTCCCTCCACTAAAATGTCTTTTGCTTGCCTTTTTTATGAGAGATAATTTGCCCCATTCCATTTCTCCCTTTCTCTTCCCAATATATTTCTCTCTCACCACTTAATTTCATGTTTTTAAGATATGATCCCATCCTATTCAATTCACTCTGTGCTCTCTGTCTCTGTGTGTGTGTGCATGTGTGTGTGTGTGTAATCTCACCCACTACCCAGATACTGAAAAGTTTCAAGAGTTACAAATATTTTCTTTCCATGTAGGAATGTAAACAGTTCAACTTTAGTAAGCCCCTTATGACTTCTCTTTACTGTTTACCTTTTCATGCTTCTCTTGTTTCTTGTGTTTGAAAGTCAAATTTTCTTTTCAGCTCTGGTCTTTTCATCAAAAATGCTTGAAAGTCCTCGATTTCATTGAAAGACCATTTTTCCCCCGAAGTATTATACTCAGTTTTGCTGGGTAGGTGATTCTTGGTTTTAGTCCTAGTTCCTTTTACTTCTGGAATATCCTTTCCATGCCCTTCGATCCCTTAATGTAGAAACTGCTAGATCTTGTGCTATCCTGATTGTATTTCCACAATACTTGAATTGTTTCTTTCTAGCTGCTTGCAATATTTTCTCCTTGACCAGAGAACTCTGGAATTTGGCCATAATGTTCCTAAGAGTTTCTTTTTTTGGATCTCTTTCAGGCAGTGATTGGTGGAGTCCTTGAATACTTATTTTGCCTTCTGGTTCTAGAATCTCAGGGCAGTTTTCCTTGATAATTTCATGAAAGATGATGTCTAGGCTCTTTTTTTGATCATGGCTTTCAGGTAGCCCCATAATTTTTAAATTGTCTCTCCTGGATCTATTTTCCAGGTCAGTTGTTTTTCCCATGAGATATTTCACATTATCTTCCATTTTTTCATTCTTTTGATTTTCTTTTGTGATTTCTTGGTTTCTCCTAAATTCATTAGCCTCTGTCTGTTCCATTCTAATTTTGAAAGAACTATTTTCTTCAGTGAGCTTTTGAACCTCCTTTTCCATTTGGCTAATTCTGCTTTTGAAAGCATTCTTCTCCTCATTGGCTTTTTGAACCTCTTTTGCCAATTGAGTTAGCCTATTTTTCAAGGTGTTATTTTCTTCAGCATTTTTTGGGGTCTCCTTTAGCAAGGTGTTGAACCACTTTTCATGCTTTTCTTGCATCTCTCTCACTTCTCTTCCCAGTTTTTCCTCCACCTTTCTTACTTGATTTTCAAAACCCTTTTTGAGCTCTTCCATGGCTTGAGCTCATTGAATATTTATTTTGGATGTTTGGGATACAGAAGCCTTGACTTCTATGTCTTTCCCTGATGGTAAGCATTGTTCTTCATCATCCAAAAGGATGGGAGGAGATATCTGTTCACTAACAAAGTAATTCTATGGTCTTATTTTTTTTTCTTTTTTCTGGGCATTTTCCCAGCCAGTTACTTGACTTCTGAGTTTCCTGTCCACACCCACCTTGCCTCCATATCTGCCCAGCTAGTGGTTGGGGGCTGAGATTCAAATGCTACTTCCCAGCCTTAGGGCTCTGGTGGGGCGGAGCAGCTATTCAGTGTGAGATTAAGTTCAGGTGCTCAGATGGGGTTAGGGCCACCACATGGGGCTCAGTTCCCTCAGGAGGTTTGCAAGGAGACCTTTAACAATGGATCCGGGCTCTTGCCTGCTTTGGGAGCCCTTGTCTGCTGCTGCCTCTGCTGCTCCCTCCTGAGGGGGGCTGAGTCATGGGCACACCCCGCTCCCCTCTCGGCCAGCCGAAAAGACCCTCTCACTGACCTTCTGTGTCTGTGGGTGGAGGGACCTGAGCTGCTGCTAGAGATTCTGTTCCTGAAGCCTGCTCAGATCTTCTCCCTTCAGTGCCATGCAACAAAGGCAGGGCTGGGCTCTGCTCTGGCCCTGTGTGCGACAAACTTTTCATGTCAATTTTTCAGGTCTCTCTGGAACAGAAATTTCCTCTGCTCCATTGTTGTGTGGCTTCTGCTGCTCCAGAATTTGTTGGGATTTCTTCTTTACAGTATTTTATGGGCTGTGGTTTAGGAGCAAGCATATGTTTATCTTTCTACTCCGCCATCTTGGCTCCTCCCCCCTCAAATTCTATTGTGGCATAAATAAGTACATACAAAATAAATGCAAGGTGACTTGGTGGGAACCAGCAGCTGGGAGGAGCAGGAAAGTCTTCATATAAAAGATATCACTTAAACAAATGTTTGAAGGAAACAGGGGATTCTAGGAAGGAAAGATGAGATGGAAATACATTGTAGGTATGGGGGAAAGGCAATGTAAAAACACAGAGATGAAATAAAATTTCTTGAGTGAGCAAGAGCAAGGCCAGTTTGATAAGACTGTCAGAGTTGGAAAAACACCTAATAATAATGGCTTATGTCATCTAAGATTTCAAAAGATCTTACAGATGGTCTGTATGCTTGAATCTCTTACTTTCCTACTGTTTCTCTGCTAAGCAGGATCTTTGGACTGGAAAGGAGAGAAGAAATATAACTCATATTGAGTTGATACCCATGATAAATAAGGACAGCAGCTAGGTGACCTTGACAAGATTGTCACAAGGTTAGAAGGAACTATGCCTTCAGGTACCAAAAGAACTAGAAGATATGATTTCTGAGTGCTTCTCAATAATCCCTGAAAGACATTAAAAAAAGGACCACAGGATTGTAGATGTGCAAATGTTGTTCTGGTTTCAATAAAGGAAAATGAATAGAATTATATGTAAGAGGGTTTGACTTAAAGGGATGTTTAATGAACATTTGGAAATGAAAATGATGATCAAAAAAACCAATATGTATTTATAAAGAATATATAATGTAAGAATAAATTTATTTCTTTTCTTTTTCCAATAGTTACTAGATTTGTAGAACATAAAAATTCCTTATAGCTATAGCTTTCCTACATATTAGCAAAACACTTGGTACAGTCACCTCATGCCATTCTTAAGAATCAGATAGAAAAATGTAGACAAGATTTGAGTATAATTAGGTAGATTCAGAACTGATTAAACGGTTAGTACAAAAAAGGAGTAATTAATAGTTGAATGTCAACTGAGACATAGGTATCCAGAAGAAGATGGCAGGGATTCATCCCTGTTCATATAGGATTGAACATACATTTATCAAATTTGCAGGTGATGTAAAGACTGTTTCTAAGACAGATGAAATGATCATTTTTCTTTATTTTTTCTTAGATAAGCTTCACTTGAAATGTTCTATCCAGTTCTTGAGGATGATTTTTTTTTTTATTTGGAAGCTCTGAATTTTGGCTATAATTGTCCTGGAAGTTTTCATTTTGTAGTCCCTTTAGGGAAGGAAAGTGACCAATGGATTTCAATTTTACTTGAACTCTCTGATTCTAAGAGAACTGTATATTCATTTGTGATTCTTCAAGTTTAATATTTAGGCTTTTTTTTTTGGCCATACTTTCTGACTGTCTGTTGATTCTTAAATTATTTCTCCTTGATCTGTGTATGCATATGTATGTATATATGTATATTTGCATATATATGCATATATATGATAACCTATCATTTTTGTTTCATCTTTTCCATTTTGTTTTAATATTTCTTGCTTTCTTGTGTAATTACATAATTCTATTTTATCCTTTATAATTTTTAAGAGGTCTGATAGTTTGATAAGGTTTTCCATTTCTTGTTCAAATCTGTTAATTGTCTTTCCAAGTGTTTCCTCTTTAGATCTATTTTTTAAAATTTAGTATATAAAATAACTTTTAAACTCCTACTTTACTTCTTCCAGAAATTTAGTTCCAAGCTATATTTTTCATTTCAATTTTACTTGTAATGTTTTAGAATCATTTGCAAGTTGTGTGTTTGTGTCTTGCCACCAAAGTAGATCTTTATGGTTTACTTCTTTTTCCAGGCTTGCTTCATAAATTGGAACTTTGTTTTAGCGTCAAGTTCTACCCTTTTCTAGAAGGAATGCTTGGGCTGTGTTTGGTTATACTTTGTATTCTCTTTGTTGATACTGCTCCTTTCTCTGCACATTGAATACTGGATTCTTTAATATTTAATGGGTAGCTCATGCTGGGGACCCACAAATTTTCAGTTGTACCAAAGAAGTTTGTTTTAGTGCAAAGTCTGATTTCTGATCTGTTTCTCTGAGCTTTACAAGTTTCTGACACAAGTCTGGGTCTGAGCAACATAAATAGGGGTTTGTCTCCCTTTAGAATGCCAACAACCTATTACTGGATACAACCAACACCAGCTTGTTGGAAGGCTATACATATTCAAAGTGACAGAACTGCAGGCTCCCCCTCAGTGTGAGCAACCTTAAACTTGTTATTCAGTTGCAGGCTTCAGATTAATCTGGGGGTTACATATGACGCTTCACTCTCCTCCCAGGTTTGGAGTCATGTTATTACTACCAGCTTCTGTTCTTATCCCTTGCCCAGAACATAGCCTCATCTGTTTTTGTTTGTCTTTAGCCCTGGTTTGCCCTAGATACAGGTTTCTTCCTAGATCTGAGACTGAGCTCTGGGGTATTAGTAGAACTATCAGCTATTCCTTCTCCCTGCAAATGATCATGCCTCTCTAGGGTAGACCTCAGATATCTTCCCCTACTGTATAACCCCAAGCCTCAGTTTGGTGCCTGGGATGGAAGGCACCAATAAGAGCAACACTGCACCATATCTCCAGTGTTTGAACACCTGTGTCTGTTTATCTCTGTTGATCTGGGCTAGAAAAATGATTCTATATGTGTATGTGTATATATATATACATATATATATACATATGTGTATATATATATGTATATATATATTTTCCTTATCAAGGCTTAGTCTGCCACCTTTTGTATGACTTTGTGGAGCACTGACAGGGGTAAGTTGGGCTATACTGATTCCACTTATTCTGCCATATTGTCTTGTGATCTTAATGCTGCATTTTGGGAATGGCATTGAAAGACAGGAGATTATCCATAGAAGGACAACCAAGGTGATGGGTCTGGATTCTATGCCACATGGAAATCAATGGAATGAACTGAATGGAAAAGCAAAAACATCAAGGTAACAGGATTCCTGCCTTCAAATTCTAGGAATAAGGAAGGAGGTCTTCAAGCAAAGGCCTAAGTGTTTGTGTCACAGAATCATTGAGTTTCAGAGTTGGAAAGTATTTCAATGACCATGTATTCCAATCCATATCCTAGATAGATAGATGATAGACAGACAGATAGATAGATAGATAGATAGATAGATAGATAGATAGATAGATAGATAGATAGATAACCCACACTTCAATATATATATGAAAAAATTTAGCCTCTGCTTGAAGACCTCCAGTTGTGGAGAACTCGTTATGTTCCAAAGCCACTCATTCCACTTTTAGATAGCTCTAATTACTAGGAATGTGTCCTAATATCAAAACTAAATTTGCCCTTTTGCAACTTCCACCCATTTTCTTTAAGTATTTGATGTCTTCTATTGGGTGCACCGTAGCTTTTTCTTTCAAAGTTTACATATCCCCAGTTCCTTTAGCCAAGCCCCATATTGTAAAGTCTTAAAGTACTTTACTATTTTACTTATTCAGCTCTATTTTACAGCTTAATGATGTCATTCCAATGAATATAAAACCCTAAATACTTCACATGTGATCTAAACAAGGCATAGTATAACAGAGTTTTCACTTTTTTTCCTCATTTCACATAGTTCAAGATTACATGTCTGCGATATTGCACACTCATATCAGACTTGAAGGTTCTTAAGCCTCAAATCACTATCAGATGAACTTGTATATAGCCATATTTTCTACAACTTTTACTTGTGAAATAGATTTACTAAACTCATGAATGAGCTCATATTTCTCCCTAGTGAAGTTCATTTTGGCACTTCCCAGAATGGTAGTGAGATCAAATAAGATAATTATTGTAAGCACTTACTACAATGCCTGACATTTATCATCCTCCTCATCATCAAATATTGCAATGACTTTGTGATCTCTTTGATTTGAAAGTTTGCTGCAATGATGCAGGTGGTAACCATCTGTTGTCATTTTCCTCTGTGTTCACCACATAACATCTATTAAGCATTCTGGAGGTCTAGAGGTCTTCTGCTCTTTTTCAAAACATCTTGAAGATCCCTTATCACCTTTTGTCCTTGCCATGACCAGTCCATCTTCTCTTTCTATTATTTTTCTCTTCTTTGATACTTCTATTCCTTGATAATATCTTTTATTCCTCTACTCCTTTGAAGTTCCGTACTGGATATATAAAACATACTCATCATGTGTTCATCCTTTCCTTTCTGTGTGTAATTCAAAGTCATTTGAACATTAATCAAATATTAATGCAATAGTGTAATTATAAATAAAATGACAATATCCGTTCCCTTATTACACCTGATAATAGTCAATTTTACATTTTATAACTGTAGCTAAAAACAATAAAATGCAACAAAAAGTTCAAAATTAAAAAGATTAAATTATTTAAGCCTTTAATATATAACTTTCCCAACTGTTTCCCATAGTTTTGTATTTAATGAAAACTCATATATAGTTCATATTGAAAAGACAATTTCATAGAGATCATCTTCATATTTTTAAATATCAATAAATAATTGAAATTTTAAATGTGTGCATTCAATTTCTTCTGCATCTGACAGTAAATTAGTGTCCTAATGACAAGCAACATTTCAGAGAAAAGAACAGATGGTCATTAAAAGTCATCACAATAAATAATAAGTTATGGTAGCAAAAATGCCTGGAAGTCATCAAATATTAAATTCAGGATCATTTTCATTCAGTTGTGTAATTCATTTTCTAATGTTCTTAAGATGCTTCATCAACATTCATTTTTATTTATTATAAAACATCACTGTCTATAAAAAAAATCACAAGGAAATAGATTTGCAATGCCTCACTTATCAATTTTTCAAAATATTAATTGGTGACCAAATGCAATCAATTATTTTTTTTTTAAATTAGTGCAATTTAAAATGTTTCCAATAAGTAGGAAGGCTAATAAATGAGAGGTGTGTCTTATAAATGAATATGCTAATATGTTAAATTATATTTGTCAGTAGTAAATTGAAATAAAACCTGAAAATAAAGAAGACATTTTCAAAATCCCACTTGTATATAGGAATTGATATTTACATAACATTGTAAGAAACTCAAAACCTTTTACATATTTGACCAACAGGTAGCATTGATATCCACTTAGCCAATCCTGTTTAGCTCTGAGAATGGGAAATCCAATGCTCACCCTATTATTTTTGTATGCATAACTGGGAAAATATGCTGAACTCTATATAGTTCTCAGTCAGGGACTATTCATTCCTCAGCTTAGCCTTTCTTTACTGTTCAGTACTCTGTCATTAATAAAACATGAATTGGAGGATTTACCAAATCAGAAGTCAGCTTTCTTGTTCTCCAGCATTGATGAACTCAACCTCCCTTCTGACCTTCTCATGAGATTTGCATAATGGACTTAATTCTATACAAGTAGACAAAGATTCTTGGATATTACATACAGCAGTTTTTCTTTCATTTTTTTTCCATTTTCTCCACTGATTTATGCCATACAATTACCCATGGTATTCAGAAAACAAAGCAAAACCTCAACCTTTTCTGAGGCAACAGTAACATAGAGAGGAGAGGAGGTATGAGGGAAAAACCTTTCTAGAAGTTGTTTTTTTTTTTTCTAAGTGAACATAAACACATCAAAAACGCTGGGATGTGAATCATGACAGCCCTGGGTTGTTCTAAAAGGTTGCCATTATTCAGCAGAAGCTTTTAACAGTTAACTGACCAACTGAACTTCTAAGAGTCTGACTTCTCACCCTTTACGCCACTACGAAAAAAAAAAAGAAAAAAGAATAAAGAAATCCAATTGACCAGCACAAAACTCCATTACTTAACATCAGCAATCAGAATTGGACTGTTTAGATTCCCTTCATGACAGGAAAATCCAACAAAAGCAAAAAAAGATCTTGAGTCCCAGAATCCCCACATTACCTCACTCAAGAGTTTTATATTGGTCACCTCTGACTCATTACAGGTCAAAACACTTTACCTAAACTAAAAATATGATAATATGTGATATGAGTTGAATTTCAGGTGTTTGTTTTAATTGATCCAATTGAGTTAAATGAAAAACAATTTTATTATTGAAAAAACCCAAAGCATTAAAACTGTTAGTTTCCCATCCATAATGCTATAACCAATGATACACAATGATATCAGGAAGACAGGAATTCAAGAATTTCACATACCTTTTATAAGCATACCTGTTCTTTGTGTTTTGCTTTGTATTTCTGGAAAACATTTCAAAACTAAAACTAGGATCCCATTACAATATTGGTACCACCCATCTAGTGGTACAGCTTCTCGTTTTTCCCAGTGTAAAACTCTGGTGTGCAGAGAATCCCAACTCATCTTATAATTTCTGTTACCTTAAGTATGAAAGATTCTTATGTGGTTTATTCTTGCTCTGTACCTCTCAAGGCATACTTGACTATAAAGGAAGAATCCACAAGACTACTGTGACAAAACAAATTTGAAAAAGTTCTTCCTAAAAATCCATGGTTTGCCTGATGGTAGCACAGGTAGTTATGATCAGATAGATGTCAATACATTCTTATTTTAGATCTGAACCCCAGTTGGATTGAGGTGAGGTAACTCTTGGGAATCATATTTGGTCCTGATTTATGAATACATCTTCTTCTTTTAGCTTCTCCACAACTTCATAAAGCAGTTCCTAAAGAATTATAGGTTATAGCATCCTACCTTCCTTTTTCTGTGCCCTTTGAAATCTGTTCTTCAAATATCTAGTGTATAACAAACTATGCATGACATCCTCCTTTTTAAATTAAAAGTGAAAGATGAAATTTTCACTTCTCACCAAAGGTTCTGATTATTTCTTCAGTCATCATGTGTTTCCTACTAGTGAATATTATTTATTATTAGTCTCCTATGTGGCTTCCTCCATCTTTTAAAGGAAAAAAAATTCATTAAGTACTTCTAAGAAATCTAATCTGCTAATTTCTAATCTGCTTTCCCCTTTAAATTTGAAACTCATTTCCTCTGATTTACAAGACACCAAGCAAATATATTATTTAATAACTCTTGTTAGCTGTACTCTCTCTGGTATTTAAAGCTGTGATCAGATACCCCAAATCTCATTCTCAGAAATCAAATTCTTGACCAGTTCTTCATCTTACAACTCAGCCTTTCTCTTCTCTAATCTTCAAATTCCATTAGCAGCAGTGTTGAAAATAGCAGCTGTGCACGCTGTAGTCTTCAATTTCTTGCCAAAGATTTCATAATGTTTCGTAATGCCTTGTAACAGATCCCTTCAGACAATAATTTGTGATGTCACAATCATGAGATGAAGGTCATGAAGTCTGGCAAATTATAACATATTTTTTATACATTTCTCAGGAAAAAAATAGACTCTCATTATAATCTGTCCCATGACATGTTCATCCATTCCTATCAGTACCACTTGTTCTCTATTTCCCAAGCTATTATTCAATCTCCAAAAGTCCGGACCCTCATTTCTGACTACTAGATATCTCGATCTGGAAGTAAAATACAATGAAACTTCAAAGTCAACAACAACTCAAAAGATAATATTTCCTTAAAAAAATCTTATCTCCTTTCTGATTTTCAATTCAACAAGCAGATATTAAATACTAACTATTGACAAAGCTACTAGAAATTGTATGAGAAAATAGAGATGTAATTATGAAAACAATAACAATTCCTACTTTCATGGAGTTTACTTTCTAATTGTATTGGGGATGCAAAATGTACCCATATGCAAATACAAGACACCTACAAAGTAATTGCAAAGTAATTATGTGGAATATATGAAGAGAAACTAGCAACAATTAGGATGATCATGGAGAGACCTCAAGTAGGAAGGATCACTTGAGCTAAAATTTCAAACAAATTAGAGATGCCAAGAAATAAACAGGAAGAAAAAGAGCACATTTTTTTTGTGCTGGCTAAGACATGAAAATAGAGTGAATGTCTGTCAATTAGGAAATGACTGAGCAAGCTGTGGTATTTTGATGGACTACACGACAAACAGGATTATTTCAGAAAGAAAAAAACTGAAAATATTTACATAAACTGATACAAAGTGAAGTGAGCAGAACCAGGAAAATGTACTTGAAAGAACTGTGAACAAGTTAGAATTTTTCAGCAATAAAATGATCCAAGACAATCCCAAAGAACTCATGACGAAGTATGCTATACACCTCCAGAAAAAGAACTCATATTGTCTGAATACACGCTGGAACATACCATTTTTCTCCTTTTTTCTTCCTTCCTTCCTTCCTTCCTTCCTTCCTTCCTTCCTTCCTTCCTTCCTTCCTTCCTTCCTTCTTTCTTTCTTTCTCTTTTATTTTTTGTCTTCTTGCATATAATGACTAATATGGAAATGTTTTATATGATTGCACATATATAACCTATATGATATTGTTTACCATCTCAACAAGTGCTTAGGGAGGGAGGGATGAATATAATTTGGCACTCAAACCAAAAATAAAATGTAAAAATTGTTTTAAAATGTAATTGAGGAAAAATAAATATTTTTTAAAACCTTTTAACACCAATATGATATTCACAGGGCCTACAGTGGCCAGGAATGTGCTGGTGCAATTTTGAATCACAATATGCAACATGTTCTCCACATTAAGACAGAACCATAATACTTATTCAGACAGCAGAAAACCAAATTCCAACACCAGAAAGCCAAATCCATCACAGTAACAAAGAAATCTATACACAATTACAATACAAAGTGCCACACCAGCCCCAAGCATTCCCCCTACTAGGCTTCCCACAAAACAGCTCCCTTAAACAAATTATAAACAGGCTCCTTTAAATAAAACCACAAACTCTTTCACTCACACTAGCCAGCTGCCTGCTTTTCTCTCTCTCCTTCAATTCTCACTACTCTGAAGAATTACCTCTCAGCTTTGCTCTAGCTCAACCTCTTCCTATTCTAGTCTTCCTGCGTCACCCATTCAGCAAACTCCTCCCACCACATGTAACTTAAGCTTCCAAGTCACATGGGCCTATTAATGAATGGAAACAATCTTCCCACTTGAATTACAATTACAAACCTGCAATGAAAGAAGAAAAAAAAGAGCACATGAATAAAGGAGAAATATGATTTGGAAGAGAGGGAATTGCATTCATGGAGGCAGTCTATACAACAGTGCAGAGGTAAAAGATAGAATTTCATGTATAGAGAGCAGGAAGCTGGTCGATTTGACTAGAATATAGAGTGCATAAAGGAAAACAATTTAAAGTAAATCTGAAAGCTAAACTAAACCCAGATTTTGCCTGTCTACCTTGACCTCTTTTATTCTTTCTTTCTCTCATCAGAACTATTTCTCTTTCTGTATTTAGAATTGCATTCTATACAACTTCTCATCCCAGCTGTGTTGGATTCCCATGGCAAATGCTGTTGTTGCTGTTGCTGTTTTTGTTTTAAAAAGTCTTCTTTAAATGCAAGCAACATTTATATTTTATGCTAAAGACAAAAGAGAGCCTCTGGAATTTTATGAGAAAGGGAGTTCTCAAACATGTGTTGCAGAAAGATTATTATGGTTGTTATATGGGCTACTGCAACATGCCAAATGAAATTTCTTATTATGAAATAAAAATGTAATTATTTACAATAATATTAACGATACAGACACACTTCAACATTGGTGGGTAGAGGATGGAATTTGATTAGAAATCTACATCTCTCTGAGAACTCCTTGGGGTGGTTTACTTGATTTGAGATGACCTGACCAACAAGCTCAAAACTAATTGCAGATGGAGAAAGGGGAAGTAGAGTTGGAAGAGAGAAGAAAAAGGAATTACTGTGGAGAATCTGGCAATGAATGAAATGGATAGAGAGACAGATAATCTCCAGTGCTTAGCAACCTGACGTATAGGCACTTATTAAAATGCTTACTGACAAGTAAATATTGTCTAGAGAATAGACTGCCTAAAGGGAAGCAGTAGAGAACCAATCTGAGAAAAAAAGTTGAAACCAGTTTGTGAAAGATTTTACATGACAGAGAAAATTGAATTTTATCCTAGAGAAAATTGGGAGCCATTGAAGATTCTTAAGCAGGGAATGACAAGGTCGTTCTAATATTTTAGAAATGTCAGTTTGGCATCTATGAAAAAGATGAATTAAAAAGGGGAAACAAGGCCAAGAGACCAAGTAGGAGGCTATTACGGGAATGTAGGCAAGAAGTGATGAAGGGATAAACTAGAGTGATAGATGTGTAAGTGAAGAGAAAACATATGTGAATAATGTTTTGAAAGAAAAATCAATAAGGCTCAGAAACCTATTTGATGTGAGAGGTGAGAGAAAGTGAGGAGTCAAAGATAACATTGTAAAGAGCAAACCTGAAAAGTCACTGAAATTATGCATTGCCTGTAAAATACAGAACGAAATTAGGAAATAGAGTGGATTTTGACAGGAAGATAATTAATTCTATTGTGTATAATTTGAGTATGAGGTTTCTATGAAACATCTAGACTGAAATGTCAAGCAAACAGATGATGATATAGGGTTGAAATTCAGTGCTATAAGATTGTGTATTGAAATCTGAACAAGGACTTCAAAGTAATATAATCTGACTTTCTCTTTTAAGAAATGAAAAAAGTAAAGTCGAGAAAGATTAATTTCCAAAATTACAAAAAAATGTAAATGTCAGAACCTGAATTTAAATCCAGATCTTCTAAATTCAAATCCATCAAATCCATTATCTTTTGTGTGAAGGAGGAGAAAGGTGACGATTGGAAAAGTAGTTTGAGTATATGTAGATTGTCTACATAGGGATAATAATTAAACCTATAGATTCTGATGAGATTACTGAGGAAGACTATACAAAGAGAGAGAAGTCTAAGATATAAACCTTTTTTTTATATTTTTTAATTTTTTTTTTTACTTCACTTTTAACATTCATTTTCACAGAATTTTTGGGCTCCAAATTTTCTCCCCCCTTGTCCCCTCCCCCCACCCCTAAACACCAAGCATTCTAATTGTCCCCATCTCTACTCCGCTCTCTTCTCCATCATTCCTCTCTGCCCTTGTCTCCATCCTCTCCTCTGTCCTGTTGGGCCAAATAACTTTCTATACCCCTTTACCTGTATTTCTTATTTCCTAGTGGCAAGAACAGTACTTGACAGTTATTCCTAAAACTTTGAGTTGCAACTTCTTTTCCTCCCTCCCTCCCCTCCCCCTCCCTTTGGAAGGCAAGCAATTCAATATTGGCCAAATCTGTGTAGTTTTGCAAATGACTTCCATAATAGTCATGTTATATAAGACTAACTATATTTCCCTCCATCCTATCCTGCTTCCAATTACTTCTATTCTCTCTTTTGATCCTGTCCCTCCCTGTGAGTGTCGACCTCAAATTGTACCCTTCTCCCCATGCCCTCCCTTCCATCGTCCCCCCCACCCTGTTTATCCCCTTGTCCCCCACCTTCCTGTATTGTAAGATAGGTTTTCATACCAAAATGAGTGTGCATTTTATTCCTTCCTTTAGTGGAATGTGATGAGAGTAAGCTTCATGTTTTTCTCTCACCTCCCCTCTTTTTCCCCAAACTAAAAAAAAAAATCTTTTGCTTGCCTCTTTTATGAGAGATAATTTGCCCCATTCCATTTCTCCCTTTCTCCTCCCATGTATTTCTCTCTCACTGCTTGATTTCATTTTTTTTTAAGATATGATCCCATCCTATTCAATTCACTCTGCACACTCTGTCTCTATGAGTGTGTGCGTGTGCATGTGTGTGTGTAATCCCACCAAGTACCCAGATACTGAATAGTTTCAAGAGTTACTAATGTTGTCTTTCCATGTAGGGATGTAAACAGTTCAACTTTTATAAGTCCCTTATGACTTCTCTTTGCTGTTTACCTTTTCATGCTTCTCTTCATTCTTGTGTTTGAAAGTCAAATTTTCTTTTCAGCTCTGGTCTTTTCATCAAGAATGCTTGAAAATCCTCTATTTCATTGAAAGACCATTTTTTCGCCTGAAGTATTATACTCAGTTTTGCTGGGTAGGTGATTCTTGGTTTTAGTCCTAATTCCTTTGACTTCTGGAATATCCTATTCCATGCCCTTCGATCCTTTAATGTAGAAGCTGCTAGATCTTGTGTTATCCAGATTGTATTTCCACAGTACTTGAATTGTTTCTTTCTAGCTGCTTGCAATATTTTCTCCTTGACCTGGGAATTCTGGAATTTGGCCACAATGTTCCTAGGAGTTTCTCTTTTTGGATCTTCTTCAGGTGGTGATCAGTGGATTCTTTCAATATTTATTTTGCCTTCTGTTTCTAGAATCTCAGGGCAGTTTTCCTTGATAATTTCATGAAAGATGATGTCTAGGCTCTTTTTTTGATCATGGCTTTCAGGTAGTCCCATAATTTTTAAATTGTCTCTCCTGGATCTATTTTCCAGGTCAGTTGTTTTTCCAATGAGATATTTCACATTATCTTCCATTTTTTCATTCTTTTGGTTTTGTTTTGTGATTTCTTGGTTTCTCATAAAGTCATTAGCCTCCATCTGTTCCATTCTAATTTTGAAAGAACTATTTTCTTCTGTGAGCTTTTGAATCTCCTTTTCCATTTGGCTAATTCTGCTTTTGAAAGCATTCTTCTCCTCATTGGCTTCTTGAACCTCCTTTGCCAATTGAGTTAGCCTATTTTTCAGGGTGTTATTTTCTTCTGCATTTTTTTGGGTCTCCTTTAGCAGAATGCTGATTTGTTGTTCATACTTTGCTTGCAAGTCTTTTATTACTCTTCCCAGTTTTTCCTCCACCTCTCTCTCATGATTTTGAAAATTGTTTGGGCTCTTTAAGACCTTTTCCCAGAACTGATCCCATTGAGTGGGCTGGGATGTAGAAGCACTGACTTCCGTGTCTTCCCCTGATGGTGAGCACCACTCTTCCTCATCAGAAGGGAGGGGAGGAGAAACCTGCTCACTAAGAAAGTAACCCTCAATAGTCTTGGTTTTTTTCTCTTTTCTGGGCATTTTCCCAGCCAGTGACTTGAGCTCTGAATATTCTCTTCACACCCACCTCACCTCCAGATCCTCCCAGCCCGTGCTTGCCGTCTGAGAATCAAATGCTGCTTCCCAGCCTCAGTGCTTTGGGCGGGGGCAGGGCTGCTATTCAGTGTGAGATTAAGTTCAGGTGCTCAGGTGGGGACAGGGCCGCTTCTCAGGCTCAGTTCCCTCAGGGGGTTTATGTGGAGACCTTTAACAATGGATCCGGGCTCCTGCCTGCTTGGGGAGCCCCAGTCTGCTTCCGCCTCCGCTGTTGCCTTCCAAAGGGGCCTGAGTATGGGGGCACCCCACTCCCCTCTCAACCTACCCAAGAGACCTTCTCACCGACCCCTGTCACCTCTGGGTGGAGGGACCCAGGCGGCTGCTGGAGATCCCGTCCCTAAAGTCTGCTCGGATCTGTTCCTCTCATTGCCGGGGCCGGTGCAGGGCTGGGCTGGGCTCCACGTCCGCAGCGCAATGGACATTTTGCAAGAGGTTTGCAGGTCCCTCTGTAACAGAAATCTTCTCTGCTCCACTATTATGTGGCTTCTCCTGCTCCCGAATTTATTAGCGACTCTTTACTACGGATATTTCATGGGCTGTGGGTTCGGAGCTAGCGTATTTGTGTGTTTCTACTCTGCCATCTTGGCTCCGCCCCCCTAAGATGTAAACTTGAGAGAAATTTACCATTAGGGAGAAAGAGTATGATAATGATCCATGAAAAAGACATTAAGAAAGAATAGTCAGAAGGTAGAAAAAGAACCAAGACAGAACTGTATTAGGAAACTCTAAGACAAGAATGACAAACCCCACTTATCAAGTTTATTTGTTTTCAGTTTTCAACTCCACTCTCTCCCTTTCCCCTCCCTCCCTGAGACAGTATGCAATCTTATATGGTTTCTACACATATATTCTTATTAAACACATTTTTGCATTAGTCAAGTTGCATACCAGAATTAAAATAATTGGGAGAAACCATGAGAAAAAAACAAAACAAAACACAAGAGAAAAGAGTCAGCTTCATTCTGTCTTCCAGTTCCATAGTTCTTTCTCTGGAGGTGGATAGCATTTTACATCAAGAGTCCTTTGGGGAAGTTTTAGGTCCTTGCATTGCTATGAAGGACTAAGTCTATCAGAAACAGTCCTCCCATACTATGGCTGTTACTGTGTATAATGTTCTCCTAGTTCTGCTCATTTCACTCAGCATCAATTCATCTAAGTCTTTCCAGGTTTTTCTGAAGTTTGACTGTTTGTCATTTCTTATAGCGCAATAGTTTTCCATCACATGCATATATCACAACTTGTTCAGCCATTCCCCAATTAATGGTCATTCCCTTGATTTCCAGTTCTTGACCTCAACATAAAAGAGCTGCTATGAATATTTTTGTACATGTGGCACTCTTTCCCATTGTTATGATCACTTTAGGCTACAGCCCTAGAAGAAATATTGCAGGGTCAAAGGGTATGCACATTTTTGTAGCCCTTTGGGCATAGTTCCAAATTTCTCTCCAGAGTGGTTGGATCATCTCACAGCTCCACCAGCAACGAATTAGTGTTCCAACTCTCCCACATCTTCTCCAACATTTATCATCTTCCTCTTTTATCATGTTAATCAATCTGATAGGTGTGATGTGAAAACTCAGAGTTGTTTTGATTTGCATCTCTCTAATTAATAGTGATTTAGAGAATTTTTTATATGACTGCCAGTAGTTTTAATTTCTTCCTCTGAAAACTGCCTGTTCATATCCTTTGACCATTTATCAATTGGGGAATCACTTATATTCTTGTAAATTTGACTCAGTTCTCCATATATTTTAGAAATGAGGCCTTTATCAAAAATACTAGTTGTAAAATTTTTTTTCCCAGTTTTTTTCTTCCCTCCTAATTTTGGTTGCATTGAATTTGTTTGTGCAAAAATTTTTCAATTTAATGTAATCCAAATTATCTCTTTTGCACTTCATAATGTTCTCTGTCTCTTGTTTGGTCATAATTTTCTGCATTCTCCATAAATGTGACAAATACAATATCCCTTGTTCCCTTAATTTGTTTATAGTATTAGTCTTTTTACCTAGATCATGTACCCATTTGGACTTTATTCTTGTGTACAGTGTCAGGCATTGGCCCATGTTCAGTTTTTGCCACAATGTTATCCAGTTTTTCCAGCAGTTTTTGAAAAACAGTGAGTTCTTATCCCAGAAACTGAGGTGCTTAGGTTTATCAAACATGAGACTACTGTACTCATTTGCTACTGTGTCTTGAGTACCTAACCTATTCCACTGATTTACCTCTCTGTTTCTTACCTAGTATGAAGAGGTTTTGATAATTGCTGCTTTACAATACAATTTGGGATCTGGTGTGGCTGAGCCACCTTCCCTAGCATTTCTTTTCATTAATTCTCTTGATATTGGACCTTTTGTTCTTCCAGATGAATTTTGATATTATTTTCTTCATCTCTGGAAAACAGTTATCTGATAGTTTGATTGGTATGGCACTAAAGTAAATTAATTTATGTAGAATTGTCGTTTTTTTAATATTGGCTTAGCCTACCCATGAGCAACTGATGTTTTTCCACTTACTTAGATCTGATTTTATTTGTGAGAAAAATATCTTGTAATTGTGTTCATATATTCCCTGGATTTGTTTTGGCATGTAGACTTCCAAATATTTTATAGTGTCTTCCCTAGTTTTAAATGAGATTTCACTTTCTATATCTTGCTATTGGGTTTTGTTAGTAATATATAGAAATGCAGATGATTTATGTGGGTTTATTTTCTAACTTGCAATTTGCCAAAGTTTCTTTTTTTTTATTTCAAACATATTGTTACTTAATTCTTTAGGATTCTCTAAGTGTTAAGTACTTTAGAAAGATCAAGGACAAAAATTGGTCTTTCTCAATTTCATTCATGCATTCCTCTAGGTTTGGGGATCCAGAGATATGAAAAGAACGGCATTCTCCATATTTTCTTAATGAACCATTTGAATCCATCTTGTTTATAGTATTATTGCTAATAAATTTGAATTTAAAAGACTCATGTTTTAGCTCTTACAGTGTTAATTATTGTTTTTATTAATTGAATCAATAAATATTTATTAAGCATTAACTGTGTGCATTTAACTACAGGCCATATATGGATGAGGAAGTACTCACAGAATTCCTATTCTAGAAGGAAATTTCATTTTATACATGCAAAAATAAAAGGCATCAAATAACAATTTTAAAGAATGCTAAAAAATGTCCACCTAAGTGAGGTTAAAGAAGGGAGAAAGCACTTCTATCTGACATGTTAAAGCTAGTCTTTATGGAGTGGTATACTCAAAAACTCAAAGGGTCTAGTGATCATAGGTTTCCAAGATCCTTTTACTGATGAAGATATTATCTTCTTTATTCCTATCATTCTTTATTAGTCATGTCCATGTCCTCCAAGATGTTTGCCATAAGGACTCAAGGATATATGCTGGAAGATTTCCTCATTTTCTCCTGACCTTGAAAAATTGTAGGTGCAGTCTTCTTTAATACATATATGTTAACTCTTTTTCATCATCATTCTTTTCTTTTTTTTTTTTTGCATATGCGTCAGATTCTAAGAGATAATTTATGGCAGTTCTTAACTTAATTATCCTATTAAAAATAATAGGACTGAACATTGAAGTCAGTTTTTGCTATTTTTTTCTTTGACAGTAAATATTCTGAAGGATAGAAACTGTACTTTACCCTTCGGTTTCAATTTTCCACCCTTTAAAATAGAGATGATAAAATTAGACATTGCAAAACATTGATAACTGATTTAATTAGCTACTTTTAGTAGCAAGGATGAATATTTTGCTTCTTGCTCTGACTTCAAGTGCAATACTTTCCTTTCTTTCTTCCTTCCTTTGAAAAATGTAATCTAGAATAACACTGAAATTAGTGTAGAATATTAATATCCTTTGATTTTCTAAACTGTTTATTTTCTGACAAAAGATAAGTTTAAGTTCTTAGATACTCTTTGATTTTACCTAATGATATATTTTACAAAGTTAAAATTTTACTTCTTTCTTCTCTTTCCCCCCTTTTCCTTCTTCCTACCTTCCTTCTTTGTTTCTTTCCTTCCTCCCTCCTTTTCTTTCTTTCTTTTTCTTTCTTTTCTCCTTTCCTTTCCTTTTTCCCCAATGTAGTCCCTAGGGAAAGTTCTAATTTAAATTGAGTGCTTAAGAATAATTCCTGAGTGAATTCATATCTGTTGCCTCATTTTTCCATTTCATGTTAGATTCATAATAACTATATGAGGTTGGTAGGTAGAGTAACCTTTAATTTCTCTTTTTTCACTACTATTTCTATCACTTTTCATGGTGGCAGTGGTGGTGGTTGTCCTTTGTTCTCAAAGAGGACAAAAATGACATCACTATGCTAGTCAAGTGTGAGTGTTTCTTATTGTGGCTTATCAAAGCAGTAGGAGCTCAGAATGCCCTACAACAGATGGGACACAAATAGTCCGTGTGAACATTTGGAGTGGATACTCTAAATTTGAGCTTTCTGTGTTCCTTTGAGCTTTTCAATTCTGCTTTGATCATAGAGCAAAGCACCTTCTCTGATGTGGGCATGCCATACTGAGTGGTCCAATACCACTGTCTCCCAGGTCACACAATCAACTCTAAAGTTCTTAAGAGACATCTTGAGAGTATGGTATCATTATATCACTTCTTCTGACCATCGTGTTAATGCTTGCTATCCCTTCTAGAACAATATCAAATAATAGAAGAGGAGAGTGAGTGACCCTGCTTTATTTATTGGGAAAGCTTTTACTATGTTCTATTGTCTTAGGATTCTTTCTTTGGTGTTTAGATAGATTAACCCCTCCACGATATTAAGATATTCTTCCATTTTCCTTATTCAATCTGCATTCTGTAGAGTTTTTAGCATAAATGACTACTGTATTTGGTCAAACACTTTTTCTTCTTTTTCTTCTGTTTTTGTTGTGATTTCATTTTCTTCATTTGATTTTTTGTTGATTTTCTTTTCTATACTCTTTAATTTGGTTTTAAAAAAATTATAAATATTCTTTTCAAAGTAACATCTTTCAGGGTTTTATATAATTCTTGTAGGGCTTTGGTTTGCAATTTCTCTCCTCAAATTTTCAAATATTTCCACATTTGTGTTTATTTGTGCTTATTGGTTTGTTGCCATTCTATTTTTCAAAATGCATTCAGATCATTAATCTTTTCCGTTAATTAAAATTACTAGTTTTCATAATTTTCTCCCATTAAAATTTAGCTCCATCTTGGAAATTTTGGCATTTTGTTAGGTGATTATCATTTTACTCATAATTATAGTTTTTATTATACATTTTTGATACATTCCTTATTTATAAATTCATTGCTAAGTCTTAACTTGAGTCTGTCTTTTATGTTCCCTAAACTACTTACTGTGTTTATTGTAACCATCTGTAAAGGATGTGTTTGTTATTTCTTTAGTATTCCTACTTATTTCACATTTGTTTTCATTGTCCGTCTTCCCTAATAGTCAATTAAAAAAAAAATTCCATGAGGTGCTGAAAACTATGCATATTCTTTAGAAGTCTCATTTCAAAGATGCCATGTCTTTAGCTCTAATTTCTTTCCATCAATTTATCTATATTTTCTCTTTTGATTATTTTTCTCTAAGGTTTGTTTAAATCTTAGAGAGGGGCTTAAAGTATTTAACTATGATTCTGTTGCTGCTTACCTTTTGTTGTAATTTAGACAAAATTTTCTTTATAGATTTAGATGCTATGTCATTTAGAACATAACAGTTTAATATTATTATTGATTTGTTATCCATAGTTTCTTTAAACAGAATGCAATTTCCTTATTTACATCATACACATCAAACACATACCTGTATATAGTTTTATTAGATAGAATCATTGCTAGTCCTCCTTTTTTGCATTGATCTGATATACAGTAAGTTTTGTTCCAAACCCTCATTTCCATTCTATGTATATCTTTGCCTTTTAGGTGTATATCATGCAACAAATTCTGGATTTTTCATTTTCCTTATTCAATCTGTCAATCTTTTGTTTTAATGGATTAATTCAGTCACATTTAAAGTAGCAAGAATTAGGTTTATATTTTCTTCCATTTGTCTCTAATATTACTTCTTATTTTTTAATGATGACTTTTTTTCCTTTATCTTCCTCTCTAAAGACAGTGCATGGTTCTTCAGCAATTTTTGCTTAATCTCTTTTAAGACAATAGTATTTACACAAGCTTTCTTCCCCTCATCCTTGTCTCTTATTCCCTTTCACATTTGAAACTGCCTATTTCTTAATTTTTGCTTAACTCTTTCCTTTTCCACTCTCTTTTTAACTAGCTGTCTAATTCCTACCTCTTATTTTCTCTGTTAAATATTTAATTAAAATTTCCCTTTTCTTCAATTTATTTGCCTTATTAGTCTTATTTGCATTTTCTCTTTAAAAAGGGTTAATTGACTCATTTTCTTCTTTAATTCTCTTACATTTCTTTCTATTTTAAACTTTTACTTCTGATTCTTTTTTTGTATTTATTCCCTCTTTAGTTTCTGTTTTCTTCTTGGATTTAAAGCTACTAAAGTGTCTATTTTGAGTTTACTTTTCTAACCAGTTTCTTTTATTGGCTTGTAGATCCTGCTTCCACTCTTCCATTTTTCTTTGTGACTCACTCTTAGCAGGAGAGTAAAGGCATTTTCCCATGGTAATGATTTCCCTGTTTCCCTGTTTTTGTGATCCAGTTCTACCCTCTGTTCTCCCAATGATCAATTTCTTTCATTTTGCCATGAAACCTACTCTTTGAATTTTTGTAATCCTGCACTTTGAGATGCTGGTGTCCCCTATGATCTCTGATTCCTCTTCTCCTGAGGCATGATATTATACAAGGAAGCACAACACTCTTGCACAACACCGTCCGCTATTGTGGACTATCTGGACAAAAAATATCTATGTATTATATGTAAGGTCCCCATCTCCTTTTATGTAATATATCTTTTTATCTATGGGAGTACTCAAATTAGCACACCACCTTCTTTTACCCTTTAAGTAATATTTTCCCTCTACTTTCCTTCTTTTTCAATCCTTTTTTTCCACCTCACCTATTCTTCCATAGTAATTCTATTTCCTGAAAGACTACAGAAAAGTTTTCCCTTCATTATTCACCTTTGAATTGATTATGGTAAAACATATGCTACTCTATTTTTTTTTTAGCTCTGTACATTTTATTCACAATTCCATTCTTAATTTAATCCCACAGAAATCTGATTCACTTGGAGTTGGTGTGTGTTAGAAAAGTTAGTCTGTAGTATTTCAGATCTGTTCTAACACCATAGTGTGGAGGTTTTTTGTTTCTTTTCTTTTTATGAAACATTTTATTTTTCAGAGGCAGCTAGGGGTGCAGTAATAGAGCACTAGCCCTGGACTTAGGAGGACCTGAATGCAAATCTAGCCTCAGGCACTTGACACTAGTGATGGCAAAACAAAGGACAACAACTATACCAGAATTTATAGTAAATGCATTTCAGGGAAGGGATTCTATTTGTACTGATGGAAAAAAATATCCAAGCCTATGAGGCCCTAGATTCATTAGTTAGATTACAAGCTTCAGGTAGGGAAGGGAAGGGGAGTGACATATCCCTTGCACTGTTTCTATCATATTATTACTATTGTTAGCTCACTGAGCAGAGGCTGATTGTGCCTTGATATGCCAGAATATATGGAAGTAAAGAAATACCACTGAAATTTCCCCTTTTCCTTAGTTTCTTGACTATCACCTGGAAGAAAGGTAAATAATGATGCCTGCCCTCATGGTGTATCAGTACAACCAGCCCATCATTTGATAACAAATAAAGATGATAATGTGATATTCCATCTTCATTAGTATCTGTATCTAAAACATTTTAAAAACCCAACAAACCTTTAAAATTTTATTTACTTTAAATAATATACATATATGCATATATTAAAATGTGTATACACAATTTATGCATGCATGTCTGTGTTGCATTCCTTTGAAAATGGATTCATTTTCCCCTCAAAGACAGATCATAGGTGTTTTGATCATCTGATATGTAATCTGGGCCATTGAGAAAATATTACCATAATATCATTAATTTGTTTTGCTCCCTATTTATAGAAAGAGTAATGTAATGTGGAACATATTCTGTCAACTCCATCTTGTGAAAGCTTGATCCTTCATAAATTAACATACTTCTAGACTTACTGCTTCAGGTATCAGCTTCTGAGTATTTACATTATAGATCTTTACCTTCAAGAGTTCTTAAATGTCATGAAAAAGGCGCTGTAAATGGAACCTTAAAAATCACAGTTTGGAAAGTCTTAAGAAAACCATTAAAAAGTATACAAACTAGTTCAAAGTACTAAGGACTTCACTATTGAGGAAAGCTTTTAATTTAGATATAAATAGAAATCATTAAGATAAATACAGTTCAATATTCTGAATGTGCCTCAGTAATAATTGGGTTCCCCAAAATATGTAATAAAGTCGAACATATTAAATAATAAAGAAGATGTTATTATTGAAGTATCAAAGAAAGCACCAATTTTAATTACTCTTGGACACTGAATATTCTTCATGAAATCATGCAATTTTAGAGTTACAAGGAAACTTTAAAACCATCTAATCTTACCTCTTCATTTTAGAGAGAAGGACATTAATCCCTAGAGAATGAAGTGATTTGTCACTTTTGAATTTTGGAAAAGGCAAAGGATCAAGATGGATGATTCAATAACTTCCACTCCTTTTTGGAGGGGATACAGGACATATTCCCAGGGAGGGCTAGAAATCTATTTTAGCTTAAGTGTTAAACCTTGAGGGAATAATAGTCTTTGTGATACTTTCTTTCTGCAGTTCTTGCTTTTGACTCCTGGGAATATGGTGCTCCTCCCAAGGAAAGTTAATCACTTCTACTCTCATTATCATGCCTTGGATACCCAGCACTTTCCCACTCTCCTACAGCCTCCTCTCTTTTCTGATTGAAGGGCTGGAATATTTAACTCCTCTCAAAGCTTTCCTTTATAGTGAGTAGGAATTGAACTTGCAGCTCATTTCACTTTCTATCTGCAGTTCTGCTTGGTTTCAAATCCAGGAAACAAGACTAGGATGCTGCCATGCTGGGTATCCCCTAGTATCTCCTTCCCCATTCAGCTACCTTTTCTGTATTATTTTTCCCCATTAGTTGTAAACTCCTTGAGGAAAGGGACTTTCTTTTTTTTATTTGTATCCCTAGTTCCTATCATAGTGCCTGGTATGTAGCAAGCACTTAGTAAATATTTGTTGAATTGAATTGAATTGATAATAGTTATTTATCCTCTCAAAAAAAATCTCCAGAAAAAAAAATCTACCTTGTTATTTTGTCTATTTAGTTAGCCTCATTGATCACTGCATCACGGTGAACAAGGAAATGAATGCATGAAGTTATCGTTCCTCCCATATGTCTTTAAGATTTTTCAAATATTTGATATATAATGACATTTAAATGATAATCCAGACTCTGATTTCCTTGGTTTGAAGAATTCCCAGAATGGAAAACATTGTGATGATTGGCGTACAACTGTAACCTAAAGTCACAGAAAGTTTCCTGGGTTATTCAAATGAATATGGCTACAAAAACATGTTTATAGTTGCTCTCAGTCTTGATTTGTTCATTTTCTAAGTATAATAATAAAATAAATCAGTGATAACCATCCCATCTGCTAAACCTACATGCCATTACCCAAACTTTTCTTTATCATATGTTGTCTTTTTGTCCACACATTTCAATTATCACTCATTACTCACAGAAAGGCTAATAAAACATAAAATTGTAGTGATAAATATAATCATTGCCCACCTATAATTAGTCCAGAAAACCACAATTCCACGTGCAAAACATCTAAAGGCTAAACAGATGTCTCTGAAACTATGTTTTATCATCACAACCTATTTTTGAATGAGAAAATTGTCTCATGGTTTCAGAAAACTTTTCCAGAAAAAAATAGATATATATTAATGACCAATTTGCCATATTTTTGTTACTTTTTTTTTCAAATCTGCAAAGTTCAAATTGCTTTAAACCTCCCCCCCTCCAAATTAGGGAAGCACATAGGGTAAAATAGATGGATTTTAAAGTCACCAGATTGTAGAGTAGAATGAGTGTGCCCATTTAAATATTACCTCTGATACTTTCCACCTGTGGGTCCTTGTAGGATTCACTTATCCTCCCTAGTTATCAGTTCCCTTATCTGAAAAATTAGGGAGTTTGGAGTAGATGGCCTTTGAAAAATCTTCTGTCTTTAGAATAAGACATGTAGATGAAGTGTGTCTTTGAAAATACGTAACTAATAATTGTATCATCAGCACTATTCTCTGAGCTATGGTTAAAAGGCAGAGGCAAGTCATACTATGTGAGTAAGAAATTTTAAAGTCATAGGATGAAAAGAAAAAGAATTAGTGAAAATTCTGCATTCTATAGTCAAGTCAACAAGCATTTATAGGGCACTTTCTGTGTGCCTGGAATTGTGCTAAGTGCTGTGGAATATAAATAAAAGCAAAAATGCAGCTATTCTGTACCCTACAGGGAAAAAAAAACAGATAAAAGAAAACTAAAAAGCAAGGTAGGGGGAATGAAGGATAAATGTTTATGTAGATCTTGACAAGTTAAATCAGGTTGAAGGATAGAGAGGCACAGAAGAAACATGCAACCCACTCTTCCACCATCAAAGTACCCCTAGAAGAGTAAAGATTAACAGAAACTGACTTTTATACTTCCTAGCACATGCTTTTAATAAGATTGAAAGAAGTAAATAACTGGAGAAGGGTAAGAAGTAATTATAAAATAAATTAAGCCATAAAAATGTTTTTTTTTTCATAGATCTAAAAGGCAACATGTACTTCAACACTGAATCTGTCATTATGCCGTCTTATAACCTCATCTGATTGCAAAGTAGTTTCTCAAAGGAAAATTGATAAAGAGGTTATCATAGCTTTACATGTACTTGAGAAGCCTTGGAGGCCAGCTAGACCTAAGCCCTCATTTGTAAAATGAAGAAAATGAAGCACAGGGAGAATAACAAATGTCCCAAAGGTCACACAGGTAAACACAAAGGAAAGATTTGAATTCAGGTACTTTTGCTCTTTCTATAATATAGTGCTGCCCAAACAATACCTGTCTTACTATGTCCTAAGACTGTAGTAAGAATAGGATCACCAAATCACTGAGCAAAAAGGGATTTACAGATGCTCTAGTCTAACCTGTTCATTAAATAAGTGAGGAATTGGAGGCCTACAGCTCTATGAACTGTAATGGTGCTTTTCAGCTGCTCTTTGCTCTGATTCTGAAAAATTAATAAAATAGAATTATAGAAGCTTAGAGACAGAAATGGTTGTGGTAGAGTGGAATGACTCCCAGTTCTGTCATTCACTAAGCCATTTTGCTTACATCCCTGAACCTCAGATAATGAAAATAATTATAACAATGAAAATAATAATAGTTAGCATATGTATATAGAACTTTAAAGTCTGCAAAAGCACTTTACAAATATTATGTCAGTTGACCTTCACAATCCTATAAGGTGGGAACTATTATCTCCATATTATAGATGAGGAAACTGTAACTGGTAAAAGTTAAGTTACTTGCTCAGGGTCATAAGGCTATTAAGTGTCCAAGGCAGGATCTGAAGTAGCTTCCTGAATTCTTACACCTTATACCTAGCTAGGATGTTTTAAGAACAATGCTCTAAAAATCTGTGTTTTTTGTTACTGTTGTTTTTGATGATTTTGATGATGATGATGATGATGATGAAGTTATTTGAGAGACTTTATGAAAGGAAAGTCACACAGTATCTAGAAAGGTGTCACTCGAGTTAGGAAGACAGAGACTATGATAGAAATTCCCTATGTGACCCTAGACAATTCATTTAGCGCAAGATTTAATGCAAGATGCTAAAATGCCAAAGCTCAAAGAATATCTTAATTTTGATTTCCCTACACTATTGAAATGATAGAGAAAAATAAATAAATGAAAAGTCCACACCTGGCATTCTATGTATTCCTTTTCTCTGAAAATCTTTGAGAAATTGTCATCCAATGTACTTAGCATCTTTCATTGAAAAGGTTTTGAAAATTGTTTCTACTAAACAAAAGTAAAGTATTTTGTTGTTTCACTATTTGAATTGGTACTGCAAAGGGAGCCTTATACCCTAGTCCATGAAACATGCCCAGTGGCTATTTTTGGTTCTAGATGACTTCATGAAAACTTGAGGTTGGGGGTGAGCAGGGGAGGTATTGCTTCCAGACAGGTACTAAGATACTTGAAATAGGAAATGGCAAAAATCCTCTCTCTTTTAAGGCAATGTGTCCATTTACAGAATTGCATAAGCTAGACAGAGGTCTTTGAGAGCATTTTTCAGCTCTGAAATGAATCATCATCTCCACTTTTTTATACCACTCTAGATCTCTAATCTTTAGCTACAGCATAAATATTATTTTTTAATTTATCAAGAGGTTTGAAAAAATTTTTATATCCATAGGGACCCTATGTATTTAATTCACAATCCTTTTGAAAACAAAGAAATTTAGAAATCGTGCCAAATAAACATTGCCATACTAAATGTTCTCCTTTGGTGTATGCAAATTAAAGGGAATTACCTAATATTTAATAACTGAAAATGATCAACATGAAGCAACCAATATATAAGCTTTATTATAGTAACTTTTGCTAGTAGCGGGAATAAGAGTAGCAAATGACACATTAAATATTTATCATGGCTTGTATTCTTCCCTAAGCTCCTTTCTTCAATTCATTTGGCATCCATTTAAGCATAACATAAAATCTAAAGTGAGGTTCTATAGAAAGGCACAAGTAATTATTGCTGTGGGGTAATTTTAGACCTAGGATATTCTACCCACAACTACAATATGGACATTTTCCATTTTTAAAATATATTGATAACATTATTGGGGGAGATATGTGGTACTGTACAAAATAACTATGCAGGACAAGAAACAGAAGTAGTGGGGTATTTTAGCTAGATGGTGAGCATTGGAGTCAGGAGGACATGACTCAAGTCCTTCTGAAACATGCTTTGTAGTTGTGTCACCATGGAACAAATTGCCTATCCTCTTAATGCCACAGAGATCTTTTTTAATATTGTAATTTGCATAATATTTGCTCATCTGTGTTGATGGATAAAATTTGCAAAACAAAAGTTATCTCTATTGGTGGAAGGAATTTCTACACAAAGATTTAACCACACCAATGAAAATATAGGCAAGATGCCTCCCACATTCCCCCCTTACACACACATACATCCACACACAACTGAAAATATACTGAGAAACTAGGACTTTCATAATTTTTGAAAATAGTTTCTATTTTAACTGTAATTCTCAAGTTTAACAGAACTCTAGAAATATTCATGGTTACAAGAATCATGACAAGTAGCAAAGCTCTTCATCCACTCTTTTTTACAATGGGAGGAGGATTCAAAGTGAAGAGTGCAATCCAAAGTAAGACTCCCTTTACATTCTTCTAGGAACATGTGTTACACAAATGTTATTTACATGGCAGCAGGAACAATTTTTTCAATAGCTGTCCTGAGCCTTATATATCCTGAGTATACTGGAAAAAAGTACTAAGTCTGGAAGAGAAATTCAGAAAGAGGATTAATTTTTTCATACTTCTTTTGACTTTCTGGATTACTTTCCGTATCATGTCACACTAGCCTTCTCATTCTGGAAGCTCATTTAGACACTTTGGTCTATTTTTGACTTATCAGTACCCCTTGGAAGCTTTATCTTAAGGAAAGTGCCTAAGACAGTGATGTTCATTTCATGATTTCTTCCAAGCTCCTCTACAGATTCTTCCTCCATTTACTTAAGTACCTTCTCTCCAATCCTTCAGCTTTCTTATGTGTATTATCTTATCCAATTAGAATATATTCTTATTAAAAGTAGGAACTGTCATTTTGTTTGGATTCGTATTTGAAGCACTTTGTACAATATCTAGCACACAGTAAGCTCTTATAAATAAATGCTTGTTGATATGACTTGACAAAGGAATTGGATTTAATCCCAACTCTATTACCATCTAAGGTGGTGAACAACTCAATTTAATTTCCTTCTCCATAATCTAGGCAAATTGTAGAAGATGATTTCTACAATTCCTTTGCATTTGAAATCTATCATCATATGAACATGAGGAAGTTTTGGCCTTAGCCTTAGTCAGAATTAATTTAACGACCGCTCCATATCTCTTACAACAACTGAATTTTTATTTAGCATCAGAAGATTTAGTGTTGAAACTGTTGCAGTGAATATCTAGCATACAGTGACAACCAATATTTGTTTCTTACTCCTACTCTTCAATTATTTTATGCAGTATACAAGTATTTTCCATTATATTAAGATTATACAAATTTCATTTGTTCACTGTATTTTAAGTTGAACATGTCCGACTCCAAATTTTGAATATGAAATTCTAGGGGAAAAAAAACAATTCACTAGTATGAAGTATGATCAGCTTGTAAAATAGTGAAAAGATGAAAGCTTATTTTCAGTTCCCTGAATCTCCTTTTTCAGCACCATATACCTGCTAACCTCAGTGTTCATCTGTTCTCAGATAGTCTTAGGAAAAAGATTTAAGTCATTCAAATTAAAAACTGAGACTTAAGGTATGATCCTCCTACTTCCCATTCTAAAAGCAATTGCCTTTTAATTGAGGGCAAAATCTTAAAGCAAAAGAACTAATCTCTAATTGTGCAACTGCAGATATTAGTGATAGAGGTTAGGAAGTGGGGAGTGGGGAGGTAGAAAAAGTATTTTTTCCAGAACATCTGAAATTACACCTCATAAAAGATAAGGTAGTCACCTAAGTGGCCTATTTGAAAGGCTGATTTAGCTTAAAAATCTTTTCATCTTGCAAATACAGGTGTAGCCTTTCCTCATAGGGGCAGCTCTGGCTTAATTCTGTCATCTGCACATGTTGCATTTCAAGTTCCTAATTAATTCATTTTACATAAACTCTGAAGCAGTGATGAAACAATGTTACTACATCTGTCCCGAGTTTTGAGAATTCTGAATTTACCCTTTTCTTCTTACTCATAAATGTCACTCAGATAGTCCTACTTCAACAACATACCATAAACGTACTCCTTGCTAAGAAGAAGATGCAAAAATATTTCAGAACCAAATGATTATTTTGGGGCTTGTGTGCTTTGAGGCACTGGCAGTTCTGACTTTTTGCTGTTTTTAAGTTTGCTGCTCCATTTCTAGTCAATAATCATTTAAGCATCTATTATGTGCCAATACTGTGCTTGATGGAAGAAATAGAAAGAAAAAAAACATAGGAAAAATATGTCCTGCTCTCACTTAAGGACCTGGGCTTCATGCCTGTCCATCTTAACCTCTTCATTGTAAAGTTCCTGTTTATATGACCCTTTGCATCCCATATTGCTGCCCAGTGGGTACTGATATGGAGAATCAGATTAGAGAAATGGATAAATAGACATTGTCCTAAAATTCACTAGTGTTGTGACAATGTGGACTTAGAAATGAGGTTTCTGGGAAGAATAAACCAGAAGAGAATCAAATTTGGGGTGTTAAAAGGGCACAATCTGGTATGAGGTGCCTTTTTTCCCTATTCTGAATTCACCCCATCTCCCAACTCCATGGCTTTGCATTTGTGATCCCCTATGCCTGGGATGCTCTCCCTCTTCACCTTTGCATCTTAGTTTCCTTTCAACATTCACTTCCAATGCACCTTCTACAAGGGACCTTTTCTGATCTGACTCTAGATCTAGTCCCAAACACCATGTGCACTGCCTCGGAGATTATCTTCCATCAACTCTTTATGTATCTTGTGTCTACATATCTATTGACATCTTTTTCTCCCAATTACAATTGAATCTACCTTGTCCCTTGTCCCTTGCACTCAAGGGACAGTGTTTTAGCATTTCTTTATATTCACAACAGTCACCACAGTGAATGGAACTGGTAGTCCACTGAAGAAATGCTTGTTGACTGATTGGCTCTTCACTGGGAATCTTGTAGTTTGCAACAGGGCACAAAAGAGACTGCCAAGAGCTGGGAGTGGATGGCTAAAACAATGCGCACACAATACGATCCTGACACTCTCCATTTCCTTAGTCTCCATTCGGGCTGAAGAGCAGCCTTCATTAACTATCCAACCTATATAAATTCTGTATTGTTGTTATTATTTGTTCTTCATTCTCAAAAAGGACTGTGATACCAAGAAGGTGATGCAATGACTTGTAAATGAATTGGATTTAAGTGAAAGAGGACTGTGCAAAGTCATCAGCCTCACTTTGTGGCAAGATAAAGATCAGGATGACTAGAGATGGCCTCCAACTTCTGTCATAAGGAGGATAGAGAGTAGGGAGGAGGTAAAAGTGAAAAGACAATTTTTCCTCTGTAGATTATCGACATAAACTTCTGATCCAAATGAGTTATTCCTCTCCCCCAACATTGCTTACTCTTCTTTCACTGACATCATTTTATTTTCCTTAATAAAATGCAATATTGCTGGTTATTAATCTTCTATGTGATTGGTATCTTCAGCATATAGATACTTGGGAAGATGTTTTGACCCTTTAAAGAAGGAAGAGACATAGATATTCCACCTTTTTCAGCTGATGCTTTTGGGAAAGGTTAGAATGTGGATCTGTTTGGATTTTTCACAAGAAAATGTGCCATAATCAAATTCCCTCAACTAACACATACATCTTCATAGAGGACAGAATAAGTTTAACTGTGGTGCTGTTGGGGAATTTCAGGACATTTTAGCCTATGGCTAAAGTTTATTATAACTGGCAACAAGCTGAATTCTTTCTGCACCTATAAAGGTATAAAGATCAGATCTAGGCTTCATTTATGCTGGCTATACTTACTATGATATCTCATGCTACCTCACCCCTACTCTGTTGCATCTCCCATCTATTTTGTCTTCCATCCTATAAGTAGAGGTTCCCCTTTATTCATGCGACAGTGGGGAAATTGATATACTTTGCATATGAGAGTTCATGGTAATGCTATCCTCTCACCTGGAGATCCAAAAAACAAATAATACTAACAGAAATCCTACTTACATATGTAAGACCAGTCTTAAACTTTACGAGGACGTTTTGTGCCTAAAGGAGAAGGTCACCTGTAATGCTTTTCCATACATATTCTTATTACCACAGAAAGTCCTATGGATCATACAATTTATGTATAGTCATCAAGTATATTGTTGTCAGATTATTTTATTGTCAATAAAAATTAAACATCTAAATCAAATAGGTTAGAATATGCTGCTAAATGAAAAGTTCTTATCTAAGCCACTTAGTTTATGAAAGAGAAAGTTCACAGCCACATTCATTGACCTTAACCTCATAAAGCCAGGTTCAAAAACATTCCACAAGAATGTTTGGTAGACTTTCAGTGGTAGAAGAAAACTTGGAGATCATATAAAACCTCCTCATGAAGCAATTGAGGCAATAAAAGGTTAAGTGGGTTGTCTAAGGTCTCAAACTAGTAGACATCTCAGACAGGATTTGAACTAGACTCTTCCTGACTCAATGTCCAATATTCTATTTATTGTACCGATGTAGCTACTTCAAATTTGATTGAAAGAATAGCTAACCCATCTATACTTCAACAAAGTTAGAGTTCAATTTTCAGACTTTCTTTGAGAGAGAGAGAGAGAGAGAGAGAGACAGAGAGAGAGAGAGAGACACACACACACACAGAGAGAGAGAGAGAGAGAGAGAGAGAGAGAGAGAGAGAGAGAGAGAGAGAGAGAAGTTTATTTTTATATAAATGTGACCCCAAGAAAACCTATCTTTACTGCTGAGAGAAGGAAAAACAAGAAAATAAATCACTAGATTCATATGGTTCAATGAGATTTCAGGCCTGTTAGGGATATTACTATTTGTCCTACTGTACTCAGTTATTCAGTGCTGCATTAGTAAGGATAGGAAGTAGGGCAATTTTTTTTTAAATTTATGGGAAAAAAGATAAAAATTTTCCCATTGTCTTTCAAAAGAAAAAAAATTGGTTTTGCATAATATATTTCAAAACCAAGATAAGGTTCATGCTCATTTTTGAAGCCAGTATACCAAGAGAAGGAAAGAAGTATTATAAAACACATGTTATGTACCAGACCCTGTACTAAGCCTTTTACAAATATTATCTCATTTGATACTCCTAACAATCTGGGAGGTAGATGCTCTTATTATCCTCATCTTATGGTTGGGGAAATTGAAATAGATAACAGATAAGTTAAGTCAGGTTCACACAACTATTAAATTTCTAAGGTCATATTTGAACTAAGATCTTCCTGACTCCAGGCTTAGTGCTCTATCCACTACTCTACCTAGTTACCTTAAGATCTAGTGTTTTATGAGATGTTGTGTTTTGTTTTGCTAGAAGTCTAACAATAATTGATTTTTCTGCAGAAAAACACTCCATATACCTGTGTTTCCATAAAGTAGGCCTGGAGGGGCTTAAAGTATGCCAAAGGATTTCTGGCAACCCATGAAAAATGTAGAGGATGGGGCAGAGTCAAGGTAACAGAGTAAAAGCAGGAACTTCTCTGAGCTCTCCCACAAAGCCCTCCAAATACCTATAAAAATGACTCTAAACAAATTCTAGAGTTACAGGACCCATAAAATGGCAAAGTGAAACACATCCACAGCCCAAGAAAAACTAGAAATTTGACAAGATTCCTTTGAACCAGGAAGTGAGTGGATTGCAGTCTGCCATGGTTCTCACCAGCTCAGACAGGTCAAAGTAGGCCTCAGAGGAATCATTGGCAACTAAGGCATTTTCCAGATTTCTCAACTCAAAAACACCAAAAAAGTCACTGGGAAAACATTGTGGGTGTGAGTGAAAGAAGCGCACAGTCTGACTGATTTTGGGCCCAGCACCAGGGCAGTGGAGGTGGTTGCAGCTGTGGTGGTTGGCAGAAAGAGCAGCAGCAGAAGCTGCTTCTGGAGCTCTGTGCCCACAGACTGTGGGGCACTGAGCAGCTGATACAAAATCCCTGAAGCCTTCTGGGACAGTACACCCAACCCTAACCCCAAGTTCACTGGAAGCAGAGTCCTACCTTGACAAAGAATTAGAAAGTCAAGGATTTGGCTAAGAAGATGAGTAAACATCATAAAAGAACTCAGCCTATAGAAACTTAC